>NC_061088.1:38801782-38889373 GCF_015104395.2 Macrobrachium nipponense | reverse complement strand
TGTTATGACAAAGTACCTGTAAACATTACTGACCTCCAAATATCAGGTATTAAAATTCGAATTAAAAACGATACTTTATAATATATATTTATACAACCAACCAAATAAACATTACGATATTGATAAACTTGGAGAATTTGTTTAAAAATGCCAAAGAACCTATAATAATAATAGGGGATTTTGTTTTAATGCTCACAACCCAATATGGGATTGTAACTGTTCAAACTCAATAGAACAGGAAGTAAAGTAGAAGAACTTATAGATTCAAATGACATGTGTTGTATAAATGATGATGAAGTTAGCACATATCATTCAAAAACACATGGAACATTTTCCTCTGTAGACTTAACTCTCTGTTCAACAAGTATAGTTGACAAATTAGATTGGAACACAATTGATGACTTGTACACCAGTGATCATTTCCCAATATTAATTTCCTTTTTACAAAATAACCCAGCTAAACATGTTCCTCACTATAACATTTTAAAGCATATTGGGAACAATATGAAATACATACTAGAAGTATACCGCCATTTGCTTTTGAATATCTGAAAGATCATAATGAAACTAATAAGTTTCTTGTTAATTTCATCAAAGATGCTGCTGATAAAGCAATACCAAAATCAAAACCCCATCCAACAAAACACAAAGTTCCATGGTGGTCCGAAAAGCTGACAGAATTTATAAATATAAAACACTCAATAGGGAGACGATTGGATAATTTGAATAGAAAGTTCAGTAAAATAAATAAAACATTACCAATATTAGAAAGTACTTTACAAAAAATAAAGACTATATTGTTGCTAGAAATTGAAGCGTTAAAGCCTCTATACAACAAAATATCAGCAAATTTTAAAAAGGAAGTAATTCAGGGAAGAATAATTTCATGGAGGAAATATGTATCAGATCTCTCTAATAATACTCCCATACAAAAAATATGGGAAAAATTCCGTAAAATAAATGGTACCCATGTGAAACCACCCAGACATGCCATATTAAAAGACGGAAAAAGAATACTCGATCCAAAAGAAATAAGTAATATAATAGGAGAAAACTTAACTGAATGTAAGTAGTGATAGAAATTTAGATGACCACTTTCCGCACAAAGAAAAAACAATATAGAACTAATAACAATAAATTTGTCGAAACAATAGAAGACATATATTATAATAGAAAATTTAATATGGAAGAGTTGGAATTTGCTCTCACTAACAGCAATAAATCTGCTCCTGGAGGTGACAGTATTTGTTTTGAGATGATCTGCCACTTAGCACCTCTAGCGAAGACATATTTGTTGCAATTTTATATCATTTATGGCTTAGAAATTTATTTCCTGATGAATGGCGTCAAGCAAATAATAATACCTATCCCCAAACCCGGGAAAGATCCAAGTAATGCAAATAACTACAGACCAATTTCTCTAACAAGTTGCTTGTGCAAGTTACTAGAAAAAATGGTAAAAAATACTCGATTAACATGGCACATTCGAGAAAATAAAATCTTGACTCCCACTCAATTCGGGTCACAGTGCAACAGATCTACGTTAGATTCTCTCTCTAACCTCGAAGACCATATACGAAGAGGATTTGAGCGAAAGCAAATAACTGTAGCAGTCTTTTTTGACATTGAAAAGGCTTACGATACTACCTGGAGGTACCCTATATTAAAAAGTTTACAAAATAACAACATCCGTGGACATTTACCTAGATTCATCCAAAATTTTTTACAAATCGTAGTTTTCAAGTGAGAATTGATGATGTATTGTCAAGAACATTTCCACTTGAAAATGGTGTTCCACAGGGAAGTGTCCTTAGTGGCACACTGTTTTACCTTGCAATCAATGATATCAATAAAAATCTGCCTACTGGAATTAAAGCAACCTGTACATGGATGATTTTGCGATATATTATTCAGCCTCTCGATTAAACATGCAGAACGCATCATTAATAAAAAGTATAATAAAATAAATGAATGGACCTCATCTGTAGGATTTAAGTTATCCATACATAAGACTCAGCAGTAGTGTTTTATAAAGATAAAAGGTGGATGAATAGTGAAGTGAATAGATTTAAAAATCAGAAATATTAGTATACCAATTAGACAAACTGCAAAATTTTATTTAGGTTTAGTGTTTGATACTCACTTAAACTGAAACCTCACATAACTTACCTGAAATCAAAATGTAAAAAAGCATTAAATCTAATTAGAAAATTATCAAACACCACTTGGGGAGCCGATAGACAAACCTTACATTACTGTATAAAGCAACAGTCCTGTCTATAATTGATTACGGTAGCGAAGTATATGGCTCTGCGTCAGACGCAACACTGAAAGCATTAGACCCAGTTCATAATGAGGGCCTTAGAATATGTTCAGGAGCCTTTAAATCATCACCGACATCTTCCTTACAGGTTGAATGTGGTGAACTACCTCTCTCTCTCCATAGAGAGCTTGTAATAATGAAGAGTGCTTTGAGAATCAAGACAAGCGATTCTCCAACAAAAAATTATTTGAACAAAGAGATATTTTTATTAACAATCATCCACCCCCTTTTCCAATTAGAGCTAGAAGACTGTTTGAGTCACTAAATGTAAATATACAAATTCCTCCAGTAGTAAAATTACCTCCGCCTTGGACAATGAATAAAATGAAAACTTGCACACAATTGAAATATTTATCAAAAAAAATACTTATATACGCCATCACACCATAGACAACATACAATAGAGCATATAAACCGAAAAGGTCCACATTATGCAATATACACAGATGGATCTAAATCGGAACATGGAGTGGGATATGCTGCAGTATCCCAGGACAGATCATATCAGTTCTCTCTACCCAATACAGCTTCAATATTCACAGCGGAGCTTTGCGCAATAGCCTCAGCCATAAGAATAATTAAAGAAACATCACTAAATAATTTTGTGAATTTTAGTGACTCAAGAAGTGCCATAGAAGCCATCCAGAGTTATAACCAAAAAATAATATTGTACAACAAATTAAAATTATCACTTCACAAATTAGATATTGATGGGAAAAAGTAGAAATATGTTGGATCCCTGCCCATGTAGGGATCAAAGGAAATGAAGAGGCTGACAAAGCAGCCAAAGAAGCAAATCAAATGACAAGATCAAGTGTGAATCTCCCTATGAGTGATTATGTAACATACATAAAGATGGGTATTATAAGAAAATGGCAACATATTTGGAATGAAGAGTCAGAAAATAACAAATTGAAGCAAATAAAACCTGAAGTAGGAAAGTGGAGTTCATCATATCAGAGAGAAAGACATGAACAAGTAATTCTGACACGTCTCCGTATAGGCCATACCCGTCTGACACATGGACACTTAATGAGCAGCCCACGTAGCTCAGCTCCTGAGTGCGCAGAGTGCAGTCAGGTTATAACTGTCAAACATGTGTTATGCGAATGCCCAAAGTACAACCAGCAACGACTGTCGACACTTGGAAACAGATCTATCAAAGAAATCTTGTCAGAATCCTCTGCATTTTCAGTCATGCCCATTTTTATGTTCTTAAAGAAGTGCAATTTAGTTGATAAAATATAAATCTAAGTAAACTTTGAAAATACGAAAATTATTAGACTAATGAATTTTAAAACAAAACTTTTAAATGTTACTTAACTTATTCTGATTTTATTTTTTATGAAAATATGGATATATGAGTAAATGTATTTATAGTGTGCATGTGTTCCTGTGTGAGTGTGTGCCTTTGTGCAGTTTTTAGTTTAATTTTCACTCATTCGTCATCACACCGAGAAAACACTTCGGTGCCAGAGCTTTGCCTCTGGCCTAGAAATGGTTTTTTTAAATCTTAATCTAATACTTCGGGCCAGCCCTATGAGAGCTGAAAGTCAGCTCAGTGGTCTGGTTAAACTACTTTAATAATAAATAAATAAATATACCCGAGAGTCTTACTCCGGACTTCTCTATAGGAAAGTTCGAAAAAAGTAAATGATGAGTCCGCAAATCCATGATATTACGTGGACTACCAGAATCAAAGAATAAGGTAAATGACTTATGGTCCAAATTTACTGCATGTAAGGTTGGGCGTAACTCATCTTGATTTATAATTGCGTGAATTTGTTGCAAATCTACGGGAACCTGCACAGATTTTTTGGATTCGGCCGTTTGTTTCATAGGAAAATCGATTGCCTCACAATGATCTGATAAATGATTAAATTGATTAGTTGATACAAAAGATGTTGATATGGATGACCCAACATCATCCTCTCTCCCCCTGGAGCTTACTACGTGGTATTTGCTTTGTTTAGCACTCCCGGAAAATTCAACTGACCTTGCAAGTTCTGGCTAGACGGCCCAGGAACAGAGTTACTTGAAGCACGATTTGTTTGTTTCTGCTGTTGAGCAGCATTACTGTTCGCTTGTTTCTTTTTAAAGTACTGAGGACCCTTCTTTTTGTTTTCGTTGGCAACTGTTTGCGTGTTTTTAGGATTCTGCTGTTGATTCCGCGAGAAGCAACGATTATATGAATGAGTGGAACTGTTGTGTATTGAACAAAAACGTGTCCGACAGTCTGAAATCATGTGACCTGGTCGTTTACAGTTATAACAAACCATCCCTGCAGCTTGATTATTATTGACCACGTTTACTTGTTGTAGTTTATTCTCATTTTTTGCAAAAACTTGAGTAAGCGAGGGATCAAGGTCAGTACATTTAGACATGTGTTTTTTGATCTGTTTATACACATCTAATTCCGTACTGTTGGGCTGCAGCTTTTTGTCAAAACACCGCACTAAAACTTCAGGCAACATGACTGTCATGCACGTGAGGTAAATCAGACGTATAAAATCTTTCACGGCGATTCTGGCACTTGTAACCCACGCCGAGTTACTTAAATTTACTTGATGTTCATTTAGCCGGTCGGCAATTAGCGCCGCCCGCTCTACAACATTAAGCTGAGTCATATAGGCTTGGTTAAGGATGTTCCTTAAAGCCAGCACTACGTCTAAAGCCTCTTCACCGCCATATACAGCACGTAACCTAACTTTGAACTCGTCCCATGTAACCGCCTCTTGGAAAGAAACACCTCTTAGATATGCACTTGTGTCTCCTTTAGCAAAGTCAATGAAGCTTTTGACTTCCTGTATGTACAGATGGGTCTGTGATGCCTTTTGCATTTAAATGAGCGTCTACAGATGAGATCCATGCCTCAACGTTTTGAGGCAGGAACCCATTGACCCGACCTTGAAAAGGGACAATTGCTGACCTAGCACTGACGAGAGTAACAACATTGGGGTTACCCGGTGCGGGAGAACCAGCCACAGTAGTTGCCATGTTAACTTTTACTTTTTTCTTGTCACTACGATTTCTTGCTATCCTATCAAAATATCTATAAGAGTACACACGACCACTACGTAAACGCATATGCAATATAAAGTAAAAATGTGTTGCAAATAATAGGAAAATCCCCCAAAAAAGATAACATTATTACAGATAATTTGATAAAGGTATTACTCGGAGAACTCCTGGAAGAAAAAGCGATTAGCAACAACGAGAAAAAGAATCTGCGGGCCAGAACTCGTAGTTGAAGATTGATTCCTGTAATGAATGAAGATTAAGACTGAATAACTCACCCCAGGAATACTGGACGATCGACTCTTGATGTACAACACTTCCCTGAAAAAAAACCTGAATGGATAATGGATCTACTTAGCTCTGGTATATATGCTGAAAGAATGGTGACGTTCCGATGACGTCACAGCCTCTCTCTCTCTCTCGCGTCGCAGGAAGATGTTGATGTCGTGATGACGTCACAGCCTCCCTCTCTCTCTCGTGTCGCTTCCTCTTGGCCTAATCTCCACGTCCTAGCTTGTGATCGCGCGTTGTTTCCTATGTTGGTTTCTTCCTTTCCGTTGATGTCCGATGCTGCTTCGCGTCCCGTGAGTTCTTGGAGATATGTGATGACAGTCGTTCACTTAAACGTCGATGTTGATGCTTGAATTCGTCTCGATGAAGGACATATCTTCGTCTTCAGAGGATGTTTACAGTTGCATGTTGATTGAAGATCCCGTTTCCTCAGTTTATTATTGACTTATAGCTGGGCTTCGATGAAATATTTCTTCCGTAGACGTATATGGTTCTTGTGTATGTTGGTTTCCGCTTGCCACCAAATATTATCTTCCACTTTGGCGAAAGATTTTGTGTCTTTTCTTACGACTGTTGTTCGTAAGCATTGTTGGCTCTACTTCTCTTCTCGCCTACGTTATATCTAGTAAAGTTGATTCTTTTTAGAATAAGGGAGATGATTCAAACGGAGGACTAATGAGAGAATGCCTTGATGAAGTCATTGGGCTTCCGCACGGCATGTCATTCCCGTGCTGAAGCGTGGTGACGGGCAAGAGGACTCTCGAACTGGGGAATTTTTGTTTTTCCTCAGTTTGACTCTAAATTTCTCTCATCCTATTTCTATTACTTATAATTGTTTCATTCTTCTTCATATTTATCAACTTTCTCCAACCTTGCTGTCAAAACTCTTACCCATTTCACTGTCCAGATGTTTTTTTAGGGGACATCATATCCGGGATTGGACATTTTTTCAAAATCAATTGTGGGAGCTGTGGTGGTCTTGCCAACTACCCTATAATGTTTGGACACCTTGGAATGTCAGTATTTCCATACTGGCATGCAGGACTATTCTCGAACCAAAACTTGGCCTTCGGATTCCAGGGGTTGGCCAGTTTCATAGAGATAGGACTCTCGGCATTCTGTCCGGTTTGCCTGCCACTATGATTAAAGTGGGGATGATTGTATTCCTGTAATGCTCTCAGTCCCAATCAAGCGGTTTGGGCTACACTTGAGCCACTCTAATCATAGTGGTACCATCCCTTTGTGGTAGGGTAGGGAGTGGACATTTGGGAAGCAGCTCTCGCAGGTGTCATTTGGTGGAGAAATTAATTTCATGAAAGGATATGGGTTTCTCTTTTGGGATGTCAGACAGTCTAATTTTTTTCTTTCCCCCAACTAATTTAATGACGGATATAAGTTTCTTATACCCCTGGATCGAATGGCGAACCTCAGAGACACTGTTGACGACCTCTGCTAATTTAATTAGGGAAAACTCTGTTGATGACCTCGGAACTAGGAAGGACCAATCCATTGATATTCCAAAATTGAGTAATCTGCGTAACGCAAGGAAACTTCGAATCCTTCATGTTACCCAAATTCCAATAGAGACAAATTATGATAATACATATAAAGAATTTGAGTGTTATGGATCTATAACAGAAATAAGAATGAAACTGGAAGATAAAAAATGGGATTCATGGATATCTTACAATAGTCATGACGAAGCATTTAATGCAATATGTAATATTAATAATATCAAAATTCATTAATAACTTGAATATAATGGCTGCTCTTTGTGACAAGGTACCAAAGGATTTGGATGTTTCTTATAGACCTGCGGACTGGTTTGAAAAAGATGCTGATTTAGTTATGCCTTCCCAGAGAAGCCAAAACCACGATGTGGCTTGTAGCTGAATCTCAAGGGGTTACAGGGAACTATTTCAAAATATGCAAATTAATTCAGAAAAAAGTAGGAACTATAGCACCGGGAGACATATCTCGTTTTGGAAAAAATAGTTACCTTATCCATGCCAAATCATGCACACAATCTGTAATACTATCCACCTTAAAACAATGATGATAATATTAGTTAGATGTCAAACCCCACCTAAATTTTAGCTATGGAAGGGAAGTAGTTTTTAACAAAGATCTGTATGAATTTACAGAGGAAGAGATACTGGACATGTGTCCAATAAATGTATGGAAAGTACACAAAGTCCCAGGTACATCAATGATTATCCTTACTTTCCAGGATGCTGATGTACCTTCCCGCATTATTATTGAAAATGAAATTATTAAAGTTCGACCATTCAAGCAGAAGCCACTGCAATGTTTTAATTGTTTTTAAATTTGGACACCCGTCAAAAGTTTGCAAAAACGAAAAAATGTGTGGTATTTGCTCCAAATCTTACCATGGAGAATGTACACTTGAGGCCAGGTGTTTAAATTGCAGCTCAAATCATAAATCCACTGACCGGAGCTGCGAGCTGTATAAGTCGGAAGAAGCTGCCCTTAACAAATCCAACTTAGATCACATAAGTGTGGGATATGCCAAAAGACTATTAGATAAATCAAGTAGTTATGCAAAGGCACTAAAATCAAACCCATCTAGCACTGCCAATAGTTCTATAAAAAGAAATATACCATCTAATGATAAAATGCTGCATGATGAGGTAAGCATATTGCCTTCTGAGGCTTTGCCACAGTGTATTAACAGTGGGGCATTGCCCATCCCCGTACAACCTTCGTCCCCCATTATTATTAGTAGTACAAACCTCTCTCAGGCCATGTCCTTGCCTGATTTGATGGATGTTCCACTTAAAACCAACTTGCCTGGTGCACCTGTTGTGGGGAAGGTGCAAAAACCTAGAAGCCCACCACCTATTAATCGAAAAAGAGAGAGACCTCCATCTCTCTCACCCCCTTCCATCAGAAACATTAAAGCTATAACGTCAAATAAATTTGATGTTTCATCTGTTGATGTTTCTGATCAACTGGAAGATAACTTGAATAAATCAGAAATTCAAGTTGAGGTCCACCATCTGCCTCAACAAATAGATCAAAAGTACACAAAGAAAAAGACAAACGTAAAACCCAATATATCAAGACCATCTCTAAAGAAACTCCCTCTTGATTTGAGACTGCCTTGACGAAGTTATGCATTTTCAGCTGACTGCTGAAAATGCATAGCGGGCAAGAGGGCTTTCGAACTGGGAGAAATATCTCCCAGTTCGAATCCAAAAGTCTCAATTTTCCTCTTACTTAAATTTGTTTCCACTCTTCTACTATCTTTAACTCAGTTGCTCAACCTAGCTGTCCCCCCCTCTTCTTACTAAAACCTTCTTACAGGTTGGGTAGGGGCTGGGCTTTTTTTTCGCATTGGCTCTTTCTGATCCAAATGGCAGAGACTGTAGAGGTTTGGTCCGCCTCTCGAGTATGTTTGGACCCTGAGATGTTGATATGATTTCATAGCAATATCCATCAGGGCGGAACTACCTATGGGGGACTAGCCTGCGGAATCCGGGGAGGTATAGTCTCTACGGTAGGACTCTCGGCATTCTTTCCGGTGTGCCCTCTATTGTAACATGAATGGGGATGATTGCATACTAGTTATGCCCTCAGTCCTATCAAGCGGGTTTTGCTTACACTTGAGCCACTCATGTTATGGTAGAGCTATCCCTTCGGGGTAGGGCAGGGAGTGGACATATGGGAGTCAGTCTCTGCTGAGTGTCTTTGGTGAGAGAGGGGTTGGTGTGGGGGGCCTGGTTTTCTGCCTGATTTGCTGTAGGTTTTTCAAATTTCTGCTGAAGGATTAATGAATAACGACCCTATGATAAACTCCCCCGGACAATGCGACCTCTTGACATTACCCTCCTCTTCGACCTCTGGCACGGACAAGGACAATCCTATAGAAAATTCAGTTGTACAAAGACGACCCATGACAAGACCTTGAATGTGGCTATGGAAAGTTCTAGCAGTAGTGAGATAATCCTTTGTGTTTGATAATCTCTCCTCAGACTTCAATTGTTTTACGTTTATGGAAATGTTTGGAAGGTTTGGTGAAATTAAAGTCATAAGTATTGTGAAACTAAAGATTTTGCATTTTGGAGGGTTTTGGATTGAGTTTACAACTCATAATAATGCCATGAATGCTTTCAAGTGCTCAACTAAGGAAAACTTAAAATGTATGTTAATTCATAAAATGCCCCAGAATATTGAAGTTGATTCCTTTTTTTATCCAGCAAGAGTCAGTCAGGAAACTACAGATGGGAAATGTAAGGTGAGGACATCTTTACCTGCCAGGTGGCTAATTGTTTCTACAAAATCAGAATTTTGCAATCTTCTCCACTTCTGGAAACATTTGAGAACATTGGCAGGAACAATGACCAACTCTGATATTACGAGGTTTGGAAAGAATAGTTTTTTGGTTCATGCTAAGTCTTATAGACAAGGTCACATGATCTCTAAGTTGAAAAAATACTGATATGATAAAAGAGGTCAAACACACTAGTTTTAGTTATGCCAATTGGAGTAGTATTCAGTCAAGACCTATATGAACTGCCTGACGAGGAATTGCTGGAAATGTGTGATGAAAAAGTGTGGAAGATTTTCAAGGTTCCAAGATCAAGAATGATTATTTTCACTTTTAATAATGATCAAGTTCCTGATTATATATATGTTGACAAGGAGAGATTTCGTGTTAGACCGTTTAAGCATAGACCACTCCAATGTTTCATGTGTTTTGGTATGGTCACTCGGCAAAGATATGTACTAGGAACCAGATGTGTGTGCCTGCTCCTTACAAAAGCATGAAGGCGAATGTACTACCCCAGTATTATGTATAAATTGTAAGGGAAATCATATGCAAGGCATAAGGATGTGAGTCATTTAAAAGAAGTGTTTAGCCATAGAGAAAGCTCATGCTGAACATCTAAGTATTAGCCAGCAAAAAGACTTTTGTTTCCAAGACCTCAATATAGTGAAGTAGTAAAAAGTGAAAATCTAATATAAAAGATCTATCTAGAATACCAACTTCAAAGTCAAAGCTTCAGCTATCCCCTTCTGAGCTCGAAGTACATTCAGCATCTCCGCCTTTATCCAAGAAGGCCCCTTTGTCCCCTCCCGATGGGCCTCCTCTGGGCTTCTGGAGGCCTCTCGGGCTTTTCTAATGTAGAAGCCTCACAGGCAGCCTCGCTGCCTGATCTGGGTATGTCCCAGAATGACACCTTGATCAGTGCACCTCATAAGGCTCAGGTGCACGCTGCAGAGATGGTGCCTCTTAGAAATAAGAGACCCCGTACTCCATCATCATCTCCACCTATATCCCCCACACCATAGTAGGGTTTCCAAGAGAGGAAATAGCAGGTCTCTTGAGGATCTGCCTAGTTCCTCTTTGAAACAAAGACCAAGACCAAGTCTTTCCAGACCAGCCCAATCCAAGTCCAAAAAGTAAAAAAAAAAAAAAAAAAAAAATCCAATAGTAAATAATGGCTCTTTGTCAGTGGAACATACGAGGTTTCCATTCAAACAGAGAACAGGTCCGGGTCCTTTTCAAGGAGCATAATTTAGCTGCCCTTTGTTTGCAAGAGACTAAAGTTGGTAATGTTTCTCCTAATTGTGGACAAAACTTTATTTTTCACAGATCTCCACCACCTGTAGGTGAACGTGCTCATGGTGGTACATGTATTATTGCGGCCAAGTCACTACCACAAAAAGTTATCAAATTAGACTCCATATTACAAGCTTGTGCAACACAGATTTTCATCAACAAATGGGTCACTCTGTCTCTCTTTATCTAGAACCTGGCCTAGAAACTCGATTGGTGGACAGAGCTGGCATCCAAGACAATTAGAGGTTGAAGATTTGCAATCACTTTTAGATCAACTACCTCAGCCTTTCATTCTGATGGGGGATTTCAATGCAAAACATACTTTGTGGGGGAAGTATGGTGTGATCACCGTGGTCTTATAATTGAAAGATTAATAGATTGCAATGATGTAGTTTTAATGAACAACGGTTCTCCTACAAGGTTTGATGTAGCCCATAACTCTTGTTCAGCAATTGATCTTACAATATGCTCGTCGTCATTACGATTAGACTATAAGTGGTCAGTGGATGAAAAACTCTATGGGAGCGACCACTATCCCATCCATCTTAAGTATGTACAACAAATACACGCTCCCCATCTTTACCCAAGTGGAGTAAAGGAGGGCAGATTGGCGCTGTATGAAAACTCTACCCAGCTTCAATCGTACATCCAATGATTTCTCTTGCCCCTCGCTGCCTCGATATCTCGCTAGTATACTGAATGGAATTGAGGGGCAGTGTCAATTTCCTAAGCATCAGAAACCACCGTTTGTCCACCTGGTACCTGGTGGTGAATAATAAATGTGCTTGAGTAGGAAAATGCAAGAGCCAGTACAAGCGTATCATGCGAAGGCGAACTTGTTCTTTGAGTAAATAGAATAAATATACATAAACCTCGCCAAACAAACAAGTTTTTAAAGAAGCAAGGAGGGCGTCTTCGTTAGGCACTATCAGAATAAAATTAACTCTCCCACTTTCCTCTGTTTGTGTGGATAGAATTCCGTAAATTACTAGGAAAATTTTCCCCTTCTCCCTTTACCTATTTTGAAAATCAACTTGGTAGTTTAATCGGATGCAAGAGAGTTGGCAAGAGGCCTTTTCTTTGCTCGGCACCTTTTTCAAGCATTTCAAGCTCAATCCCACTACTTTCCCCTGAATTCGCAATATTAGAACAGACTATAGTTTCATCCCCTGTTTGTTCAAATTCTGAGGCATATAACCTATCCATTTCGTAGTGTCGAAATTCGAATATGCCCTTATCTTTGTCCTTTCCAACCATCACCTGGCGAAGATGATATTATTTATCAATGATTTCCACTTACCTCTGGAGTCAAAAAAATTCTTTGTCGATGTTTTTAAACGAATTCTGGTGCTCAGGGACTTCATATAAGTTGTGGAAAAAACTCTGTATAGTTCTTTTTAAAACTCGGAAAGGACCCTAGTCATCCTAAAAGTTATAGGCCTATTGCTCTTACCAGCTGTCTTCAAGATTTATGAACGAATGGTGAATTTTTTTTCGTCTGATATGGTTTATTAGAAACAAAGAACCTGTTGTCGAAGAGGCAATTTGGCTTTCGCAAGAATAGAAGTACATTGGATCCCTTATTATGTCTCACACGTGAGATTCAGAATGCTTTTGCAGTCCAAAATCAAACAATTGCCGTGTTCTTTGAATCTGGAAAAAGCATTTGATACTACTTGGAGGGTTTGGTATTTTAATGCAGCTGGTTGAATGGCGTATTGGTGGCAATATGTTTAATTTTGCCAAAGACTTCCTGTCTGACGACGGTACCTTTAAAGTTAGAATTGGCTCTACCTTCTCATCAGAGTATCTTCAGGAAGAAGGCGTTCCACAAGGGAGTGTGCTTAGTCAAACCTTTTTTAATATTGCCATTAATGGTTTACTTGAACATCTCCCTGTTGGAGTAAACTGGTCAAGCATTCGCGGATTATATTGTTATCGTCTGTAGTAGAGCTGACTGCAGTTGAAGCTTGTACTAAAATTCAGTTTGCAATTAATGCTGCTACTTCCTGGGCTAAATAGTAAAGGTTTCAAATTTTCTGCAGAAAAAACTAAAGCTATACGTTTTTGCAGAACACGAAGAAGGGAAGAGATTCCAACCTTATTTTTAGAAGGTTCTATCTTGCTTTATGAAGATAAAGTCAAATATTTAGGAATTATTTTTGACAAAAAAATTGACTTTTGCTGAACATATAAATGAGACTGTAGTAAATTTGTAAACAGCGGTGCAATATTCTTAAAGTTGTTAGTAACCTGAATTTTGAGCCGACCCGTACTACTTTATTAAGAATTTATCAGGCATTATGCTTGAGTAAGATTGATTATGGATCTCAGGTTTATGGCTCTGCATGTAAGACCTTGTTAGGTAAGCTGGATGTAGTACACAATATGGCATTGCGTATTTGTACAGGTGCTTTTAAAACGTCTCCTGTTGAAGAGCCTTTATGTAGACTCTGGTTTTCTTCCTCTTTTCATTCGGAGGGAGGAACAAGGTCTCCGATATTTGTCAAAGAAGCACTAACCACTCATTCAATCTAATCCAAATTTTTAAGTATATAAAACATCCTGTTGACAGAGCACCAACTAAACCTACATTGCCTAAGCCCCTTGAAGTTAGATTAAACATAAGTGCGAGAGAGGTAGGCCTTATTCCTCCACTGGTTATGGAAACTACATTTTCTAAATTCCCTCCTTGGTGTAGGCCTCCTTTAGATATTTGCCAAGTTAGAGACAACAAAAAGATCAGCTCAAGTGTTCAGCTTAAAAGTAGCTTCTTGGCCCATGTTTCTGAGCATAGTAACTCGATTGCTGTATATACAGATGGATCAAAATCAGCAAATGGAGTTGGATGTTCTGTCATCGTCGGTGAGAGGAACAATTACAAAAAGCCTCCCTATTAAATTTCTCAATTTTTAATGCAGAGATTTTTGCTATTTTAGCGTTTTGAAATTTATTTTTAAGTACAGGTAGCACTGGGGACTCTTATATTATTTATTGTGATTCCCAGAGTTCCCTAGCTGCACTCCAGAAGTTGACGCCATCTAATCAACTCGTCCAAGAGGTGCAGGATTGGCTGGTCCTCCTGCATTCTCGAAAACGCATCGGTGTGAAGTTTTGTTGGGTTCCCTCGCATGTGGGAATTCGTGGTAACGAGCTGGCTGATACAGCCGCTAAGCAGGCAGCTTCCTCCCGGGCTTCCCACTCTGTGAGGGGTTTTCCCGTGAAGATTTTAAATTTTTATTAAATCATTTTGTTAGGACTAAGTGGCAGAATCACTGGTCCCAACTTGAATAGTAAAGTTAAAGCTGAAATCGATCAGACCTTCTGTTCATCCCTGGTCACCTTCTGTTGGGATGGATAGAAGATCTAGTATAGATCTTCTATACTAGAAGATCTATATTATACTAGTATAATATAAGAGTCCCCAGTGCTACCTGTACTAAAAATAAATTTCAAAACGCTAAAAATAGCAAAAATCTCTGCATTAAAAATTGAGAATTTAATAGGGCATACTTTTTTAACTCACCGGTATCTTTTAACTAGTGGAGCAGAGAGGCAGGTTCCTCAATGCTCCAATTGTTATGTTGGCATTACAGTGAGGCATATATTTGTTGACTGTCCTCTTTATTTTAATCATAGACGTCGGTTTGGTTTCACCAACAAACCTTTGTCAGATATTTTAGGAGAGGGTGCTCCCGTAGAAGAGATTTTTAAATTTCTTAAGGAAATCCATTTGTTTTATGATATTTAATTGAGTATTTTAATATGAAGTTTATTTTAATAATTTGGATTAATTATGTATACCTTTTTTAATAAATATATCTTGTTGATATATATGCGCTGAATGGCCTTTGGCTCCGGCGCGTGGCAAATGGCCACAAAATTTATAAATTCAATTCAATTCCATGTTAAACCACCTAGACATGCGATATTAAAAGATGGGAAGAGAATACTTAATCCAAAAGAAATAAGCAATATAATAGGAGAAAACTTAGCAAATGTAAGTAGTGATAAGAATTTGGATGAACCAGTTTCGTACAAAGAAAAATAGTATAGAATTAATAACCAATAAATTTTGAAACAAGGGAAGATATATATTATAATAGAAAATTTAATATGGAAGAATTGGAATATGCTCTCTCGAACAGCAATAAATCTGCTCCTGGAGGTGATAATATTTGTTTTGAGATAGAATTGAAATTCCTTCCTACAGTTTTAATTTGTTTCCTCTTTATCTTCGTAAGCTTTTTTTCTGTTTATATTTCCTTTCATTTTTATTTATATTTAATAATATCGGTTTTTCAAATTGGCGTTTTTTTTAATTTATTAGTTAAATTTGTCTATATATATCCCTTTAATAATCTATATAATTGAACATTTTTGCATTTAACTATGGCACTTAGCACCTTTGGCAAAGTCATACTTAATACAATTTTATAATCATTTATGGCTTCGAAATTTGTTTTCTGATGAATGGCGTAAAGCTATAATCATTCTTTTCCCCAAACCTGGGAAGGATCCAAGCAATGTTAACAATTACAGACCAATATCTCTAACAAGTTGCATATGTAAATTACTTGAAAAGATGGTGAATGCTCGACTAACGTGGCACATTCGAGAAAATAAAATTTTGACTCCTACTCAATTCGGGTCGCAATGTAACAGGTCTTCATTAGATTCTCTCTCTTTTCTAGAAGACCATATATGCAGAGGATTTGAACAAAAACAGGTAACTGTAGCTGTCTTTTTTGACATTGAAAAGGCTTATGATACTACATGGAGGTATCCTATATTAAAAACTTTACAAAATAACAACATCCGTGGACATTTACCCAAATTCATCCAAAAATTTCTGACAAAACGCAGTTTTCAAGTGAGAATTGATTGATACATTGTCCACATTCCACTTGAAAATGGTGTTCCACAGGGAAGTGTCCTTAGTGGCACACTATTTTACCCTTGCAATAAATGATATTAGTAAAACTTTACCTACTGGAATTAAAAGCAACCTTTATATGGATGATTTTGCCATCTATTATTCAGCGTCTCGCATTAAACATGCAGAACGCACTATTAACAAAACTATAAGAAAAATAGATGAATGGACATCATCTGTAGGATTTAAATTAGCCATACATAAGACACAAGCAATCGCTTTCTACAAAGATAAAAGGTGGATGAAAAATGAAGAAATAGATTTGAAAATCAGAAGTCATAATATACCAATTGGCCAAACAGCAAAATTCTTAGGATTAGTACTTGACACTCATTTAAACTGGAAAGCCCACTTAGCATACGTGAAATCAAAATGCAAAACAAAAGCTTTAAAATCTAATTAGAAAACTTATCAAGCACTCCATGGGGAGCAGATAGACAAACCCTTACATTGCTATATAAAGCAACAGTACTGTCTATCATTGATTATGGCAGCGAAATATACGGTATCGGCTTCAGACACAACACTGAAAATTTATTAGAACTCGGTTGCACAATGAAGGTCTTAGAAATATGCTTCAGGGAGCCTTTAGATCATCACCAACCTCTTCTTTTAACAGGTTGAATGTGGTGAACTACCTCTCCTCTCCCTATAGAGAGTTAGTGACAATGAAGAGTGCCCTAAAGATTCAGTGTAGTGATTCCCCAACAAAAAAAACAAAAAAAAAACTATTTGAATTACGTGATACATTTATTAACAATCATATACCAACCCTTTTCCCAATAAGATCTAGAAAGAACTGTTTGAGTCACTTAATATAAATTCACAACTACCTTCAATAGTAATTACCGCCTCCTGGAATAATGAATAAGATAAAAATTTGCACTAACTTAAAATATTTATCAAAAAATTACTCGTATCTCTCCAGAACACCAATAGACAACATTACACAATAGAGCACATAAGCCGAAAAGGTCCCCATTACGCAGTATATACGGATGGATCCAAATCAGAATAACGGAGTGGGATATGCTGCAGTGTCCAAGGACAAAACATACCAGTTCTCTCTTGCCCAACGATGCTTCTGTATTACAGCAGAGTCATGTGCAATAACATCGGCCATAGAAATAATCAAAGAACACCCCTTTAATAATTTTGTGATTTATAGCGACTCTAGAAGCGCTATAGAAGCCATTAAAAGGTACAATCCCAGAAATGATATGGTGCAACAGATTAAGTTTTACGCCATAAATTATATAATAACGGGAAAAATATTGAAATATGTTGGATCCCTGCCCATGTCGGAATAAAAGGAAACGAAGAAGCTGATAAAGCAGCCAAGGAGGCAGTCCACATGATGAGATCAAGTATAAACATCCCTATTAGTGACTATATAGCTCATTTAAAAACAATCATTGTAAACAAATGGCAAAATATATGGAGCGAGGAATCAGAAAGTAATAAACTAAAACAAATAAAACCTGATGTTAAGAAATGGAGCTCCATATATCAGAGAGAGAGACACACACAAGTAATCTTGACACGTCTACATATAGGCCACACTCGTCTGACACATGGGCACTTGATGAGCAGCCCACGTGACCCTGCTCCAGTGCAAGGTGTTGATAACTGTCGGACACGTGTTGTGTGAGTGCCCAAGGTATGACCAACAGAGGCTATCAACCTTTGGTAATAAAAGAAATTTTGTCAGAATCTTTCTCATTTTCAGTGGTTCCTGTTTTAACGTTTCTAAAGAAATCTGATTTAATTAATAAAATATAATAACGATACAAAAACCTCAGAGCAATTAATGAATTTTAGATCAAATTTTTAAGATTTTATTGAATGTTATTAATTTAATACACCTTTTTAATAAGTATGTATGGAATCGTGAGTAATGTATTTTATTGCGTGTTTGAGTTCTAGTATGGAAGTCTGTGCCCCTGTGCAGTTTTATAATTTATTTATTATACTTCATGACCTATTTGGTACCGGTTCCTGGCCTTTGGCCTAGACCTGGCCTTTTATCTAATCCTTCGGGCCAGCCCTATGAGAGCTGAAAGTCAGCTCAGTGGTCTGGTTAAACTATTTTTATAATAATAATAATAAATTGTAAGGCATTGTAGATATTTTGAGTTACACCCAAAATCTCCTCAACCTTATGGTTTTCGGGTAAAACAATTAATAAACGGTCTTGATATAGCAAAGAAATAGAGTTCTTCCATTTAGGATATCAGCAACCCCTCCATGGAAATTACCACCAGAGATATCTTTTGTAAATATTTTATTGGTATAAAAAAGAACAGTTACTGAATTAGAATCAGGTCTCTCTTTCATGAACATGTCGAAGAACATAGGGAATCGACTTTTATATTTACAGATGGCTCCAAATCTGATGCTGGCGTTGGATTTGGAGTATATAGTGGTTCTTTTAATTGTAGAGGTGCACTTCCTCAGTATCTTCCATATTTTACTGCAGAACTATATGGCATATTAACCGCTATTGAGAAAATAGCATTAAAAGATGAGGGCAATTTTACCATTTTTAGTGATGCAAGAAGTGTCCTTCAAGCTTTAGAAGTTTTTAATTCTAGTAACCCTTTGGTTTTAAAGATTTTAGAGTGGCTTTTTATTATTGGTCTGAAAGGCATAACAGTTCGATTTTGTTGGGTTCCGGCACACGTAGGTGTGTGGGGAAATGAGGAGGCAGATTCACTGGCAAAGAATGCTGCAGCTGAGTTGCTACCAAGAAGGTATCCCATTCCATGTAATGATTTTTTACCTACAATTAAGAATTTTATTTATAATAACTGGCAAAAGCACTGGGAAAGCTTAGCTGATAATAAGATGAGAGAAATAACAAATATTATATCCCCTTGGAAATATAACGTGATGCCCCGAAAGTGGGAGACTACTCTTTGTCGTCTCCGAATTGGTCACACTCGGATGAGACATGAGTTTTTGCTAGCTGGCCAACACCAACCATATTGTGACGACTGTTTGATACCCTTGACTGTGAAGCATTTGTTGACTGAATGCCCCACTTATAGCACGGAAAGAAATAGATATCTGTTTGAGGCCCGAGGTGAGGGGTTCATCCTTGCCAAGATTCTTGGACATGATGTGTCATACAATGCAAGTGGCATTTTTAGATTTATTTCAGAAGCAGGTCTTCTGAAAGCTATTTAACTTTTACAATGATATATTTGCTTTTATGGTTTTAATTGAATATACGTTTTATTCTTAACTTATAATAAACGATTATCGGCGTCAATGACCTTCGATGTCAGGATGCCAGAAAACTTCCAATCATTCATTCATTCATTCATCCAAACCATCACTAGAGAGATGGTTTGGTCAGATGACCGCTCCGTTTGATAACTGGAATAGAACTAACATTACAAGGCATCGTGTCGATAGCGAAACACTAGCTATCTCAGCGATTTACACATAAAAACGAATAAGTAGTCCGCCGGCTCGGAAGTCATAAGTTTCCGGCGCAGGTTAACAGGTCAACCGCTTCCCATGGAAGGTGTTGTTGGCTGTTTGTAAACAGGAATGATGAGATGTCCAAATGCAAACCAGGCTACTGCAAGCATTGCATAGCGTGATCTAGATTTTAGATTGACACGTAGGACGCTCCTAATTCACCAATGACCCCTTAGGTAGTGGATTCTATTTACAGATATAATTATCTGTTATTATAAATGTATTTATTACATATATATATATATATATATATTCTATGGTGTATATATATATATATATATATATATATATATATATATATATATATATATATATATTATATATGTATGTGTGTGTCTGTGTGTGTGTTATGGTCATTTTACAAAATTGCCGGCCATTATGCAAAAGGACCAAATTTGTGGTCACATTGCAAAATGACCTAAATTTCTTCAAAATTTTGCAAAAAACGACCCAAGATTTTGGTCAGTTTAAAAAATGTCCATACAGCAAGCAGCCAGATGGAAAAGTTAATTTTCAGAAAATACAACTTTCAAATACATCAAAACATATAATGTTTTAGCAAGTAACTAGTTGAAAGAAAGTAAATGGTAAACATAAGTGTATGTACAATACATTAAAGAAAATAGATTACAAAATACAAACTAGTTGAAAGAAAGTAAATGGTAAACATAAGTGTATGTACAATACATTAAAGAAAATAGATTACAAAATACATAAAAAATTTATATATTTGTGTGTCGACCTTCTTAGAGCAAGAGGCACTGCATTTGCATCTGTTGTTGCATAAGAGATTTTTAAACACTTGCAGCGTCTAGTTCGTATTCATTTCTGTACAACAAACTCGAAGTATTTGATGCTTTCTTTTCCTCAGCCGTGACCAGCTTTGAATAAAAATAAGTTTTTCTAATGTCCATTGTGCAAATTTCCAGAGTATAATAAAATGCACACAAAGTACTACGTTGGTCGTCTCTCCTGGTTTTCAGCAGTGCCTTACTGACAACAGTGTCACCAGTCAGCTCCCATTACTATTGTGGTGAGAGAGATGGGGGGTGGGATAATAATGAATGATCAACAATTATACAGTACAATTAACTGTATTGGGAAACGAGTAAATGAACCAATATTGTAAGAGATGATTTGCAGAAGTGAATGACAACCTGTCGTTTTGCAAAATGTTGAGAAATTTAGGTCATTTTGCAATGTGACGACGAATTTGGTTCTTTTGCATAATGGCCCCTCGAGTAGGTTCCTTCACGTAGTGAGGGGGTAAGGGATCCTGCCTTCACTCGTGTGAAGGCCGGATCCTGACGGAACGCCTACAAACTTTTGGCAATAAATGGTGTGGACATTTCCACTTTCGTCTAATTTAACTACTAAGGTGAGTCTGATCAATAGATTCGTGGGTTAGGAAGGGTTTGCATTCGAAGCTAATAGTGGGAGTTGTGGTGGTTTGAGTCGCCACCTGATATGGTTTTGGACCTGAGAGTAAGTAATGGGATTTTCCCATTGCTATCTTGAGGCGGAACCATCTCCAGGGACTGGGCCCATCGGAATCCAGGGGGAGCTGGTTTTCTGAGGTGGGTATCCTGGCTTTTGTCCGGAAGCCCACCAATACGTTTGTGTTGGGGAGTTGATTCCCATTAGTGGAATCAGAGCTCCCAGCAGGCGGATTGGCTTATACCTGGGCCACCGCAAACGTATTGGTGCTATCCTGTATGGGTTGGGTAGGGTATGGGGTGGACCATTGGGAGTCAACTCTCACTAGTGCCATTGGTGGAGAATGTGAATACCTGAGTGACTCACGATACTTTCTTGATATAACCAAGTAGTAAGAGTTTTTTTTTTTTTTTTTTTTTTTTACTAAACCAAATATGGATCCGGACTATGAACCTACATCCCCTGGGAAAATGGACTCACTGGCACCGTTGACGACTTCTTGCTCAAACAAAGACCATTCTTTGAACCCCCCAGATGCCAATAATAGTAGAGTGACGCATTTTGAAAGTTATACATATGAAAAATATTCCACTTCAGTGTAACTATGAGGATATCTCGACATCTTTGAACATGTTTGGCAATATAGCAGAGATTCGTATGAACTTTCTTGACACAGAAGGAAAATGGGAAGCTTGGGTAACATTTGATAAACATGAAGATACTTTTAAAGCAATCTGTAGTATTGATACCTTGAATGTATGTAACTCATTAGTTAAAGGAGCCTTGATGGATAAAGCCCCAAGAAACTTAGACATTTATAAACCTGTAGAATGGAATCCAATCAACTCCAATAGTAGCAACGTTGACAAAATAAGAGTCCCCCAACCTCCTAAATGGCTGGTAGTAAAAGCCAAGGAGGAGAACTTCAACTATTACAAGTTTAGTAGGTACCTTCAGCAAAAAATAGGTGGCATAATGAGTGGTGACATTACTAGATTTGGTAAGAGCTCTGTACTTATTCATGCAAAATCTAAAACTCAGTCACAGATGCTAACAATGATGAAAGTTGATAACAACGATATAATAGAGAAAATTAGTCCTCACCTAAATTTTAGCTATGGAAGAGGTGTTGTTTTTGATAGAGTACTTGTACGAGTTTACTGAAGAAAAAGAAATTTTAGATATGTGTCCCACCAACTGTATGGAAAGTGAAAAAGGTCCCAAATGGCAACATGATGATTTTTACTTTTGAAGACAGGAATGTACCATCTCATATAGTAATAGAAAAAGAAAGAGTGCGAGTTAGACCTTTTCAACCAAAAGCATTACAGTGTTTTAATTGTTTTAAATTTGGTCATCCATCTAAAGTTTGTAAAAATAATAAGATGTGTAATAATTGCTCTGCCCTAGAAAACATGGCCCGTGCTCAGATATACCTAAATGCATTAATTGTCAGCTAGAAAGCACAAATCAGTTGAATACAAAATATGTGAAGAATTTAAAGTTGAAACAGCAGCAGTTAATAAAGCATATACAGAGCACATCAGTATTGGACATGCAAGACGACTCTTGGGAAGAGCCAAGAGTTATTCTAAAGCCCTTACTACCACAAGGGCTCCAATTCAATCCATTACTCCTTCCTCATCCTCAATGAAGGATGCCTCAGCCCCTGTGGTTCAACATTCCACCACTAGGGCTCCACTCCAATCTGTTGATCTTTCCTCATCCTCAATAAAGGATGCTTCTACTCCTGTGGCCCGACATACTGGGCCAAGTGCTCAGCCTAGTAAGGTTAGAGCACAATCGGCAAAGATGGATAAAATAAACATTCCATATAACAAACTGGATATCTCCCTCAAACCTCCCTCTACTCCTCCTTTTACATTATCTCTTCTGCCTGATTTAATGGAATTAGAGGGAAAAAAACAAATGAAGAGGGTAAGAACACCCTCATCCTCTCCTCCATTAACTCCAACAAAAGATAAAACCAAAATCAATGAGCAAACTGGCGAAGAAAAACAATCATCAAAAACTTACGAGCAAAGCTTCCCATCCACTAAACATTCAGAAATGACCTTGAATAGCGGACTACCCTCCAAAACCTAGACACCTTCTCTTCAATTTTACAGTGGATTTGTCAGGGACTTCGTGCAAAATATGAGGAACTTAAAGTGTTACTCTATGAATACTCCCCCCCCAGATGCTGAAGCCTTGCCGAGGATGGGGGGCTTAGGGTTCAGCAGCTGGGCCCTGATGCCTGGTGGGAACTACTCTTGCTGGGCCTTGGTGCCCAGCTGTTGATCCAACTAAATAAGTCAGCCCTTTTCCTTTTACTAAAACTTTTCTTCCTTCTGCTTCCTCTCTCTATAAGGCACGGTTTTTATGTTGATGACTTGGATTGGTTTTTGGACATGATTTGGACTTGTTCATTGGATTTGATGGAGGGTGAGGACGGTTGGCATGCCACCTCACCCGTAGAACTCGAGTACCTAACGTGGTCGAGCGAGGGGAAAGTTTAGATGTCAAACCCTTCTCTTAGTGCTGGGTCTGATCTCGACGGACATCATGACGCCTTAAGCACTGAGGGTTGGGTGTATATCTGGGTGGTACCCCTAGGGCAGCCCTGTATGGGATAACACTGTCCTCTAAATGTGGCTCCATGGTGGGTGGGGGACTACCTGGACGAATCATCAATTCTACGTCTTATGGACACACTCAAAACCTTCTGTTGACTGACTTGGGTGCAATGGATAAGGACAAGGAAAATTTTGGTAATTCTTCCATTGTGACTTTGGAGCCTTTTTCTAATGAGCTCCTTGTTACAAACATTTTGTATGTAAAACCAGTCCCTTTAGACTGGAATTATGAAACCTTATTCAATGAATTTTGTAAATTTGGGAACGTAAAAGAATTACGGAATAGACTTGGAAAAAAATACAGTTGTTTTGAATTTTGGATATTTTTCAATAATGAATCGGAAGCTCACAGAGCCTACAGAGAGTTTAGGTCAGATTCTATGAGTGTTGGACTTGTAGAGGCAGAAGAGGTCCCTAGGTATCTTGAGATATATAGACCACCAACTGAAACTAAAGATTCGAGTAAAATAATTAAAACCTCCAGATCACCAGACCCAGCTAAGTGGTTGATTATTACAACACATGGTGAGAGAGGCAACCTCTTCAAGGTGAAAAGGTTGGTAAGCCAGAAGATTGGCAATGTTGGGAGCCCAGAAGTAACTCGCTTTGGGCGTAATAGTTTTTTAGTTCATGCCAAGACCAATGTTCAATCATTAATGCTACTAAATTTAAAGCTTGATCCCGAAGGTATGATAAAAGAGGTAAAACCTCACTATAATTTTAGTTATGCAAAGGGTGTCATCTTCAATGAAGATTTACATGAAATGGACGAAGAGGAAATTTGGATGTGTCCAGACGTGGTTTGGAAGGTTTTCAAGGTGCCCCGCTCGTCTATGATTATTTTAACATTTGTAAGTCCTTTTTTGCCATCTGAAATTGTTCTTGACAATGAAATTATGAAAGTTCGTCCTTATAGACCGAGAGTGCTCCTGTGCTTTAAATGTTTTGGCTTTGGACACTCCTCAAATATTTGCACCAGAAATAAACTTTGTGAATCGTGTGGCAAGCCGGAGCACGAGGAATGTTCTGAACCGGTAATTTGTGTGAACTGTAAGGGTGAACATCGAGCCCGAGATAAGAAATGCAGTGAATTTAAAAAAGAACAGGAGGCATTACTTAAATCTATTGCTGAACACATCAGTGTGGGACAGGCCAAGAAACTGTTGGGAAGGAAAACTTATTCAGATGCCTTGAAGGCACAACAGCAGGATATTGCTACTTCTGGTGCCCCTTCAGGTGGTGCTCCCCGGGGGTCACCTAATGGGGTTTCCCATGCCCTCTCTGGTGGGGCTCCACGTGCCCCCCCTGTTGGGGCTCCCCATGCCCCCCTATTGGGGCTTCCCGTGCCCCCCTTGGTGGGGTTTCCCACGCCCCCTCTGGTGAGGCTCCCCACGGCCCCCCTAATGGGGCATCTCATGGCCCCTCTGGCGGGGCTCCTTGTGTTGTAGAGACTCTGGTCAAGCCAGGGGACCCTGTTGGTTCAAGGGTTCAAGCCAGATCTCAATTTGTTGAAGACTTCTCTCTGACAGGGACATTGCCTGACATTGAGCCCTCCCCTGATCCTGTCATTACAGTGCACCGTGGAGATGACAGTGAGGAGATAGAGGCCCTCTTTATTCGTCAGAAGCCCTTTCTTTCTCCCTCTTCGCCTCATTCTCGTCACTCGGCCATCATAGGAAAAATAAAAGCAAAACTGGAAGGGCAAGTGAAGGCCCATCATCTAAAAGATCTATAACACCTAGATCTAGATCAAGTAGTTCTGGTGAAACTGATAAGATCTCTCTCACCAGGACTCAGATTCCTAAATTGGTAGAAAATTTTAAGATCCCATCTTCTAAATAATGGCTCTCATGCAGTGGAACATCCGTGGCTTTATACCAAATAGAGAGCAAGTTCGGGTTCTGTTTAAGGAACATAATCTATCTGCAATGTGTCTACAAGAGACAAAGTTGGGAGAGCACACTCCCAACGTGGGTTTTAATTATTCATTTCATAGGTCTCCACCCCTGATAGGTGTACGTGCTCAAGGAGGCACAGGCATCATAGTCCGTACGTCTGTTAATCACAGAGTTGTTCAATTGAACACTGTGTTGTAGGCTTGTGCAGTTCAAATTTTCAATTATAAATGGATCACAATTTGTTCTCTCTACCTTGATCCATCATTGGAAAATAGATTGCAGGATGCGCAGGGTAATCCCCGTCAGCTAGAATTAACCGATCTACAGAACGTTAATAGACAGCTTCCTAAACCCTTCATTCTGATGGGGGATTTAATGCCAAGCACACCCTCTGGGGAGAGCCAAACTGCGACCGGTGGGGTTTAATAATAGAACAGCTGCTTGACTTAAATGACATCACTTTAATGAATGATGGTTCCCCTACAAGACGATGTTTTTCATAATACTGATTCAGCCATTGACCTCACTATCTGCTCTTCGTCTTTGAGGTTAGATTATCAGTGGGTAGTAGACCAGAATGATCATGGCAGTGATCATTGGCCCATTCACTTAAAGTTTATGAAAAATATTCCATCTCCATGTTTACCAAAATGGAAGGTAGGGGAGGCTGACTGGGGATTATTCAAAAAATCTACTGAAGTTGATCAAGAGATAAAAGATTTTCAGAACCCAATATCTGCTTATGAGTATTTAATCAGTATATTGCTGTGTGGTGCCATGCTGTCTATTCCTCAAACTTCTGGTAAGCCTCGTCGTCCTCTAGTACCTTGGTGGTGTGATGCATGCGCCTTGAGCCGAAAGATAACAAGAACTTGCTACAAGAGATATCGTAGATATCCTTGCTTGGTAAATAAAATTATCTATAAAAGAGCTCTTGCTAAGCAAAAGAAAACATTTAAGCAGGCAAAGAGGGAATCGTTTATCATATATATAAGTGAATTAAAATATGATTCCCCTATGTCGTTTGTCTGGAACAGAATCCGAAAGCTGCAAGGGAAATTTTCTCCACCTCCCTTGCCTATATTGAAAATTGATGGCTTCCTCATATCTGATTCTGGAGAAAGTTGCAGAAACCTTTGGGTAGGCATTTCTCTAATATCTAGTGCCCTACATTACTCTCCTGCATTCAGGAATATTAGGGATGGTACCACGGTTGTTCCTGCTGTTAGTTTAAATTCAGAGTCGTTATAATCTTCCTTTCACCATGAAAGAATTAGATCATGCAATCTCGTTATCTTCCCCAACATCTCCTGGGGAAGATAATATACTGTACTCAATGATTTTTTTAATTTGCCTAGAAGTACAAAAGAATTTCTTTTAGACATTTTAAACAGTTTTTGGCTTTCAGGAACTTCACCAGAGTCTTGGAAGATATCGATTATTGTACCTGTTTTAAAACCTTTTAAAGATTCCTTCCTTCCTAAGAACTATAGGCCAATTGCTCTAACTAGTTGTGTTAGCAAGATTTATGAGAGGATGGTCAATGCTCGACTTGTGTGGTATTTGGATTCAAAGAATCTTTTATCTAATCGGCAGTTTGGCTTTAGGAAAAATAGAAGTACTTCTGACCCTTTGATGTTCCTTACTCGGGAGATACAGAATGCTTTTTGCTGTGCAAAACCAGACTGTTGCAGTGTTCTTTGACTTAGAAAAAGCCTACGACACTACTTGGCGAGGGGGTTATCCTTTTGCAATTTGTAGAGTGGGGTGTGTGGGTAATTTGTTTCTATTGTCTGAAAGATTTTTTGTCAGAAACGTTACCTGAAAGTAAGAGTGGGCTCTTACATTTCTTCTGCTTACCCTCAGGAAGAAGGGTTACCTCAGGGAAGCGTCCTTAGTCCAACACTCTTTAATGTAGCTGTCAACGGCCTACTAGAAACAAGTTCCTGTCGGGTGCATGGTCTGGCCTTTGCTGATGATTATGCAATAATCTGTAGTAAGCCACAGCTGTGAAGCTTGTCAAATGATCCAGACTGCTATTAATGCTTCAACATCATGGGCCTGTACTAAAGGGTTCAAATTTTCACCAGAAAAAACCAAAGCTATACGATTTTTTCGATTAAGAAGAGTGGAAGAGATCCCTACGCTGTTTTTAAACGATTCGATTTTACCTTATGAAGATAGCATTAAGTATCTAGGTGTTACATTTGATAAAAAATTAACTTTACTCAACATGTTAATGAAGTTGTATGTAACGTGAAGCTTCGACTTAATATTCTTAAAGTTGTATCTAATTTTAACTGGGGGCAGATCGAATCACCCTTTGAGGATGTACCAGATTTTATGCCTAAGCAAAATTGATTATGGTTGCCAAGTTTATGGTTGTGCGTGCAAGACGACACTGCAGATATTGGATGTTGTCCATAATATGGCTTTACGTATTTGTACAGGAGCCTATAGAACTTCACCAGTAGAAAGCTATATGTTCGAGTTGGTTTTTACCCCATATTTATCCGTAGGGAGGAATTAGGCTTGAGAGTCATATCAAGAATACTTACGTCAAAGCTAAACCCTAACTATAAGTTCGTTAGAGAACCAACTGACAGAGCCCCAAATAGACCGAGACTGCCAAAAACCGCTTGAGGTCCGACTAGCAAGTTCTGCCAGGGAGGTGGGATTACTTCCCCCTGCAGTAGCTGAAATTTCGCCCTCAAAGTTTCCTCCTTGGAATAGACCATGCCTAGAAATCTGCCCAATTAGGGACAGCAGGAGCAACAGTTCTGGTGATCAGTTGAGGGCAAGTTTCTTGGACCATGCTTCCGAACATGGTGATTCTCATCATATATATACTGATGGCTCGAAGGGTCTGATGGTGTTGTTGCTCTGTAGTGACTAGTGGTATATCATTAAAAAGAAGCTTCCTTCTAATTCTTCTGTTTTTACAGCTGAACTGCTGGCAGTTTTGACTGCTCTTAAATATTTTTTTTATAGTTCTTGTACTAACAAGGTTTTTACCATTTTTACCGACTCTTTGAGTGTTTTATCTTCTCTCAAAAGCCTAGTCTCTTGCCACCCTTTAGTGCAAGAAGTACAAGATTGGTTTTATCTTTTAATTAATAGAAGAGGATTTTCTGTTAGGTTTTGTTGGGCTCCGTCCCATGTTGGAATTGTTGGGAATGAGCGAGCCGACGCTGCTGCTAAGGCTGCAACTTGGCTTAGGCACATTTCCAACATGGGCGTCCCTGTATCTGATTTTAAAAGTACCATTCGATTTTATTGTAGAGACCGTGGCAGGCCACTGGTCTACTTTAGATAATAATCTTAAATTGAAATAGATTAGGCCTTCTGTTCATCCTTGGCCTCATAGCCGGATGGATAGAAGGTCTGAGATAGTTTTAGCTAGATTACGCATTGGCCACACTAAATATACTCACGGATATCTAATGATGAGTGGAGCGGATAGGCAGGTTCCTCGCTGTTCCACTTGTCATGTGGATTTGACTGTGGTGCATATTTTGGTGGAGTGCCCTCATTTTGAAAACAAACGAGCTTGTTTGCTGGCAAATAAGTCTCTTGGCGATATTTTAGGTGAAGGTGCTCAGGCAGAGCAAATTATGACATTTTTAAAAAATATTGGTCTTTTTTATGAATTTTAATTTTTCTCTTAATTGTTTTAGGCTTCTTGTTTGGTTTTTATGAATGAATGATTTGTATGTTAATCGGTTGTGTGTATGTTTGTTTGTATGACAGTGACTTTTATTCTTAAAGATATATATGCGCTGAATGGCCCCTCGGCTCCGGCGCTTGTGCCAAAAATTTTATAATCTAATCTAATCATATCTGATTCTGGAGAAGTTGCAGAAACCTTTGGTAGGCATTTCTCCAGTATATCTAGTGCCCTACATTACTCTCCTGCATTCAGGAATATTAGGGACGGTACCACGGTTGTTCCTGCAGTTAGTTTAAATTTAGAGTCATATAATCTTCCTTTCACCATGAAAGAATTGGATCATGCAATCTTGTTGTCTTCCCCACATCTCCATGGGGAAGATGATATACTGTACTCAATGATTTTTAATCTGCCTAGAAGTACAAAAGAATTTCTTTTAGACATTTTAAACAGTTTTTGGCTTTCAGGAACTTCACCAGAGTCTTGGAAGATATCGATTATTGTACCTGTTTTAAAACCTTTTAAAGATTCCTTCCTTCCTAAGAATTATAGGCCAATTGCTCTAACTAGTTGTGTTAGCAAGATTTATGAGAGGATGGTCAATGCTCGACTTGTGTGGTATTTGGATTCAAAGAATCTTTTATCTAATCGGCAGTTTGGCTTTAGGAAAAATAGAAGTACTTCTGACCCTTTGATGTTCCTTACTCGGGAGATACAGAATGCTTTTGCTGTGCAAAACCAGACTGTTGCAGTGTTCTTTGACTTAGAAAAAGCCTACGACACTACCTGGCGAGGGGGTATCCTTTTGCAACTTGTAGAGTGGGGTGTTGTGAGTAATTTATTCTATTGTCTGAAAGATTTTTTGTCAGAACGTTACCTGAAAGTAAGAGTGGGCTCTTACATTTCCTCTGCTTACCCTCAAGAAGAAGGGTTACCTCAGGGAAGCGTCCTTAGTCCAACACTCTTTAGTGTAGCTGTCAACGGCCTACTAGAACAAGTTCCTGTCGGGGTGCATGGTCTGGCCTTTGCTGATGATTATGCAATAATCTGTAGCAAGTTTACAGCTGTCGAAGCTTGTCAAAAGATCCAGACTGCTATTAATGCTTCAACATTATGGGCCAGTGCTAAAGGTTTCAAATTTTCACCAGAAAAAACCAAAGCTATACGATTTTGCCGATTTAGAAGAGTGGAAGAGATCCCTACGCTGTTTTTAAATTATTCGATTTTACCTTATGAAGATAGCATTAAGTATCTAGGTATTACATTTGATAAGAAATTAACTTTTGCTCAACATGTTAATGAAGTTGTATGTAACGTGAAGCTTCGTCTTAATATTCTTAAAGTTGTTTCTAATTTTAATTCGGGGGCAGATCGAATCACCCTTTTGAGGATGTACCAGATTTTATGCCTAAGCAAAATTGATTATGGTTGTCAAATTTATGGTTGTGCATGCAAGACAACACTGCAGAAATTAGATGTTGTCCATAATTTGGCTTTACGTATTTGTACGGGAGCCTATAGAACTTCTCCAGTAGAAAGCCTACATGTTGAGTCAGGTTTTCCCCCACTATTTATCCGTAGGGAGGAATTAGGCTTGAGGGTCATATCAAGAGTACTTACATCAAAGCTGAACCTTAATTATAAGTATGTTAGAGAACCAACTGATAGAGCCCCAAATAGACCTAGATTGCCAAAGCCGCTTGAAGTTCGACTAGCAAGCTCTGCCAGGGAGGTGGGATTACTACCCCCTGCAGTAGCTGAAATTTTGCCCTCAAAATTTCCTCCTTGGAATAGGCCACACTTAGAAATCTGCCCAATTAGGGACAGCAGGAGTATCAGCTCTGGTGATCAGTTGAGGGCAAGTTTTTTGGACCATGCTTTTGAACATGGTGATTCTCAACATATATACTGATGGTTCGAAGGGTTCTGATGGTGTTGGTTGCTCTGTAGTGACTAGTGATAATATTATTAAAAAGACGCTTCCATCTAATTCCTCTGTTTTTACAGCTGCACTGCTGGCAGTTTTGACTGCTCTTAAGTATATTTTTTATAGTTCTTGTACTAACAAGGTTTTTACCATTTTTACCGACTCTTTAAGTGTTTTATCTTCTCTTAAAAGCCTAGTCTCTTGCAACCCTTTAGTGCAAGAAGTACAAGATTGGTTTTATCTTTTAATTAATAGAAGAGGTTTTTCTGTTAGGTTTTGTTGGGCTCCGTCCCATGTTGGAATTGTTGGGAATGAGCGAGCCGATGCTGCTGCTAAGGCTGCAACTAGGCTTAGGCACATTTCCAACATGGGCGTCCCTGTTTCCGATTTTAAAAATACCATTCGATTTTATTGTAGAGACCAGTGGCAGGCCCACTGGTCTACTTTAGATAATAATCTTAAATTAAAGTCGATTAGGCCTTCTGTTCATCCTTGGCCTCATAGCCGGATGGATAGAAGGTCTGAGATAGTTTTAGCTAGATTACGTATTGGCCACACTAAATATACACACGGGTATCTAATGATGAGTGGAGCGGATAGGCAGGTTCCTCGCTGTTCCACCTGTCATGTGGATTTGACTGTGGTGCATATTTTGGTGGTGTGCCCTCATTTTGAAACCAAACGTAGAGCTTGTTTGCTGGCAAATAAGTCTCCTGGCAATGGTGATATTTTAGGTGAAGGTGCTCAGGCAGAGCAAATTATGACATTTTTAAAAAATATTGGTCTTTTTTACGAATTGTAATTATCTTTTAATTGGTTTAGGTTTCTTGTTTGGTTTTTATGAATGAATGATTTGTATGTTAGATCGGTTGTGTGTATGTTTTTTTGTGTGATAGCGAATTTTTTTATTCTTAAGATATATATGCGCTGAATGGCCCCTCGGCTCCGGCGCTTGGCTATGTGCCAAAAACTTTATAATCTAATCTAATCTATAAATACTCCCCTATTGCTGTATGTTTACAAGAAACAATGCTTGATGTCCACACACCTTGCCCTAGAGAGTATATATCATATAGAACACAATATAATTTGGAAGTTGGAAGACATGGAGGTTGCCTTATTTATGTTCGCAGGGACCTTCCTCATTTTTCCCATCAATCACTAAATACACCTTTACAGGCTGTTGCGGTTCAAATTCACCTAAGACGAAAATACACACTCTGTTCCCTTAATCTTCCACCAAACAATCCCATCACTCGAGACCCCCTGATCCCAACTCCTTGACGAGGTGGGGGCTTAGGGATCCACTGCAGAGAGGGTATGCCCCTGTATGCCTACTCTCTCTGCTGTGGATCCAACTGAACATTGGGACCTTTCACTCCTTTACTTCTCCTCCTCTAAATTTTCCCTCTTCCCTCCTTCTTCTTTCGTTGACGACCTTGGCGTGGTTTTGGAGTATTGAATTGACCGCTCTTTTAACTTGATGGAGGGTGGAGTTGGACGGCATGCCACTCCACCCGTAAAACTAGAGTACCTGACGTGGTCGAGCGAGGGGAAATTTTTATGTCAAGCCATGCCCACAGTGCTGGGTCCGATCTGTTGGGACTGACGACCCTTAAGGCACTGTGGGTATGGCGTATATCCAGGTGAGTGTCCCAGGGCAGTTACCACAGCGTAACAGTATTGCTCCTCCCTCAGTTGGGCCTCCTTGGTGAGAGGGATCTCATCCTGGACGAAATATTTAAACTATATATATGGAAACTAAAACAAAAACCCCTACGACTTCTGGCATGGCAATGGACTGTTCTAAGGAAAACCCAGGTAATGAAGAACAGGCTGGTATTAAAACTTTAATACCATACAAGCCACAAAGAAAAAGCAAATTTAGAATTGACCCAACCTTGACTCACTTCGACTCCCTCTTTGGAAGTGGAAGTTGGTCAAGGTTCTTGACTTTGGAAACTGACAGAAAAATATCAGCATTAAGATTGGAAAATTATTTGTTAAGTAGGCACCCAACCTCAGAAATGTCATTTAGACAAATAAAAGAACAGGAGTGGTTAATAGAAACCACTACAAAAAATCAATCTGAAAATTACTTAACCATAAAGAACATAGACAATATAAAAGTAACGATAAGAAAGCACGACAATATGAACAGTGTACAAGGTACTGTAGTACTTCCTAAAAGTGAAGAGCCAATAGAGAAAAATATTTTGCTGGATTCCCTTAAAAAAAGGTACAACAATGTACAAGATTGTGAAGTATACAGTATAACCAGTAGACAAAGTAATGAAAAGACATTGAAAATAGCAAAATAAAATTTGAAGGCCAAGAATTGCCTTTCAAATTAAAATCATGGGCCAAAAATAGAGAACTGAGACCTTATGTTCCAAAACCTTACAGTGCCAAACTGCAGTAAAATATTGGGCATACATGGAAAAATTGCAGAAATATGTCAATTGTGCGTATTGTTGGGATCTGACAAACAATACCACGCAGTGGAAAGTGTGGTGAACCAAAATGTGTAAACTGTGGCCAAAATCACCATGCTAGGTCTAAGGAGTGTATGACTATCTATACAATACAGAACTGAAATTACTTCAGGAGAGATCAGGAATGCCAATAAGAGAAGCCAAACTAGAGTTGAGAGTTAGAGGAATGCATGATCCCGCTAGGAAGCAAATGTTCTCTGCTGCAACGAGCTCAAAGAATGAAACAAAATGGAAGCAAATAACAAACCCCTAATAGATAAATCAGAAGAAAAAATAACTTTACAAGAAACTAATATAGCAAGAAATCAAGATACTTGTGCAACTGTGTGTTCAAATTCATTTGAGATATTGGAGGAACTGGAAACACAAGAGATTAATACATGTATAACTGAAATATTACAAGATAATTATAATGAGCTGGAAGCTAAAGATAAAAAGAGGCCTTTAGAGAGAAAACTCCACCCAAAACCAAAAAAGCCAACAATTATTAGAGAGGTATCAGTTAGAGTAAAGACCAAGGATCCACAAAAAGTGCACAGACAAGAAAATAAGAACATACCCTTGTCTCCTAAAGTAATAATAAAAGAAATGGATGGAAATACCCAGAACAATAAAGAAATAATAGAGGAGAACACCATAGACAAAAATGAGTATGTGAAGGGAGAAGAGATTACTCCCTCACCAGTAATTGGTGCACTAAAAGTGAATGAAAAAAGGACACATAAGAACACATGTGGATGTAATGAATGTTTCATCGAATTATGCAACAAAAACAAAAATATAACAAAAGACAGTTTAACAAACACTATACGAAATTTTATAAAATATAGAAGTAAAGAAACCACTAGTCTAGAGACTCACAAAAAAGGCTGTATGTGCATTGGACACCTAATGTCCTATAAGGAAAAGCAAATAAATGTCGTAACTAAAATTTTAGAAAAAATGCAACTAGATAAACCACAACAAGAAAGTAGTGCTTGAACACTCTTAACATAGTATTTTCAATAATTATATAATACAATGGAACATAAATGGTCTCCAGACCAGATTACATTTGGGAGAATTACAACGCTTACTGAAAGAATACGAACCAATGATATTATGTTTACAACATGTCAATAAAACAGTATCAACAATTGGTAAATATACCTTAGTATCTACATCTAGAGAAGAAGAAGGAAATTTAGGTACTGCTATATATGTACATAACAAAGTATGTTATGACAAGGTACCTGTAAACTTTGCTGACTTGCAAATATCGAGCATCAAAATACGAATAAAAAACTATAATTATGTAATTTATAATATATACAACCAACCTAACAAAAATTACGACATAGAAAAACTTAAGGATTTGTTTGGCAATGCCAGAGAACCTACATTGATAGTAGGGGATTTTAATGCTCACAACCCGATATGGGACTGTAACTGTACAATCTCAAATAGAGCAGGGAGTAAAATGGAAGAGTGCTGTATAAATGATGACGAAATTAGTACATATTTTTCAAAAACACATGGAACATTTTCTTCAGTAGACCTAACTCTTTGTACAACAAATATAATTGACAGAATAGTTTGGAATATAGTTGATGATTTGCACACAGTGATCATTTCCCAATATTAATATCATAATTACATAATAATCCTGCAAAACATGTTCCTCACTACACATTAATAAAGCAGATTGGGAAAAATATGAAATGCACACAAGAAATATCCAACCATTTGAATATTTAAAAGACCATAATGAAACTAACAAAATTCTTGTTGACTTCATTAAAAAGGCTGCTGATCAAGCAATACCAAAGTCAAAGCCCCATCCAACAAAGCACAAAGTCCCATGGTGGTCTGATAAACTGACAGACTTAATTAAAGTAAAACACTCAATAGGGAGACGACTAGATAATTTAAATAGAACGTTCAGTAAAATAAATAAAACATTACCAATATTAGAAGGAACTTTACAAAAAATTACTATATTATTACTAGAAATTGATACATTAAAGCCTATATACAACAAAATATGTGCAAAATTTAAAAAGGAAGTAATTCAAGGGAGAATAATTTCATGGAGGAAATATGTATCAGATCTCTCTAATAATACTCCCATACAAAAAATATGGGAAAAATTCAGAAAAATAAATGGTACCCTGGTTTGCCATATTGAAAGATGGAAAAAGAATACTTGATCCAAAAGAAATAAGTAATATAATAGGAGAAAACTTAGCGAATGTAAGTAGCGATAAAAATTTTTTAGATGAACACTTCCGCACAAAGAAAAATAATGAAGAACTAATAACAATAAATTTCGAAACACAAGAAGATATATATTATAATAGAAAATTTAATATGGAAGAGTTGGAATATGCTCTCTTGAATAGCAATAAATCAGCTCCTGGAGGTGACAGTATTTGCTTTGAGATGATCGACCACTTAGCACCTCTGGCAAAGTCATACTTGTTACAATTTTATAATCATTTATGGCTTCAGAATCTATTTCCTGATGAATGGCGTAAAGCTATAATAATTCCTATCCCCAAACCTGGAAAGGATCCAAGCGATGTTAATAATTACAGACCAATATCTCTAACAAGTTGCTTATGCAAATTACTTGAAAAAATGGTAAATGCTAGACTAACATGGCACATTCGAGAAAACAAAATTTTAACTTCCACTCAATTTGGGTCACAGTGTAACAGGTCTACATTAGATTCTCTCTCTATCCTAGAAGACCATATACGCAGAGGATTTGAACGAAAACAAATAACTGTAGCAGTCTTTTTTGACATAGAAAAGGCTTATGACACTACATGGAGGTATCCTATATTGAAGACATTACAAAACAACAATGTCCGTGGACATTTACCCATGTTCATCCAAAGTTTTCTAACAAATCGAAGTTTTCAGGTGAAAATTGATGATGCGTTGTCCAGAACATTCCCACTTGAAAATGGTGTTCCACAAGGAAGTGTCCTTAGTGGCACACTATTTACCTTAGCAATTAATGAAATTAGTAAAAATCTACCCACCGGAATTAAAAGTAACCTTTATATGGATGAATTTGCCATATATTATTCAGCATCTCGCATTAAACATGCAGAGCGCATCATTAACAAATTAACAAATCTATAGTAAAAATAGATGAATGGACCTCATCTGTAGGATTTAGATTGTCCATACATAAGACTCAAGCAATTTTATTTTATAAAGATAAAAGATGGAAGAAAGGTGAAGAAATAGATTTGAAAATCAGAAATCAAAGTATACAAATTGGCCAGACTGCAAAATTTTTAGGATTAGTATTTGATACTCACTTGAACTGGAACGCCCACATAACATATGTGAAATCAAAATGTAAAAGAGCATTGAATCTAATTAGAAAATTATCAAACACTAATTGGGGAGCTGATAGACAAACCCTTACATTACTATATAAAGCAACAGTGCTGTCTATCATTGACTATGGAAGTGAAATATACGGCTCAGCTTCAAATGCAGTACTGAAAATGTTGGACCCAGTTCATAATGAAGGACTTAGAATATGTACAGGAGCTTTTAAATCGTCACCAACCTCTTCTTTACAGGTTGAATGTGGTGAACTACCTCTCTCTCTCCATAGAGAGTTAGTAACGATGAAAAGTGCCCTAAGAATTCAGTCATGTGATTCACCAACCAAAAAATTATTTGAACTAAGGGATGTATTTATTAACAATCATTCACCACCTTTTCCAATTAGATCAAGAAGATTGTTTGAGTCACTGAATATAAATATCCAACTACCTTCAATAGTAAAATTACCTCCTCCTTGGATTATGAATAAAATAAAAGTTTGCACAAAATTAAAATATCTATCAAAAAAGCATTCCTATACCCCAGAACATCAGAGACAACATACAATAGAGCACATAAGCCGAAAAGGTCCACATTATGCAATATATACAGATGGATCCAAGTCAGAATACGGAGTGGGATATGCTGCAGTGTCCCAGGATAAAACATGCCAGTTCTCGCTTCCCAATAATGCCTCAGTATTTACAGCAGAGTTATGTGCAATAACATTGGCCATAAAAATAATCAAAGAACACTACTTTAACAATTTCGTGATTTATAGCGACTCTAGAAGTGCTATAGAAGCCATTAATAGTTATAATCCCAAAAATAATATTGTGCAGCAGATAAAATTTTTACTCTATAAATTATATAAAAAAGGAAAAAATATTGAAATATGTTGGATCCCTGCCCATGTCGGAATAAAAGGAAATGAAGAAGCTGATAAAGCAGCCAAGGAAGCAATCCACAAGGTGAGAACAAATGTAAACATCCCTATTAGTGACACTGTAGCTTATATAAAGACAATAATTGTAAATAAATGGCAAAATATATGGAACGAAGAACCTGCAAGTAATAAACTAAAACAAATAAAACCTGACATTACGAAATGGAGCTCCATATACCAGAGAGAAAGACACACGCAAGTAATCCTGACACGTCTACGTATAGGCCACACTCGTCTAACACATGGGCACTTAATGAGCAGCCCACGTGACCCTGCTCCAGAGTGCTCAGAGTGCAAAGTATTGATAACTGTTAGACATGTGTTGTGTGATTGTCCAAAGTATGACCAGCAAAGACTGTCAACATTTGGAAGTAAACCAATAAAAGAAATTTTGTCAGAATCTTTCACATTTTCAGTCGTTCCAATTATGACGTTTCTAAGAAACTCTGATTTAATTAATAAAATATAAAAATAACTATATTTACAAAAAAACCTCAGAGCAATTATTGAATTTTAGATAAAATTTTTAAGTTTCTTGACTATTTGTTAATTTTAATAACCTTTTTAGTATGTATGGAAACGTGAGAAAATGTATTTATTGCCTGTTTGTGTTCTAGTATGAAAGTCTGTACCTCTGTGCAGCTTTTTTTTTAACTTTTAATTGATTGAGTAGTATATTATATGACCTATTTGGTCCCAGTTCCTGGCCTTTGGCCTAGACCTGGCATTTTATCAAATCCTTCGGGCCAGCCCTATGAGAGCTGAAAATCAGCTCAGTGGTCTGGTTAAACTATTCTTATAATAATAATAATCACTCGAGAAGAACTAATTGATTTACTTCATCAGCTTCCACGACCATTTCTTCTCATGGGAGACTTAAATGGCAGACATCCTTTATGGGGAGATGTGACATCAAATCAAAAAGGGAATATTATAGCTTCCATAATAGAAAATGAAGATTTAGGACTTTTGAATACAGGAGAACCCACTCATTATCATATCCAGACAGGTACAGTCTCATGCTTAGACCTTACAATATCTAGTTCCAATTACACGATGGATTTCAGATGGAAGACGAATGATGACTGGCAAACCAGTGACCATGCTCCCATAATAATAAATACCAATGATGACCCACCAGTTCAAAGATCTCCACGGTGGAATGTTGAGAAAGCAGATTGGAACAAATTTCAAGAGCTAAGCGAAATAGAAAGTGATGCAAATGACTTCCCAACGGCAGATGATGCAATCGATTTATTAAATGGGACATTCCATACAGCAGGTATACATTCTATACCAAAAACTACAGGTCTTTTTAGGCGACGCCCAGTCTCGTGGTGGTGTGAAGAGCTCACACTGTTACACCGAGTCACAAGAACATCACTTACACGTTATCGTAGACACCGAACTATAGCAAACATGATAATATACAAACAGAATAGAGCGCATTTTCGAAAGGCAATGAAAACTGCTAGAAGGCAGTCATGGGCGTCATTTGTATCGTCCATTAACCACCGAACACCTATCTGCAGTATATGGAAGAAAATAAAAAAGATTGCTGGGAAATTTACTCCCAGTCCTCCCCAGTACTTAAAGTTAATGACAACCTCATCGCCAACGCAAAAGATGTAAGTGATAAACTCGTCGATCATTTTGCACAAGTTTCAAAAAAATCTGACAGTTCCCCTGGATATCAATATAGAAGAAGAGAAGAACAACTGCGATTAGACTTTTCCACAGATAAGATCGAGCCATATAATTTTACCCTTTACAGAAATTTGAAATTTGATGCTGCCTGGCCAGCAGCAATAACACTGCCCCTGGTCCGGATGAAATTCCCTATCAAATGTTTAGGCATATTTCAAGAAATACAAAACTATTTATAATAAGTATAATTAACAGATTATGGCATGAAAGTAGCTACCCAGTCATATGGGAATTGGCTTTTGTATTACCTTTTGTTAAACCAGGTAAAGACCCTTTTTCAGTGGCTAGTTATCGACCAATAGCACCAACTTGCTGTTTATGCAAGTTAATGGAAAAAATGGTGAATACAAGATTTGTCTGGTATTTAGAGCGTAATGATATTTTCTCACCCTCACAATATGGATTTAGAAAAATGCACTCAGCAGTAGATGTCCTACTGCAGCTGGAAACCTCCATATGTGAAGCATTTGCCTCCAAGCAGCACCATATAACTATTTTTTTTTTATATTGAGAAAGCTTATGATACTGCTTGGAGGCATGGCGTTCTTAAGACAATTCATACCTGTGTCTACGAGGAAAAGTGCCCCTATTCATTAAAGCATTCTTGAAATGTAGATATTTTCAAGTTAAAGTGGGCAGCACATTATCAGATAGAAGATGCCAAGAAGAGGGTGTCCCACAAGGGAGTGTGCTTAGTGTCACACTTTTTGCGTTAGCAATAAATGGAGTCGCGTTTGTTATACCCAAGGATGTATTGAGTACCCTATTCGTAGACGATCTTTCAATATCTGTTGCTGCATCACGAATGTCAGTTGCAGAAAGGAAATATCAATTGACAATAAATAAGATAGTAAACTGGGCTGAACAACAGGGATTTAAAATATCAGCCAGTAAGACTACTGTTATGCATTTTTGCCACCAATGGGGAGTACACCCCGACCCAGACCTTTATCTGTACAACCATAGAATACCCTGTGTTGAAGAGGTACGCTTCTTAGGCCTCATATTCGACAAAAAACTCAATTGGCTTCCCCATCTGAAACATATTAAAACCAAGTGCCTTGAAGCTTTTAAGTATTTTGAAAGTATTATCTGGGGTGCAGACAGGCAGACAGTTATAAAGCTACACAAATCACTTATTATTTCAAAATTACTTTATGGATGTGAAATATATTCTTCTGCTTCATCTAATCGTCTTGCTATCTTAGATTCAGTACATCATACCGGTATACGCTTGGCAACAGGTGCCTTTCGATCTTCTCCCATCTTAAGTTTATTAATTGATGCGGGAGAAATCCCACTAGAGTTATATCGCCAATCATCAATTATCAGATATTGGTTTAGGGTTCAGAGAATCCCCAACTCTAAAGCCTTTGAAGCAGCAAATAGAAATTCTTTCAACAACTTTTATGAAAATCATCCAAGGTTTCCTAAGCCTTTTAGTTTTAGAGTGAAAAAGATCTTGGAGAAAATGAATATGTCAAGAAATCCTGTATGTCCAGTTAATTTACCAATTACCCCAGCATGGAAATTACCTGTAATTAAATTTTGTAAATATTTTAAAGGTATTAAAAGAGAAAAATCAGATACAGAAATCAGAGTATTATTTTTAGAACATGCTGCAGAGCACTCAGACTCTACATTTGTTTTTACTGATGGCTCCAAAACTAATGATGGAGTCGGATATGGAGTTTTTAGTAATGATTTTAGCCGCAGAGGAGCACTACACATCGTAGCATCGAATTTCACAGCGGAACTGTATGGAATTTTAACAGCATTGGAACATATTGCAACCCTCCAGAATTCCACTAATATCACCATCTTTTGTGATTCCAAAAGTGCATTACAGGCACTTGAAAATTTTTTAATTTTTACTGATCATCCAATTACATTGAAAATCTCACAGTGGGTATTTCTACATCAGCGTAGAGGGATTACTATATCTTTTTGCTGGGTCCCAGCGCACGTAAATATATATGGAAATGAAAAAGCAGACCAACTAGCTAAATCAGCAGCAACCAATATGATACCAAGACCTATTGCTGTACCATATAGAGACTTTTTTCGTAGTATATCAAAGTTCATAGCAAGACTATGGGAACAGCAATGGAACGAAGCAGGACCAAATAAAATGAAAGAGTTTGCCACACGTACACACCCTTGGAAATATGAATCTATGCCTAGGAAATAGGAAGTAACGATATGCCGCCTCCGTATAGGACATACAAGATTGACACATGGGTATCTCATGAGTGGTGGATACCAACCTTACTGTGATGACTGTCTCGTCCCGATGACTATTAAGCATTTAATAGTTGAATGTCCTAGTCATCGGGAACTGAGAGAGTAGCACTTTAAAGACAAAAGAGATAGAGATGGGAATTACAGTTTGGCGAAGATATTGGGTGAAGAAGCGCAGTATGATTATGAGTATGTTATAGAATTTTTAAAAGAAGTTGGAGTTTTTAACGAAATTTAGGTATTTCGCTTTTATGTATGTGTGTAGTTTTTAGCTTTGGTTTTTTAGAATGAGTGTATGGAAACGTGAGTAAATGTATTTATTGCCTGTTTGTGTTCTAGTATGAAAGCCTTTGCCTCTGCGCAGTTTTTTCTTTAATCTTAATTTATTATTTATTATCCTACATGACCTGTTTGGTTCCAGCTCGTGGCCTTTGGCCTGGACCTTGCATTTTATCTGATCCTTTGGGCCGACCCTGTGGTAGCTGAGGGTCAGCTCGGTTGTCTGGTTAAACTATTTTATAATAATAATAATAATGTAGTTTTGGTGATGTTTAATGCGTAAGTAGCATCTTTGCGCTAGCTATAGTACAATAACTGATGTGGGATTTTAAGAATTTTTATGATGTGTGTGTGGATTTTTCCCAAATAGGTTGTCTAAATGGCTTCATTCGGTGTCAATGATCCTGGTAGTCACGACGCCAGATAATCACTAATTATTCATTCATTCATTTTGCATAATGGCCGGCAATTTTGTAAAATGACCAATTTTGCATAATGGCCGTAACACACACACACACACACACACACACCACACACATATATATATATATATATATATATATATATATATATATATATATATATATATATATACGGAGAAGTATCAGGATTACTTGAGCATGTCTCTCTTTTTGATATGCTGAACCCCATTTGTTAACACCCTGTTTTATTTCTTTTAATTTATAAATTGTCACAATCAGGTGACAATTTATAAGTCACGTAGTCCAACTGCTGGGTTAATTCGCGCACCCGTACTCAAGAATCTATTGTTTTACTGAGTTGGCATCTGCCGGACATTTACCCAAACCATTCCCTGATGTCTCGAAGTTTTTTCCATAACACACACCTGCTACATGAGGATTCCAATTAAGTTCGTTGCTTTCTATATTAAAAATTCTGGACTACACTTTGAGTGCGTTTTATTTATAATATATATATATATATATATATATATATATGTATATGTTGTATATATATATACATATATATATATATATATATAGTATATATATATATATTATCTATATATATATATATCATACATATATATATATATATATATATATATATATGTATGTATATGTATATATATATAATATATATATATATATATATATATATATATATATATATATAATCCGCACTCAAAGTGTAGTCCGGAATTTTTAATATAGAAAGCAACGAACTTAATTGGAATCCTCATCTAGCAGGTGTGTGTTATGGAAAAAGCTTCGAGACATCAGTGAATGGTTTGGGTAAATGTCCGGCAGATGCCAACTCAATAAAACAATAGAGTCTTGAGCACGGGGGCGCGAATTAACCCAGCAGTTGGACTTCGTGACATAAATTGTCACCTGATTGTGACGTCATTGAAAATGCAATCAGAGCTCTTGGGAACATTCGCTTGTGTGCGTGCATACGTTCATCAGGGCGTGTGCAAAGGACCTTACAGAAGAGTTTGTGTGTTAGTGGAAATATAGAGATAATAGGTGAGACACGATTCATTACATACCCGAATGTTCTAAGCAATTTCAGGAGAGAGCCGTTGGGAGGGGCAAGGAAAATCCTACGGAAAGGTAATTAAGGTGGAAAGACTTTTGTTGAACATTGAATATTTCACAGGTGCCCCGAGAAGCCGAAGTGCAGCGCAAAAACATTGAACATCTAATCCGTTTTTCCCCCATGTTTACAGAAACATAGTTTTACTCTCATTATTTTATGCTGATCAATTTTTGTTTTTGATTTATGAAGGTTATGATTTCTTTTTCCTCAGGGGGATTCAGTGTCTCCAAAAAGGGGAGTTCCGACTTTTATTTACTGACATGTTCACATTTCTGAGTTTGGTTAAAATAGTGACATCTGTGTGTGCTATTGTGACTTAATGAGGGAACTGGCGTGGTAATCATTTGAGGTGAGTTTTCTTTGCTAGAAGTGATTATGACTCATAGTTTTTTTCCCAATTAATTTCAATTGTTTATCATGTTAGTTTTTGGGGAAATAAAGATTCCATTTTGTTTCTTGGGGATTGTTCTAGCCCCAGATTTAATGTTCTTGAAAATAGCATCAGAGATGCCGGTTGCAGTTTTCTTTTTAAGGTAGGTTGTCAGTCACTCGTGGGCTCTTCTTACCAGAATTCCAATTTTTTTAGACAAGGCAAATCTAGGCTTTGATACATATAAATATAATATATATACATATATATATATATATATATATATATATATATAATATTTCTATATATCTATATATATATATATATACTATATATATATATATATATATATATATATATATATATATATATATATATATATATATATAGATATATGATATATATATATATATATATATACTATATATATATATATAGATATATATATATATATATATATATATATATATATATATATATATATATATATATATATATATATATATATATATATATATATATATATATATATATATATATATATATATATATATATATATATATATATATATATATATATATATATATATATATATATATATAGTATATACATGTGTGTGTGTGTAGTCCACAACTGAAAATTAAAGTGAATGGGAAAAAATTTAGATATTTATGTATCTATGGTTGGTTGGTTTTGGAAAATATAAAATAGTATGTTGTGCCAGGTGACCGAATACTAATGCAGATAACAATGAAAAAAAGGTTGTACATAACAAACACAGACATAGCATAAGTTCAGTTGATGAAGAGGCATAATGAACAGTGTTGAGCATATATTGCATAGAAGGGAATTTGTTTAGAGTAATTGAAAGCATTATAATGGTTCCACATGTTAAAATATGTGGAACCATTATAATGTAGAGGGGAGAGACTGTACGGTATAAAAGTGGCTGTTTAATATCGTTGATGTTTGAGGTACTATAAGAAGTGTAAAAGGACAGACTAAGGTACAAAGTTGCTCTATTAAGAATATAGATTGAGGATGGCGTGTGAAACGGGTGATATTTGCAGAAATACAATAATGATTGGGCATTATGAAAAGAAACTAGAAAAAATTAGTATTATGTTCAAATGTATAAACAGTTGACCCTAACTGCGTTGGTCCCGTTGCTGAATGGCCCCTGGTTCCATGCAACGTAAAAACACCATACAAACAAACAAACATATCAACATTCAGATTCTATACATTACAAGACATAAGAGTATTTTGCTTTGAATCGTTAGGTACTTTTAGATGCTTATCTTTTGTTATGTCTACTTTTAACACCCTCTTCCCCCCACCCACCCCCCACCCTGCAATTGTTTCCCCCACCCACCCCCCCACCCTGCAATTGTTTCCTCCCACCCACCCCACCCTGCAATTGTTTCCCCCCACCCACCCCCACCCCCACCCTGCACAATTACATTATTTTTGCAGTTTCTTTCTCTAATGCCCCATCAGTATTGTATACCTGCAAATATCAGTAATTTAACACTCCATTCATTTGTTTATTCGATCAATTATTTCATTTACTTGCTTATTAAAGTATTAATATGACATCTCTAGCTGATATGAGGAAGCTCCGAGTATTCTCCGACTTTCTCCCGGCACTTTGCTGATTACTATTTTCGTCTTGCTGCAGGTCGTTTTCACTAAAACACCTTTTCTCTCCAAAGACGACGGTCTAAAAGAGGAAGCCGCGAAATTTATAGCGTTTATTTGCTTTGTATAGGAATATTATGATGTTTTAACAGAGATCATGAGAAGAAAGGGAAAGTAGATCTTAATTCCAAGAGCAGGAATTGAGCTTTACTTAAGGAGGGAACGATGGAAGTTGACAGCAATAGGATTCGTGAAAAGTATGAGGGAATTCAAGGCTTTGCCGCAGAGGGAAAGAAACAAACGCGAAACGTGCTCCGTGAATGATTCGTTCCAAAAATAAATGTTTTCTTTGTTTCGTTTTTGAGTTCTTAGCAGATAATGGAAAACCTGTGAACTAATGTTTCCAGGTTTTAATATAAATGGTGTTTCAAAGAAATTGTGCTTCTATAAATCCAATGAGATTCAAAATTATATACCTGGGTAAGATGAACCCCATAAGCAATCATGCCAGAATCTTCGTGTTCAAGATTTTGATAAGTAATTAATCTGAATATATATTTCTCTTTTGATTAGGCGAGGTTCTTGAGATCATACAGTAAATTCAAACATAGTATTACCTTGTTCGGTAAATTCTTACTAATGTGATTCATGAATACAAAAGCAATGGTGGTTGGTTATGATTTACCTGGCTTTGTGCCAGCACGGGCTCTTGCTTCTAGAGCAGCCCTTAATTAAGAAAAGCAATATATCGCAAGGACCGTGAGACTAAACATTTTAACCAGCTTAGCATTGGCACCGGTGTAGATGTATATTTATTTAAGAAGCTTTGCCTGCCCATATGCTTGTAAAAGTAACCATACTTTATCTGATGAGTAAAATGTACCTAAAGTCCCGCAAATGCCCCCACGAATATCCTGGGTATTGTGTTAATATAATAATAATAATAATAATAATAATAATAATAATAATACTAATAATAGACACGCTGGGGGGGAGGTTGTAACTTAAGAATTTGGGACACAAGAACAGTTGCGTAGCGAAGACCATTAGTCGCAGCAAAGTTTCTCTTGCGAGATCAAATCCTTGAAGCTCTCATTAATTATTCGAGTTGAGATAATCACGAATACAATTATGCAGCGTCTTTCCCTGAACGAAATTTACAAGTATTTAAGACGGCAGGGAGAATTTCTAGTTTTTCTTCGCTTGAATGATTAATCTTGACAATGATGCTTAATGAGAGCTTGAGTCTCGTTTAGTTCAGTCACCAGTGAGGAGAAAGTATTGACCGAAAAATCCACCCCTTTACATTTTATTCATTCTAGTTTTATGTTTCTGAATATTAGCTTGTAAGTCTTGACAGATACCAGTTTCGTGCACTTAGATTTTATATCCCAGGTCTCATTCATTGCCCAAGGTTTTTGTCTGTTTCCCTGTAGCCCAACACTTCTCTCCAGCAGTTTGATTTACGTTTTGTGTGATATGCTTTCTATAACTGTCGTTCTATTTGAACATTCAATTGCAAGCGGCCCTTCATGTTCATCTTCAAGAAGCTTTACTTTATCAAACCTAGATACTCTGTCAACTTTATTGTTGGGAGCTTTTAATATTAGCTTTATCCTGGTAATGGAGAGGTAATTACGTCTGACATCTGCCCCCTCTGTAGTTCCTTCTATTCCTCAGTTTTCTATTTACCTCTCTTCATTAATGGCCATGCGATTTTTCGCTTTCTATAACTGCCTGCTCGAGATGTCCAAGTGTACCTGTGGATGTCCTTTTGATGGGAAGATTACCTCCAGCCACCAAATAATTTACGTATAACAGAAAAACTATTATAATTTGTACCTCATTTTTGCTCCTAGGCATTCCTAGCCCATTGCACTCTCCTCATCTTCATTGATCATACCTACTTTGCATTCGCATCACCAACAACGATTCTCATATTGCATTCCAGCATTTCACCTTGAATCACGCGGAGTCTAATGGTCACTTTAACCAGATAAATAAACTTTTAGTAACCACACTGACTACTTGACCTCTCAACTTCCTCATCCGTCTTCGCTTGCTCAGCGAGTAAGTTTACATACTGCTTTGTTGTTGTTCTTGATATTGTTCTTGTTGGAGTTAGGAAAGATCTCTGCAAGAGCCTAAAAAGGTTTTAAAAAATGTTTCGTGTTGAGTTAAAGATACAGGAATTTTAGGATAGGATATTTATGACTTTTTTTTGGAATGAAAATGTAAAAAATAAATAATATGTATGTTAAACGGTACAGAAAATATTTTTCAAATAAAATATAGCGTACTTATTTTAATTTTCGTTAGTGGAACTAGGATCTATTTGACCGTAGATTTTAGGATGTTTTAATTTACGTAAAGTAAAGTTAGGAATATAATGTTTAAAACTTATGCACGAGGGGAAAATCTTGCACGTGCCCTGGTAAGCTGGAGGTTAGATATCTGGGTTGGAATTAAAAATAATCATAGCAGCTTTTCTTGAAAACAAAAGATGAAATTTCATTTGTTGGCCTCTTGACACTTAACAAACCACAGGAACGGGACATTACCTTTACCTTAAACCTGCAGAATCACGATGGCACCCATGACTCTATAGATATTGTCTGTCCTTTTCGTGCATTGTTGAGTAGCTTGTGTACTAAATAAGTGAGACAGCAGTAGAGAAAGTTGCCACCTAGCCATATCTGACGCATGAACACACACACACACACACACACACACCTCTATCTTTTTGCTTTGTACTTCCAAGGTCTTGAAATTTTTAACAGGCTCTATCTGGCAACTCACCGCCTAAACAAAATTGGAGTGGGCCTCTTACCCGAAGCGACCTAGACTTGTTCTTACTTGCCACTGGGCTTCTCTCTCATAAGGACGTATTGGTCTGTGCTTATACTCTCAGTCAGTTTGAGACGTAGATGCATCGAGCATAAACTATCAGCCGCAGGGAGCAAAGGAACCTGAGAGAGGACAGCAATCTGCTGATCACCTGAAGTTTAGTCCGAACCCACGCTTTTAGTGCGAGGCACTAGAATTTATTATACCAAGTAAAAGTTTGTCAGAATCCATCACCCTCCATCCTTTAACCCTTTGTTCTCCTCTCGAATCCTGTATCCTTTAGCGCCCCACAGATGCTGAAGCATTACCGAGGATGGGGGCCATTAAGGTTCAGCAGCTGGGCTCTGATGCCTGGTAGGAACTGCTTTCTCATTGGGCCTTTGTGCCCAGCTGTTAATCCAACTAAATAAGTCAGCCCTTTTCCTATTACTAAAAACATTTCATCTTTCTGCTTCCTCCCCCTATCAGGTAGATATTTTTTTCCTACAGTGTGGTCTCAGTATTCACACTCAAAATAAACGAAGAAGTAACCCCTCTGAGTGACTTGGTTATATACCGTTCACTGAAGAAAATTCTTGGCTGTGACAATCGCCGATTCTCAGTCGGAAAAAAAACAATCATTGTAAAGGCTAAATCTGAAGAAGAATAAAAAAACTACTTGAAACTACAAAACTTGGAATGCACCATGTAAATGCTTCTGACAAGGCCCATTATAACACTAGAATTGGAACCATGTTGCTGGATAAACTTAGAACTGAAAATTACACCAATGAATCTGTGTGTGAAACATCAAATGAAGTCCTGGAAGATAAAAAACATAATGTTAAATCAGTTATTGTTTATGAGAGAAAAAGTGCTAAAACTGGAAGAAGTCTGAATATAGCTAAAATTATTTTTTCACAGCAAACAATTCCAACATATATGAAAATAGGAAACAAAAGAATAGCAATTAAAGAAGAACATCCAAAACCTATGCAATGTAAGATTTCCTTGAAATTTGAACATACAGCAAAACGATGCAAGTCTTTGGGCTCGCCTAGATGCTTTAAATGTGGCTCCTTAGGCTTAGAGCATAGTAGTAATGAATGCACCAAGCCCAAAAAAATGCTTTAACTGTAATGGTTCACACCATGCTTATGTAAGGGAATATGTATATTTCAGATATTTCCAAGAAGCCCTTACCAGATCAAGAAAATTTGGTATAACAGTTAAGGAGGCTAAGGAAGACATGAAAGAAAAAGCAATGCAACTTCCCCGCAAGACATTTGCAGATACGCTCAAACACCAAAGCAAAATCATATCCAATGATGTCTCACAAGCTACCCAATCTTCAACACCAGAAATCTAATAACTAGAAACCCCCTGATCCCAACTCCTTGACGAGGTGGGGGGCTTAGGGATCCACTGCAGAGAGAGTATGCCCCTTTATGCCTATGCTCTATGCAGTGGATCCAACTGATCATTGGGAACTTTAACTCCTTAACTCCTCCTCTTTTAAATTTTCCCATTTCCCTCCTTCTTCTTTCGTTGACGACCTTGGCATAGATTTGGACTATTGAATTGACTGCTCTTTTAAATTGATGGAGGGTGGAGTTGGACGGCATGCCACTCCACCCGTAAAACTAGAGTACCTGACGTGATTGAGCGAGGGGAAATTTTTATGTCAAGCCATGCCCACAGCGCTGGGTCCGATCTCTTGGGACTGACGACCCTTAAGGCACTGTGGGTATGGCGTATATCCAAGTGAGGATCCCAGAGCAGTTACCACTATGTAACAAAATTGCTCCTCCCCCAGTTGGGCTCCTCGGTGAGAGGGACCTCATCTTGGACGAAAATATTATTATTATTCTATGGAAAATACACCAAACCCCACTATGACTTCTGGCATGGCAACGGACTATCCCCAAGACACCCCAGTTAGAGAAGAGCAGGAAGGTATCAAAACTTGGTTACCATATAGACAACAAGAAAAAAACAGATATCGTGTTGATCCAACCTTGACCCATTTCGACTTCCTCTTTGGTAGTGGAAGTTGGTCAAGATTCCTTACTATGGAAACCGAAAACAGAATATCTGCATTGAAACTGGAAAACTTTTTGTTGAATCGACATTCAACTGCAGAAATGTCATTCAGACTAATAAAAGACCAAACGTGGTTAATTGAAACCACAACTAGAAGCCAATCGGAAAATTACTTAACAATAAAAAAATATTGACAATATAAATGTACATATTAAAAAAACATGACAACATGAACAGTGTACAGGGTACCATTGTACTCCCTGATGATGAAGAACCTTTAGAAAAAAAATATATTGCTAGATTCCCTTAAAAAGAGATATAATAATGTCCAAGATTGCGAAATTTACAACATTAACAGTAGAAGAAGTAACGGAAAAACTCTCAGAATAGCAAAAATAAAATTTGACGGCCAAGAATTACCTTTAAAAATTAAAATTATGGGCCAAAGCAGAGAACTAAGACCGTACGTTCCAAAACCACTACAGTGCCAAAACTGTAGTAAATATGGACATACAAAGAAAAACTGCCGTAATACAGCGGTTATGTGCATACTGTGGATCTGACGAACATTCCACACAGTGGAAGTGTGGTGAGCCAAAGTGTGAACTGCGGGCAAACTCACCATGCAAGATCTAAAGAGTGTAGGTATTATATATACAACACAGAATTAAAATTACTTCAAGAAAGTAAGAACAGAATGCCCATAAAGGAAGCCAAGTTAGAATTAAAAGTCAGAGGAATGTATGATCGTGCTAGGAAACAAACGTTTTCTACTATAATTTCTAACAATGAGACAAAAATGGAAAAGGATAAGAATATTAAAACCCTAACAGAAAAAACGGAAGGAAAAATAACCACTTTGCATAAAGAAAACATTTTTTTTAGCAAAAAACCAAGAAACATGCACAAATATTTGTTCAAATTCTTTTGAGATATTAAAAGAAATAGAATCTCAAGATGATACATGTATCACTGAAATGTTAGAAGAAAGTTATAATGAACTAGAAGCTAAAGATAAAAAGAGACCCCTGGAGAGGACTCCGCCCAAAACCAAAAAACCAACAATCATTAGAGAATTGTCTGCTAAAGCAAAGACTAACTACCCATCGAAAGAGCACAAACCAAGAAGTAAGAATATCCCATTGTCTCCTAAAATAGTAATAAAACCAATGGAAGCAACAACCCAGAACATCAAAGAAACAGCTCAGGAACAAACCATAGACGAAAATAATTACGTGATGGGAGAAGAGATTACTCCATCACCAATAATAGGAGCAGCAAAAGCAAATGAAAAAAGAACACCACACAAAAACACGTGTGGATGTAATAAATGTTTCATAGAATTATGCAACAAAAACAGAAATATAACAAAAGACAGTTTAACGAACACAATAAAAAATTTTATAAAATGTAGAAGTAGGGAGACTACTAGTTTGGACACTCACGGAAAAGGCTGTCTGTGCATTGGACATCTAATATCTTATAAACAAAGAAAAACAAATAAATGTCGTAAGTAAAATTTTAGAGAAAATGCAAATTGATGATCCACAAAGAGAAAATAGCACACTAACATAATATTTTCAACAATTACATTATACAATGGAACGTAAATGGCCTCCAGACCAGATTACATTTGGGAGAATTGCAAAGATTACTTAAGGAATATGAACCTATGGTATTATGTTTGCAGCATGTGAATAAAACAATAACAACTATAGGTAAATATACCTTAGTATCTGCATCTAGAGAGGAAGAAGGAAATCTAGGTACTGCTATATATGTGCATAACAAAGTATGTTATGACAAAGTACTTATAAACTTTACTGACTTGCAAATATCAAGTATTAAAATACAAATAAAAAATGATAATTATGTGATTTATAATTTATACAACCAACCAAATAAAAACTATGATATTGATAAACTTAAAGATTTATTAAACAATACAAAGGAACGTACATTAATACTAGGTGATTTTAATGCTCATAGCCTAATATGGGACTGTAATTGCACAAACTCAAATAAAGCAGGGAAAAAATTAGAAGATTTAATTGATTCAAACGACATTTGCTGTATAAATGATGATGAAATATCCACATATTTTTCAAGAACACATGGGACTTTATCCTCGGTGGACTTACCCCTCGAGTAGGTTCCTTCACGTGGTGAGGGGGTAAGGGATTCTGCCTTCAAAGTTTGCGAAGGCCGGATCCTGACGGAACGCCTACAAAACTTTTTGGCATTAACTTGCGTGGACATTTCCACACTTTCGAAAAAATTTTCTGCTTGGGTGAGTCTGGGAGGGGTTCGTGGTTTGGAGGGGATTTGCATTCGAAGCTAATTGTGGGAGTTGTGGTGGTGTGAGTCGCCACCCAATACGGTTTGGACCAAGAGATGGTGATGGGATTTTCCCATTGTTATCTTAAGGGCGGAACCATCTCCAGGGATCAGCCCATCGGAATCCAGGGGGGGCTGGTTTTTGGGATGGGACTCCTGGCTTTTGTCCGGAAGCCCACCAATATGTTTGGAGTGGGGAGTCTGTCCCCATTAGTGGGGGTAGAACTCCCAGCAGGCAGATTGGCTTATACCTGGGCCACTGCAAGCATATTGGTGCTATCCCGAAAGGGTAGGGTATGGGGCAGACCGTGGGGAAGCAACTTCTACGTGTGCATTGGTGGAGAATGTTGGACCCTGTCTAGTCCGCGATACCTTGTTGGTCTTTCCCAAGCAGTTGTTGTGTGTGTGTGTGTATATTTCCCCCCCCCCACCCCCCTTTTTTTTTCCTTCAAACTATCATGGATAATATGTCTAGTACTTGTCCCCTGGATCCCCCGACTCTTTGGCACCGTTGACAACCTTAGGCTTGGATAAGGACCTCCCTTTGCCATCCCCAACCTCCTCCAATGAAAACATCAAAGATTCTTTGATTGTTACTACAAGCCCTTATGTAGTTCAGAACAGAGGAAAGAATAGCAGATTTAATAATAGATATAAGAATGCTAATCCTGATATTGGAATTTTACTTGGATCTCAAGAACCTGAGACTTATAATAAATACCTTTCTCTTGATCTCGACAAAAGCATAAAAGAACTGAATATATTTGATGTCCATAGAGATATTGTAAAATGCATTGGCAGAGAACCAAAGATAGCCTCTCAAGGTGAAGGAAGCTTGCTTGTGGAAGTTTCATCACCAGATGAAAGTAGAAAATTACTGTCTATTAGTGCTGTAGAAGGAAGCACAGCAAAATGCACTCCTCACAAAACAATGAATCAGTCTAAAGGAGTAGTGTATAGTACTGAACTCCTACATTATTCTGAGGACACTCTCCGGAAAGAATTTGCTGATCAAAAGGTGGTTGATGTGAGACGAATCAAGAAAAAAGTATTGGGAATATTACATCCAACACCTACTCTAATACCCCCTAGATGCTGACCCCTTGACGTGGGTAGGGGGCTTAGGGACCAGCAGCTGTGCTCTGATGCCTGGTGGGGTTGCTTTCTCAGTGGTCCTTGGGGCCCAGCTGCTGATCCAACTAAATTAGTCAGAACTTTTCCTTCTTTCTGCAATTTTTTCATTCTTACTACATCCTTCTCCTTCATGTAATATTTTTTATTAGCATTTGGATCAATTATGTGGAATTTTCCACTTTTGTTAAATTTTACTGCTTAGGTAAGTCTGAGAAGGGGTCGTGTTTTGGAAGGGGTTTGCATTCAAAGCCAATTGTGGGAGTTGTGGTGGCTGAGTCGCCACCTGATATGGTTTGGACCCAAGAGATAGTGATGGGAACCTCCCATTGCTACCTTGAGGGCGGAACCATCTCCAAACATCAGCCCATCGGAATCCAGGGGGGGCTGGTGTTTGGGATGGGACTCCTGGCTTTTGTCCGGAAGCCCACCAATACGTTTGGAGTGGGGAGTCGGTCCCCATTAGTGGGGGCAGAACTCCCAGCAGGCGGATAGGCTTATACCTGGGCCACTGTTAGCGTATTGGTGCTATCCCGTAAGGGTAGGGTATGGGGTGGACTATTGGGAATCAACTCTCACTTGTGCCATTGGTGGAGAATGTGAATACCTGACTGATCCACAACACTTTCTTGTAAAACCAAGCAGTTTTGGGTGTGTAGGTGAGCCGGTTTGTGTGAGGTGGTCTGGTGTGTGCGTGCTTAGTATCCTGGGATCGCTTTGTGGGCTTGTGCGGTTTGTTGGGATGGAGAGTTTGGGCATTAGAGGTCTGCCTTGATTTCCCTTTCTGATGTGCTGTTGGGGTCTCAGCGGGGCTCTTGGGTAGTGGGTGCGCACTTTTTGGACTTCTGAATGTGAACCGGCATAATTCTATGGATTTGGTTACTAGTTCTCCCTCCCCTGGATCCGACGACTTACTGGCACTGGCAACGACTTCTGGCATGAAGATGGATATGAGCTCGGCTATCGGACAGAATGAAAAACTGAGACACCAGGGTATTAGTAAATCTGGTGGATTTGATCCTTATAGTAGAGTCCTTCATTGCACTAATATAAACTTGTCATTAGATTATGAATGTTTGTACAGTGTAATGAAAACAATTTGGTAAAGTGGAAAGAATTAAATTAGTTCTGGAAAAAGACAAGCAGTCATTTTCTGCTTTTGTTAAATTTTCCTCACCCTTGGAAGCTAGTGAGGCACAACAAAGACTCCATGGCCACATTCTTAATGATTCGGTTTTCTTAGCACGAAAGTGTTTTCAGTGAAAAATTTAAATGACGAGCCATTTGATTTTATCCCTAAGAATGAAGAACATGGACCAGCCCCATGTACCAGAGCGCTTCCTACCCCTATATGGCATGTTGCTAGCTACAAGGAGGGAGGAAAAAATTTGATAAAAGCTTGCTGAATGCATCGAGAGCAAGTAGGTTCCATTCCCATTGGAAACTTGAAGCGTTTATGGAAGAACTTGCTAAATAAAAGCTGGTAATGAAACCCAAGCAATTTTGCTAGCAAATTTTAAACCTGAAAGTGGAAATATCGAATCTATTGCATCGCATAGATTCTTTAACACACTGAAAGGAGTAGTATACTCAAAAGACCTGCATGTTTTTGAAGAGGAGGAGATTCTCAATCGATGTCCTCCTTGTATATCTCACGTAAAAAAAGCTAGGAGGGGATGCAGCTATCCTTTTAACCTTCTCCTCCAGTTACTTACCTGATACTATCATTGTTGGCCATGAGAGGATGCAGGTTAAAAGATATAAAAGAAATCCGCAAACAGTGTCGCAAATGTTTTGAATATGGCCACATTCAAAACTCTTGTGAAAACAACAAAAGATGTTGCTGTGTGCTCTGCGGAGCATGATAATTTTGACGAGTGTGTAGCAACCCAATACTGTTTTCAGTGTAAGGGTGATCACTCTCCAAATTCTAGGACTTGCCTCAGATACAGATTTGAAGAAGATGTATTGGCAGTGGCTGACAATGAACATGTCAGCATTAGCGAAGCAAAGCGTGTGGTAATGGGGGCAAACAAAAGTGCCAACTCTACCTATGCTTCGGTAATAAAAACTTATGAAAAGTCCAGCAATGTAAGACAACAACAACTGCATCTGTAATAGGCATCACATACCTGCTACTCCACGGACTGTAAATTATGAAAATCCCCATTCTGTCAGGAAATTTTCATCTGCTAGTGCCTTGAACTCCAACACCAAAAGTTGTACTTCAAGAAGTACAGAAAACTCGCCTACCAAAGTTCAATACAAAAGGTGACTAATAGATAGTTGCAGGCTCCCCTAGGTTTGCAGGCTCTACCTCCCAAAAAAAGGGAGCCAAAATCAATCAACAATTCGGGAAGCTGTTCCAAAAAACACTTTCCAACAAGAATAAACCAAAGGACCAAGCCAATTAGATAGAGCTACTTCAGAGGCCATCAATTGTCACAGCACAAACAAAAATGAAAGCAAAACTATAATTACATCCACTAAGAAGCGCACAAGGAATACATCCCCAAATAATGACAGCTTTAAAATAAAAACATCAAATGGGTTCAGTGTTTTGGAAGAGATCTCTCCACCTAGAAAGGTGGTTCCAAAAGCAGTTTCAGAAAAACCAAAACATATGAGTTCTGATCAGTCTTGCCGGCCTAAGACAAATGAACCTTGTGATTCGCGGAATCACAATAGAAATTCTGATCAGAATCAATACCAAAAATATGATCAGCCAAAAACTCTAAATTCCAATTCAAATGAAAAGGGATTAAAGAAACAGTCACTATAAAGGAGAACTTTCTCCACACTAGGAACAGTACTTCCCCTCTAAGGAGTGGGAAGTAGCACTTTTTACCACCGTAACATTCATGTTTGATATCCTTCAGTGGAACTGTAAAGGTCTCAGAGCCCGTGCAGAAGACCTTAAAGTCTTAATTCATGAATCCAATCCAGGGATATATGCCTTCACAGGAGACAATGTTAGGTAACAACCCTTATAATCCTGGACTTAATTATTCAATATTTAACTCCTCTCCCCCAAGTGGTGGTCGGGCCCATGGAGGTGTTGCAATTATTGTTAATAAAGCTCTGCAGCACTCCATAATAAAATTAAATACAACTTTACAAGCTGTTGCTATTTCAGTCATCTTGGAAAAGAGGATAACAGTCTGCTCCTTATACCTTCCACCAGATCTTGTTTTTATCAGTGAAGATATTCAGGCCTTAATTAACCAACTTCCAGCTCCTTTTCTACTTCTAGGAGATTTTAATGCCCACAATCCCCTTTGGGGAAGTCGGTTTCTAGACGGTAAAGGGAAATTAATTGAAGACGTTATTGATAGGAATGATGTTATCCTATATAATAATGGGTCAATGACTTTCCACAGTATTCATGATAATCATTTCTCTGCCCTGGACCTTAGTATCTCTTCAACAAGCATCCACCTTGATTTTAGTTGGTCTGTTAACGAAAATTTAAATGGGAGCGATCATTACCCGATCCATTTAAAATGTGCTGTGAATGGTCCATCTGAAGTGTTACCAAAGTGGAAGGTAGAGGAGGCAGATTGGGATAAATTCAGTAAGGGCGTCATACTAGATAGGGAGTTTGAGTCATTTCAATCTCATCTAGATGCTTATGATTATTTTATTGAATCTACTCTGAAGAGTGCTGAAGGCTCGATTCCCAAAAACAAAAGGCAAACCTCGTAGACCTGCAGTTCCCTTGGTGGAATAAGACTTGTGGTATTCTGAGGAAAGTTACTAGGAAGTGCTACAGACGTTACAAAACTAGTGGTTCTCCTCAGTCTAAATTAATCTACAAACGTGCTTTAGCCAAGCAACGCCGCTTTTATAAGAGAGCCAAAAGAGAGAGTTGGCTCTACTATATTAATGGAATAAACTCAAAGACTCCACTTAAAGTGGTGTGGCGCAAAATAAGGAAACTGAGTGGGAAATTTGTTGCGTCCCCATTACCCTCATTAAAAATAAATGACACTCTGATCACAGAGCCCACTGAAGTTGCCAGTGAGCTAGGAAAACACTTTTCTGAAGTTTCCAGCGCCAAGAATTATTCTCGAGAATTTCAAAAAATTAGGAATTCTGAAATGATTCTGGAATTCGATTCAGGAAAATCTGAACCATACAACTACAGGTTTTCCTTGAGAGAATTACGGGAGGCGCTCTCCTCTAGTGAATCCACAACTCCAGGTGAGGATACAATCATATATGAAATGCTAAAACACCTCCCAGACGATGCAAAAACAAAAAATATTTACTGAAGATTATAAACAAAATATGGGAAACTGGAATTTTACCCAACGACTGGAAAATATCCATAGTTGTTCCAGTTAAAAAGCCTAATAAAGATGCTTCCCTAGCCACCAGCTATAGACCAATAGCTCTAACCAGCTGTGTGTGTAAGCTGATGGAGAAAATGATAAAATACTAGACTAGTGTTTGGCACTTAGAAACTAAAGGATTAATATCATCATTTCAATTTGGTTTCAGGAAAAACCGCTCCACCCTTGATCCGTTGCTGAGGCTGACCAACCAAATCCAGCAAGGATTTGCCAAACAATGTCAGACCATTGGAGTATTTTTGACCTCGAAAAAGCATATGACACTGCCTGGAGAATTGGCATCATGAAAAAATTGCACAAGATGGGCATATGGAAGAATGATCAGATTTATATATTCCTTTTTAACAGACAGATTTTTTAAGGTAAAAGTGGGAAAGACTTTCTCCCAACCTTTTGTGCAGGAGGAAGGAGTTCCCCAAGGAAGCGTTTTAAGTGTAACACTCTTTTCAGTGGCAATAAATAGTGTGGTTGAAAAAAACAAAAAATCTTGCCTCCTGTTAAATGCTCACTTTTTTGTTTGATGACCTTGCAATCATACTGCACTGGATATGATTCATTGTCAGTATGTAAACATCTGCAAAGGTCTATTAACGCAATTACTAAGTGGGCTGATGAGAATGGGTTTAAATTCTCTCTCTTCCAAAACAGTTTGCAGTAAGATTTACCAGATGCCGGCGTGTGGAAGAAGTTCCCACACTTAGTTTAAGAGGATCTATCATTCCTTATGAAAGTGAAGTAAAATTTCTGGGGATGATTATTGACCACAAACTAACATGGGCCAGCCACATAAATGCCCTAAAGATTAATGTGAAAAAATCTTTGAATATTTTAAAGGTTGTTTCTGGTTTTAGTTGGGGGGCTGATAAAAAATCCCTTTTGAGGCTATATGACTCACTGTGTCGCTCCAAGCTAGACTATGGCTGTCAGATCTATTCCTCAGCTTGTAAAACCAAGCTAAAGGAATTGGATGTTGTACAGAACATGGGGTTGAGAATATGCTCAGGGGCTTTTAGAACTTCTCCTGTTGAAAGCATATATGTCGACACAGATCATCTTCCCCTAGATCTAAGAAGGCAAGAGCTAGGGTTGCGATACGTGGCTAGAATGAAAAGTGCTCCCAAAAATCCCTCCTTTGAAGTACTTAAGGAAACAGACTCGCGGAATTTCTCTGGTACAAGAGCTTCTAAACCATTCCAAATTCGACTGAATGAGGATGTTAAGGGATAACCATCTCAAATCCCAGAAAGTCCTGGAAGTAAACTCCTGTAAATCCTCCATGGCTTATTCCTGAAGCATTGGTATGCAAGAAATCATTTAAGAAGAAGGATTGTACTGAAGAGGAGATTAGGGGAAAATTCTTAGAGCACGACGTTACCCATGCCAATTATGTGAAGATTTATACAGATGGATCAAAGTCAGATAGTGGTGTTGGGTGTGCTGTTATCCTTGGTGATACAGCATATACAGCTGAAATTACCTGAGATTTGCATCAACTATTCACTGCCGAATTAACAGCCGTAGTCGTCTTGCCCTAGACTTAGTTCTTCAAAGTAGTGACACTAATTTTGTCATATACTCTGATTCTAAAAGCACTTTAGAAGCTATCAAAAGATTTAATAGCTTTCATCCATTAATCCAAAAGCTTCAGGAGTCACTTTTTCGTATATATTGTCTGCGTAAGTCGGTTTCTTTCTGTTGGGTTCCTTCTCACGTGGGGATTCACGGAAACGAGACTGCAGACAGGGAAGCAAAAGCTGCTAGCGCTCTGCCAGAAACAACCTTCAGGAAAGTGCCTCATACAGACCTAAAAGGTCCTATTCGGTCTTTTGTATTAAGTAAGTGGCAAGAAAGGTGGACTTCTCCTCTTCTTGCCAATAACAGTAAGTACAGAAGTATTAGGAAAAATATACAGCCGTGGCCTTCGTCATTCCAGCTTGACAGACGAGCAGAGGTTATTTTAACGAGGTTAAGGATTGGGCACACTTATTTAACCCATAAGTTTATTTTAGAAGGAAGCAGCCCACCATTGTGTGCTTACTGTGACGAGATACAAACAGTGGAGCACATTCTGATGGTTTGCCCCAGATATTTTAACCAAAGGGAAAGATATTTCCAGGGTAAATCCCATCTCAAATATCTTGGGAGATGAAGCCGACATTTCTGCTCTCATCTCCTTTTTAAAGTGTATCGAAATTTTTAATAATATTTAGATAAATTTTTATAAATCATATACAGATTTTTAAAGACATTAAAAAACTATTTTAAATAAATATTACTCCATTCATTAAAATTCATGTTTTTAATTTATTTATTAGTCACGTCTAATTTTATGAATCATTTCTTTCACTAATTCATTCATTCATTTACCATAATTCAACTTATTTAACCTTCATTACGGCGCTGAATGGCTTCTTGGCCCAGTGCCTGGGCTTTAGCCCTTAAATATCATACATCCATCCATCCTACTCTAAATACTCACCTTTGATTGTTTGAGACTCCCTAAATTCTGAAAAGCTGCATGCTTCACCTGCCAGTTAGACAGTATATTCCCGCTCCCAGAAGATGTTTCCATTGCCAAATGTTTGGCCATTTGATAACAACATGTAGGAAAAAAGAAAGGAATGAAAACCAGCCATATGCTTTAACTGTGGCAGAAAAGAGCATGGGAATTGTGAACTTACTCCATGCTGCCCCAATTGTGGGGGGAGACCATACTGCAGCACATAAATCATGTATCAAGTATCTCATTGAAAAAGAAAAACACTTTGTATCACGACTCAAGAGCGCATTACTTTAAAGAAGCAAGACAAAAGACTTGCAGAAATTCAACACCCAGAAGTCATTTGTAGATGCAGTAAAAGGAAATGAGGAAAGACCAAAAAAGAAATTGAATCTCAAAAGTGTAATGAAGCTAAAGAAGAAAAAATGGATGCTGGGAAAATTGTCAACAAGAGGACTTTAAGTGAAGAGTCTGTAACAATGCCTGAATCAAAAGTCAAGCACCTTGAAAAAGGAGATACATCCGTAGAAAAAGTTGATTCAAAACAAAAATGAGTAAACCTTCACCATCCTGTGGTTCAGCTGACCCTCATAGAACATCGGAATTAATGGAAAATAATGAGTCAATATCCCATATCTTATCATACACACAGCAGCAACAAATGTAGAACCTAAGGCAAACCAAATGTTAAACTCAATTCAGCTTGGTTTAGATAATAAAATTAGACTAGCTGAAAATGATAAACCAGATACTGCAAGGATCGAAGATGTTTCAAATACCATCATAAGTGATCACTTGGTACATTCAAATGACCCTCTAAGTACTCCTTCGACATCTGGAACTGTACCAAAAGTCCGTCACAAAACTCAGATATCATCTTCGAAGAAAAAACATAACAAAACGATCTTGGACAGGGGATCATCCTCTAGAAAATAGGTACTTTCTCTGCTATACTACAATGGAACTGCCAGGGACTTCGCGCCAAATATGAAGAGCTACTATGTTTGATTAATACTTATAATCCAGTATGCTTAGCACTACAAGAGACTATGCTAAGCAACAACAAAATGCTTACTCCTAAAGAGTTTTTTGCATTCCACTCCCAATTCCCTATACAGGGAAATTCGGGTGGAAGTGCTCTTCTTGTAAGACGAGATATTGCTCACTCAAAAATACAGTTGCAAACTCAATTACAAGCTGTAGCTGTCAAAATTCCACTTAAAAAAGACTTACACAATTTGTTCATTGTATCTCCCTCCTAATAACCCAATACTTGAACGACAGTTAACACACTTGTATGAACAGCTACCCCGACCATTTCTGATATTGAGGGAGACTTTAATGGTCGACATGAACTTTGGGGTGACATTTTTGAACAAATCAAAGAGGAAACCTTATCTTATCATCAATAGAAAATTCAGATATGACCCTTTTGAATACTGAAAAACCCACCCATTTTCACATTCAGACTGGTGCATTTTCATGTATTGACTTATCTATCACCAGTTCTGATACATTCATTGACTTCAACTGGGAGGTATTGGAAGATCTATACGGCAGTGATTCAATTTTCCAATTGTCATCAGAACTGAGAAATATGAGCCAGTATACAGAATGCCTAGGTGGTGTACCAATAAAGCAAATTGGCCCCTTTCGAGGAACTCAGTTATACTGAACTAGATGCAAAAGATATGCCAACAATAGGAGAAGCAGTGTTCTATTTAACAATGATTTTTATGTTTGCAGCAGAAAGGCAATCCCAAAAACCAGTGGAAAATTGCATCGGAAGCTGTTCCATGGTGGAATGTTCAATGCAAAATAAGACACAAAGCCATGAGAGCAGCTTTTACTAGGTACAGAAGGACATCGCTGTGAATGCTACTTGATCTCCTTTAAAAAGGCTCGAGCCAAATTCAGATGGCAAATAAAGCATGCGAGACGAGAATCATGGGCACTTTTTATATCAACAATTACCTGGAAAACACCTATGACCAAGATCTGGACAGTTATTAAGAAAATAGCAGGAAAGTACAATCCTAGTCCCCTTCCAGTTTTAAAAGTCAAACGGTGACTTTATAACAGACTCAAAGGGCTGTAAGCAATGTTTTTGCAGAACATTTTGCAATGATATCAAGTAGGGATGAAAATTCTCCATTCTACAGGGAGAGAGAGTTAGCAGAGTCTGAAACACTTGATTTTACCTCTTTTAAATCTGAATCATATAATATGCCTTTTACCATGGAGGAATTTTTATTTGCTCTTGGTAACAGTAAAAACACTGCACCTGGACCTGATGAAATTTTATATGAAAATGATCAAGAATACTTCAAAGGGAAACTAAATTTTTTATTTTGTTTTAAGTATTATTAATAGAATTTTAAGGAGAGTGGTTACCCTAGTGTTTGGGAAATAGCAACAGTTTTACCCTTTGTCAATCCAGGGAAAGATCATCTGTCCCTACAAGCTATAGACCAATAGCTTTAACTTCCTGTTTTTGTAAACTTATGGAAAAAATGGTAAATTTTAGGTTGGTATGGTTTTTATAGAATCAAAGAAGATTATATTCACATCTCCAGTGTGGGCTTTCGCCGTATGCATTCTTGCACAGATGTATTGCTACGTTTGGAGAATGCAATTTTTTTGTCAGGCATTTGCTTCCAAGCAGCATTATGTGGCAGTTTTTCTTTGACCTAGAAAAGGCTTATGATACTACCTGGAGGCATGAATTATGAAAGTCTTGCATGAAATTGGTCTGCGTGGAGAACTACCACTTTTTATTAAAGTCTTTTTAAAAAACCGTTATTTTAAAGTCAGAGTAGGTAGTACTCTGTTCTAATTTGAAAGAACAAGAGGAAGGAGTACCACAGGGAAGTGTGTTAAGTGTCACTCTGTTTGCCTTAGCCATAAAATGGGCTAGCGTCAAAAATTCCAAAAGTGTAATGGGTCAACAATGTTACGGTTGTGATGATTTATCTATTTCGTGTGCTGCATCTAAAATGTCTGTTGCAGAGCGAAAACTCCAGTTGGTAATAAATAAAGTTAACAGTTGGGCAGGCTGAGCATGGTTTTTAAATTTTCCTCTGCCAAAACAGTGTTATGCATTTTTGCCGTATCTTTAGAGGGGTTCATCCAGACCCAGATCTGTTTTTTAAATGGACAGGAGACTCGCATGCGTACAGGAACAAAGTTTTTAGGCCTCATCTTTGACAGCAGGTTGACATGGGAAGCTCATCTCAGGAGCCTCAAAGTCAAATGCATGAGGCCTTAGATGTTTTAAAAGTCTTAGGTCATACAAATTGGGGGGCTGATAGAAAGCATTTGTTACATGTTTATAAAGCAATAGTTGCTTCAAAATTGGCATATGGTCAGAAATCTACTCATCAGCTACGACAAGGAGATTGGATACTTTGAATGCAGTTCATCATGGGGGAATTAGAATTGCAACAGGAGCCTTTAGATCCTCTCCAATATCTAGTTTATTAGTGGATGCAGGTGAACTGCCCTTAGATTTGATAAGAAAATTTACCCTGTTGAAATATTGGTACAGCATACAGAGAACTCCTGAGTCCTTAGCTTACAATACTGTTTTTAAAGGCAATTTTTGTATTTATGAAAAATATGCTTCATATCCAAACGCCTTTTGGATACAGGGTAAAATGTGCATTAGAGGAGCTCAATGTAATAAAAGGAAAAGTAATTCCAGCAAAATTTTCAAGATTCCCTCCATGGAAGTTGCCCTCTGTGAAATATTGTAAATGGTTTTATGGTTGCAAGGCAGACTGTTCAGGTGATATTCTTAAGCAGAAATTCCTTTGCCATGCTGAAAAACATGATAACTCAAGGCAATTCTTTGTACCGATGGCTCCAAATCCAGTGCAGGCGTTGGGTTTGGAGTGGTAATACCCTGACAGTAGTGCTAGTGTGCATTACCATGTTGTGCTTCTATTTTTACTGCTGAACTTTTTAGCATTTTAACAGCCCTAAAGAAAATTGTAACTTTAGAAGGAGAGAATTTTACCATTTTTAGTGATTCCAAGAGTGCCTTGGAAGCTTTGGCATCTTTTAATCCAGTACACCCTGTGGTACTGGAAATAACAGAGTGGTTGTTTTTATTAAAACAAAAACAGAAGGTAGTTAACCTCTGCTGGGTTCCTTCACATGTTGGTATTGTTGGAAATGAACGAGCTGATGAATTGGCTAAGTTAGGTACATCAAAAAATCCAAAAAAAGTATAGCAATTCCCTGTTCAGACTACATTCCTGAAATTTAAAAAAAGAATGTAAAGAATACAGTTTTGGCAATTCTATTGGACAATAGAGAGTAATAATAAAATGAGAGAACTCACTGATGTAATCAACCCCTGGCTTTATATGTTAGAAGACCGTCGGAAAGAGACTGCATTATGTAGGTTACGGATCGGCCACACACAACGGATTACTCATGGGTTTTTTAATGAACAATGACCCTGAACCATTTTGTGAGGATTGTCTTGTTCCCCTCACAGTAAAACATTTAATAGTAGAATGCCCCAGCTTAATATCAGCAAGGAACCGTCATTTTAACGTAGTGGAAGAATGGATCTTAAACTAGATGCCATTATAGGCAGAGATTTTAATGAGGATAAGCTTTTTAGTTACCTTCGAGAAGCAGGTCTTCTTGAAAAAATTTAGGTTAGTTTGGTCAAGATGTTTGAGTTTGTGTATGTGTTAGTATGTGTCAGTGTATATCATTTGCTTTTAAGTCTTTTTAGATCAGGAAATTTTTATGTACATAAAATTTACCTCCAATTGATATATCTATTACCATATATAATGTTTTAGTACTTTTAATATCTATTTATTTTGACAGAACTCTGTAGAATTTGGAAGTTTGCGGGGTGCCTATGTTGCTTATATTTTTTGTTTACAATTAATTTGAAATAGGTGTGTAGGTGAGATAGATATTTTGTGTGTTTTTGGGTTCTCTGTAGTTCTCTGACAGATTTTATATAAACATATTTATAGCATTTTAATTGACTTTTTCCTTTGCAATTCCTTTTAATGATACGGCGTCAATAACCTCGTCGTTGCGACGCCAGTAAGAATTAATAAATCAATCAATCAATCGGTGGACTTAACTCTATGTTCAACAAGCATAGTTGACAGATTGGATTGGAATACAGTTGATGACCTGCACACCACTGATCATTTTCCAATATTAATTTCCTTATTGCATAATAGTCCTGTAAAACATGTTCCTCATTATAACATTTTTAAAGCAGATTGGGAACAATATAAAAAGCATACTAAAAATATCCCACCATTTGAATATTTCAAAGACCACAATGAAACTAATAAATTTGTAGTTGGTTTCATTAAAAATGCTGCAGATAAATCAATACCAAAGACCAAACCCCATCCAACAAAACACAAAGTTCCATGGTGGTCTGATAGGCTAACAGAGTTAATAAACACAAAACACTCAATAGGGAGACTATTAGATAATTTGAATAAAAAATTCACTAAAATAAATACAAAATTTCCAATATTAGAAGGAACTTTGCAAAAAATGACTATATTATTGCTAGAAATTGATACTTTAAAACCTGTATATAACAAAATATCTGCAAAATTTAAAAAGGAAGTAATTCAAGGAAGAATAATTTCTTGGAGGAAATACGTATCAAATCTCTCAAATAATACTCCCATACAAAAAATATGGGAAAAATTCAGAAAAATAAATGGTACCCATGTTAAACCACCTAGACACGCGATATTAAAAGATGGGAAGAGAATACTTAATCCAAAAGAAATAAGCAATATAATAGGAGAAAACTTAGCAAATGTAAGTAGTGATAAGAATTTGGATGAACACTTTCGTACAAAGAAAAATAGTATAGAATTAATAACAATAAATTTTGAAACAAGGGAAGATATATATTATAATAGAAAATTTAATATGGAAGAATTGGAATATGCTCTCTCGAACAGCAATAAATCTGCTCCTGGAGGTGATAATATTTGTTTTGAGATGATATGCCACTTAGCACCTTTGGCAAAGTCATACTTATTACAATTTTATAATCATTTATGGCTTCGGAATTTGTTTCCTGATGAATGGCGTAAAGCTATAATCATTCCTATCCCCAAACCTGGGAAGGATCCAAGCAATGTTAACAATTACAGACCAATATCTCTAACAAGTTGCTTATGTAAATTACTTGAAAAGATGGTGAATGCTCGACTAACGTGGCACATTCGAGAAAATAAAATTTTGACTCCTACTCAATTCGGGTCGCAATGTACAGGTCTACATTAGATTCTCTCTCTCTAGAAGACCATAAACGCAGAGGATTTGAACGAAAACAGGTAACTGTAGCTGTCTTTTTTGACGTTGAAAAGGCTTATAATACTACATGGAGGTATCCTATATTAAAAACTTTACAAAATAACAACATCCGTGGACATTTACCCAAATTCATCCAAAAATTTCTGACAAAACGCAGTTTTCAAGTGAGAATTGATGATACATTGTCCAGAACATTTCCACTTGAAAATGGTGTTCCACAGGGAAGTGTCCTTAGTGGCACACTATTTACCCTTGCAATAAATGATATTAGTAAAACTTTACCTACTGGAATTAAAAGCAACCTTTATATGGATGATTTTGCCATCTATTATTCAGCGTCTCGCATTAAAACATGCAGAACGCATTATTAACAAAACTATAAGAAAAAAATAGTGAATGGACATCATCTGTAGGATTTAAATTAGCCATAACACTAAGACACAAGCAATCGCTTTCTACAAAGATAAAAGGTGGATATGAAAATGAAGAAATAGATTTGAAAAATCAGAAGTCATAATATACCAATTGGCCAAACAGCAAAATTCTTAGGATTAGTACTTGACACTCATTTAAACTGGAAAGCCCACATAGCAATAGTACGTGTAAATCAAAATGCAAAAAAGCTTTAAATCTAATTAGAAAATTATCAAGCACTACATGGGGAGCAGATAGACAAACCCTTACATTGCTATATAAAGCAACAGTACTGTCTATCATTGATTATGGCAGCGAAATATACGGCTCGGCTTCAGACACAACACTGAAATTATTAGACTCGATTCACAATGAAGGTCTTAGAATATGCTCAGGAGCCTTTAGATCATCACCAACCTCTTCTTTACAGGTTGAATGTGGTGAACTACCTCTCTCTCTCCATAGAGAGTTAGTGACAATGAAGAGTGCCCTAAAGATTCAGTGTAGTGATTCCCCAACAAAAAAACTATTTGAATTACGTGATACATTTATTAACAATCATATACCACCTTTCCCAATAACAGCTAGAAGACTGTTTGAGTCACTTAATATAAATTCACAACTACCTTCAATAGTAAAATTACCGCCTCCATGGAATATGAATAAGTAAAATTTGCACTAACTTAAAATATTTATCAAAAAATTACTCGTATACTCCAGAACATAGACAACATACAATAGAGCACATAAGCCGAAAAGGTCCCCATTACGCAGTATATACGGATGGATCCAAATCAGAATACGGAGTGGGATATGCTGCAGTGTCCAAGGACAAAACATACCAGTTCTCTCTTCCAACGATGCTTCCGAGTATTTACCGCAGAGTTATGTGCAATAACATCGGCCATAGAAATAATCAAAGAACACCCCTTTAATAATTTTGTGATTTATAGCGACTAGAAGCGCTATAGAAGCCATTAAAAGGTACAATCCCAGAAATTATATTGTGCAACAGATTAAGTTTTTACTCCATAATTTATATAATAAAGGAAAAAATATTGAAATATGTTGGATCCCTGCCCATGTCGGAATAAAAGGAAACGAAGAAGCTGATAAAGCAGCCAAGGAGGCAGTCCACATGATGAGATCAAGTATTAACATCCCTATTAGTGACTATATAGCTCATTTAAAAACAATCATTGTAAATAAATGGCAAAATATATGGAGCGAGGAATCAGAAAGTAATAAACTAAAACAAATAAAACCTGATGTTAAGAAATGGAGCTCCATATATCAGAGAGAGAGACACACACAAGTAATCTTGACACGTCTACGTATAGGCCACACTCGTCTGACACATGGGCACTTGATGAGCAGCCCACGTGACCCTGCTCCAGAGTGCCCACAGTGCAAGGTGTTGATAACTGTCGGACACGTGTTGTGTGAGTGCCCAAGGTATGACCAGCAGAGGCTATCAACCTTTGGTAATAAAAGAATAAAAGAAATTTTGTCAGAATCTTTCTCATTTTCAGTGGTTCCTGTTTTAACGTTTCTAAAGAAATCTGATTTAATTAATAAAATATAATAACGATACAAATACCTCAGAGCAATTAATGAATTTTAGATCAAATTTTTAAGATTTTATTGAATTGTTATTAATTTTAATACACCTTTTTAATAAGTATGTATGGAATCGTGAGTAAATGTATTTATTGCGTGTTTGAGTTCTAGTATGGAAGTCTGTGCCCCTGTGCAGTTTTATAATATTTATTATACTTCATGACCTATTTGGTACCAGTTCCTGGCCGCTTTGGCCCTAGAACCTGGCATTTTATCTAATCCTTCGGGCCAGCCCTATGAGAGCTGAAAGTCAGCTCAGTGGTCTGGTTAAACTATTTTTATAATAATAATAATAATAACTAAAAAAATCAGATAAAAACAATACCATGGAGATAAGTAACAAGTTCAAAGTACTGACCAGCCTTGCAGTAGATGATCATCTTGATGAGCAGAGAGAGGACATCTCTGATAATTTACACCTTAAGAAATGCCAAAAGAAAGAAGAAAGATAATCCATGTCAAAAACATCAATAAATACTGAAGAAATTGAGGAAATACTAAGAGAACTAGATGGACCAACAGAGATAGGAAAGAGACCTAGAACACAAAGTGAAACTTTCTCAGCTAAGAGAGAGAGGAGAACCTTCATAGTCCTAATAGTAATTGTCTGAAAACTACCAGTTCAGAAGAAACCATTGTTTATACCACCAATAGCAACGACCCTTCAGAAAATGATCCATCCGAAATAGTTTCCCAGAAATCTAAGGAACCTACAAGAAAACCAAACATAAAACAATATAAGTCACTAGTACGAGTCTATGCTATGCCACCAGATTATAACAAAGGTGCCAGAAGTAAAATTCTGCTGTACAGCAACAAAAATATTATCAAAAGTTCCAATTCAAAAACTAAAGTGGACACAGTTCTCTCACTTCAGGGCTGTAAGACCGAGGAAAATAAGTAAAATTCACTTCTAAAAATAATGACATTCTCTCATTCATATTGCAATGGAACATTCGAAGCATTAACAAAAACAGGTTAGAACTACTTGAATTAATTGATGAATATAGCCCAATTTGTATCTACCTCAATGAAACATTTTTACCTATTTCCTCCAGTTTTACAAATAAATTTTACACATGTTATCAACCTCACTCTGCTAATCAGCAAAGTAATGTGATTCTCATTAGAAAATATGTGCCTTTTACAGTATATGATCGTTCATCTGAAATAAATGCCTTAGCAGTTCAGATTCAACTAGAGAAAATTATCCCCCCCAGATGCTGAAGCCTTGCCAAGGATGGGGGCTTAGGATTCGGCAGCTGGGCCCTGATGCCTGGTGTGAACTACTTTCTGGCTGGGCCTTGGTGTCCAGCTGTTGATCCAACTAAATTAGTCAGCCCTTTTCCTTTTACTAAAACTTTTCATCCTTCTGCTTCCTCCCCCTATAAGGTACGGACTTTATGTTGATGACTTTTGGATTGGTTTTGGACATGATTTGGACTTGTTCATTGGATTTGATGGAGGGTGAGGATGGTTGGCATGCCACCTCACCCGTAGAACTCGAGTACCTAACATGGTCGAGCGAGGGGAAAGTTTAGATGTCAAACCCATCTCTTAGTGCTGGGTCTGATCTCGACGGACATCATGACGCCTTAAGCACTGAGGGTGGGGTGTATATCTGGTTGGTACCCCTAGGGCAGCCCTGTATGGGATAACACTGTCCTCTAAATGTGGCTCCATGGTGGGTGGGGGGCTACCTGGACGAATCATCAATTCTACTTCTTATGGAGACTTTTAAAACCTTCTGTTGACGACTTAGGCAAGGATAAGGACAAGGAAAATTCTGGTAATTCCTCCATTGTGACTTTGGAGCCTTTTTCAAATGAGCTCCTTGTTACAAACATTTTGTATGCAAAACCAGTCCCTTTAGACTGAAATTATGAAAGCCTATTTAATGAATTTTGTAAATTTGGGAACGTAAAAGAATTACAGAATAGTCTTGGCAAAATTTATGGTTTTTTTAAATTTTGGATATTTTTCAACAACGAATCGGAAGCTCACAGAGCCTACAGAGAGTTTAGGTCAGAGGCAGAAGAGGTCCCTAGGTATCTTGAGATATATAGACCACCAACTGAAACTAAAGATTGTAGTAAAATAAGTAAAACCTCCAGATCACCAGACCCAGCTAAGTGGTTGAGAGAGGCAACCTCTTCAAGGTGAAAAGGTTGGTAAGCCAGAAGATCGGCAATGTTGGGAGTCCAGAAGTAACTCGCTTTGGGCGTAATAGTTTTTTAGTTCATGCCAAGACCAATGTTCAATCAGTAATGCTCCTAAATTTAAAGCTTGATCCCGAGGGTATGATAAAAAAGGTAAAACCTCACTATAATTTTAGTTATGCAAAGGGTGTCATCTTCAATGAAGATTTACATGAAATGGATGAAGAGGAAATTTTGGAGATGTGTCCAGATGTGGTTTGGAAGGTTTTCAAAGTGCCCCGCTCGTCTATGATTATTTTAACATTTGTAAGTCCTTTTTTGCCATCTGAAGTTGTTCTTGACAATGAAATTGTGAAAGTTCGTCCTTATAGACCGAGAGTGCTCCAGTACTTTAAATGTTTTAGTTTTGGACATTCCTCTAATTTTTGCACCAGGAATAAACTTTGTGAATCGTTGGGCAAGCCTGAGCACGAGGAATGTTCTGGACCGGTAATTTGTATGAACTGTAAGGGTGAACATCGAGCCCAAGATAAGAAATGCAGTGTATTCAAAAAAGAACAGGAGGCATTACTTAAATCTACTGCTGAACACATCAATGTGGGAGAACAATTGCACCTGCAATCAATCCTTGGCAGTACGATTTTATGCCCAGAAGGTTTGAAATGGCTCTGTGCCGCCTGCGTATTGGACATACTAGGCTGACACATTCCTACTTGATGAGTCTTGATCACGAACCATACTGTGAGGATTGCCTAGTTCCACTGACTGTTATGCACTTGCTGGTTGAGTGCCCCAGTTTGGTGGAACAGCGCAATCAATATCTATACTATGGGAAGGAGAATAATGTTTTTAAGTTATCAAAAATTTTAGGAGCAAATGGGATTTTGAACATGACTGGCTTGTTTGGATTTCTTTTTAACACTGGTATTTTCGATAAACTGTAATGCTTGTGTGCGCCTTGCTTTTATTCTTATTGAAATTGTGTGTATGTATGTGAGTGTGCATGTACGTATGTGTATGGTATGTATGTATGTGTGTGTGTATATGTATGTATGTATGTAATAATTTCTTTTTTATATAATTTATTTTTACATTTATTTTATAATTGCCAGTATCTTTTATCATATTTTTAAAATAATTCTGTTTAATTATTATTATTAAAATTTATGGGGTCTTTTTATATATAGTTCGGCATCAATGACCTAGTTGTCACGATGCTAGATTAATATAGTATCAATCAATCAATCAATCAACATCAATGTGGGACAGGCCAAGAAGCTATTGGGAAGGAAAACTTATTCAGATGCCTTGAAGGCACAACAGTCGGATATTGCTACTTCTGGTGCCCCTTCAGGTGGTGCTCCCCGGGGACCCCCTAATGTGGTTTCCCATGCCCCCTCTGGATGGGCTCCCCGTGCCCCCCCTGGTGGGGTTCCCCATGCCCCCCCCTGGTGGGGTTTCCCACGCTCCCTCCGGTGGGGCTCCCCATGGCCCCCCTAGTGCAGGCTTCTCATGCCCCCTCTGGCGGGGCTCTTCATGTTGCAGAGACTCTGGTCAAGCCAGGGGACCCTGTTGGTTCAAGGGTTCAAGCCAGATCTCAATATTTTGACGACTTCTCTCTGACAGGGACATTGCCTGACATTGAGCCCTCTCCTGATCCTGTCATTACAGTGCACCGTGGAGATGACGGTGAGGAGATGGAGGCCCTCTTTATTCATCAGAAGAGGGCCCTTTCTCCCTCCTTGCCTCATTCTCGGTCACTCGGCCATCATAGGAAAAATAAAAGCAAAACTGAAAGGGCAAGGAAAGGCCCATCATCTAAAAGATCTATAACACCTAGATCTAGATCAAGTAGTACTGGTAAAACTGATAAGATCTCTCTCACCAGGACACAGATTCCTAAATTGGTAAAAAATTTTAAGATCCCATCCTCTAAATAATGGCTCTCATGCAATGGAACATCCATGGCTTTAAACCAAATAGAGAGCAAGTTCGGGTTCTGTTTAAGGAACATAATCTATCTGCGATGTGTCTACAAGAGACAAAGTTGGGAGAGCACACTCCCAACATTGTTTTTAATTATTAATTTCATAGGTCTCCACCCCTGGTAGGTGTACGTGCTCAGGGAGGCACAGGCATCATAGTCCGTAAGTCTGTTAATCACAGAGTTGTTCAATTGAACACTTGTGTTGCAGGCTTGTGCAGTTCAAATTTTCAATTATAAATGGATCACAATTTGTTCTCTATACCTTGATCCATCATTGGAAAATAGATTGCAGGATGCGCAGGGTAATCCCCATCAGCTAGAATTAACCGATCTACACGTTGAATGACCAGCTTCCTAAACCCTTCATTCTGATGGGGGATTTTAATGCCAAGCACACCCTTTGGGGAGAGCTAAACAGCGACCGGTGGGGTTTAATAATAGAACCGCTGCTTGACTTAAATGACATCATTTTAATGAATGATGGTTCCCCTACAAGACATGATGTTTTTCATAATACTGACTCAGCCATTGACCTCACTATCTGCTCTTTGTCTTTGAGGTTAGCAAGATTCATGAGAGGATGGTCAATGCTCGACTTGTGTGGTATTTGGATTCAAAGAATCTTTTATCTAATCGGCAGTTTGGCTTTAGGAAAAATAGAAGTACTTCTGACCCTTTGATGTTCCTTACTCGGGAGATACAGAATGCTTTTGCTGTGCAAAACCAGACTGTTGCAGTGTTCTTTGACCTAGAAAAAGCCTGTGACACTACCTGGGGAGCGGGTATCCTTATGCAACTTGTAGAGTGGGGTGTTGTGGGTAATTTGTCCTATTGTCTTAAAGATTTTTTGTCAGAACATTACCTAAAAGTAAGAGTGGGCTCTTACATTTCTTCTGCTTACCCTCAAGAAGAAGGGTTACCTCAGGGAAGCGTCCTTAGTCCAACACACTTTAATGTAGCTGTCAACGGCCTACTAGAACAAGTTCCTGTCGGGGTGCATGGTCTGGCCTTTGCTGATGATTATGCAATAATCTGTAGCAAGTCTACAGCTGTCAAAGCTTGTCAAAAGATCCAGACTGCTATTAATGCTTCAACATTATGGGCCAGTGCTAAAGGGCTCAAATTTTCACCAGAAAAAACCAAAGCTATACGACTTTGTCGATTAAGAAGAGTGGAAGAGATCCCTACGCTGTTTTTAAATTATTCTATTTTAGCTTATGAAGAGAGCATTAAGTATCTAGGTGTTACATTTGATAAGAAATTAACTTTTACTCAACATGTTAATGAAGTTGTATGTAACGTGAAGCTTCGTCTTAATATTCTTAAAGTTGTGTCTAATTTTAATTGGGGGGCAGATCGAATTACCCTTTTGAGGATGTACCAGGTTTTATGCCTAAGCAAAATTGCAAGAGTACTTACGTCAAAGCTAAATCCTAACTATAAGTACATTAGAGACCCAACTGATAGAGCCCCAAATAGACCTAGACTGCCAAAGACGCTTGAAGTTCGACTAGCAAGCTCTGCCAGGGAGGTGGGATTACTACCCCTTGCAGTAGCTGAAATTTTGCCCTCAAAGTTTCCTCCTTGGAATAGGCCACGCTTAGAAATTTGCCCAATTAGGGACAGCAGGAGCAACAGTTCTGGTGATCAGTTGAGGGCAAGTTTCTTGGATCATGATTTTGAACATGGTGATTCTCATCATATATATACTGATGGCTCGAAGGGTTCTGATGGTGTTGGTTGCTCTGTAGTGACTAGTGACAATATCATTAAAAAGAAGCTTCCATCTAATTCCTCTGTTTTTAAAGCTGAACTGCTGGCAGTTTTGACTGCTCTTAAATATATTTTTTATAGTTCTTGTATTAACAAGGTTTTTACCATTTTTACCAACTCTTTGAGTGTTTTATCTTCTCTCAAAAGCCTAGTCTCTTGCCACCCTTTAGTGCAAGAAGTACAAGATTGGTTTTGTCTTTTAATTGATAGAAGAGGATTTTCTGTTAGGTTTTGTTGGGCTCCGCCCCATGTTGGAATTGTTGGGAATGAGCGAGCCGACGCTGCTGCTAAGGCTGCAACTAGGCTTAGGCACATTTCCAACATGGGCATCCCTGTTTGCGATTTTAAAAGTACCATTCGATTTTATTGTAAAGACCAGTGGCAGGCCCACTGGTCTACTTTAGATAATAATCTTAAATTAAAGCCGATTAGGCCTTCTGTTCATCCTTGGCCTCATAGCCGGATGGATAGAAGGTCTGAGATAGTTTTAGCTAGATTACGTATTGGCCACACTAAATATACTCACGGGTATCTAATGACGAGTGGAGCGGATAGGCAGGTTCCTCGCTGTTCCACCTATCATGTGGATTTGACTGTGGTGCATATTTTGGTGGAGTGCCCTCATTTTGAAAACAAACGTAGAGCTTGTTTGCTGGCAAATAAGACTCTTGCCGATATTTTAGGTGAAGGTGCTCAGGCAGAGCAAATTATGACATTTTAAAAAAATATTGGTCTTTTTTATGAATTGTAATTTTCTCTTAATTGTTTTAGGTTTCTTGTTTGGTTTTTATGAATGAATGATTTGTATGTTAGATCGGTTGTGTGTATGTTTGTTTGTGCGACAGTGACTTTTTTTTTATTCTTAAGATATACTATATGCGCTGAATGGCCCCTCGGCTCCGGCGCTGGGGAATGTGCCAAAAATTTTATAATCTAATCTAATCTATTAAAAAATTCAATAGCTTCCATCCGTTAGTTCAAAAATTTCAGGAATCGCTCCTCCATTTGTATTATTTGCGTAAATGTCTCTTTCTGTTGGGTCCCTTCACATGTGGGGATTTGCGGAAACGAGATGGCAGATAGGGAAGCGAAAGCTGCTAGTGTCTCATCAGAAACAGCCTTTAGTAAAGTGTCTCATACAGATCTAAAAGGTCCTTTTAGGTCTTTTATTTCAAGCAAATGTCAAGAAAGATGGACTTCTCCTCATCTTGCCAATAATAAAGTACAGAAATATTACAAATAATATATTGCTGTGGCCTTCGTATTTCCAGTCTGATAGGCGAACAGAAATAGTTTTAAGCAGACTGAGGATTGGGCACACTTATTTAACCCATCAGTTTATTTTAGAAGGGGGCAGCCTCCCAGAGTGTGCTTGCGGTGGCGAGATGCTAACAGTGGAGCACATTCTGGTTGCTTGCCCCAGATATTTTAACCAGAGAGAGAGAGATATCTTAGGGGTAAATACCTTTGTGATATTTTGGGAGATGAAGCAGATATTTCTGCTATCATCTCCTTTTTAAAGTCTATGAATATTTTTAAAAACATTTAATTATTTTTTATCTATCACATCATAGATATATATATTTATTTATTAAGCATTTTCTTCATTCATTTCTTCATTAATTCATTCATTTCTTGTATGGTAATTTATATATGAACCATTTTCTTCATACACTTATTAACTCATTTATAATGTAATTTATTTACTCTCCATTACGGCGCTGAATGGCTTCTTTGGCCCCAGTGCCTGGGCTTTTGCCCTAAAACTCATACACACATCCATCCATCACCCTATTTATCCTAAATTGCAAAAGGATTTAATAAAAATTCAATTAAATAAATCAAGGTGGGATATAAGTTAATGACTACTTACTAATGATTGAACAGTAATAAAATTATCTACGGATGGCATCATGGCAGAGAGGGGTGGTGGCTGGTTGGTAGCAGGAAGGCAAGAGGGGAGTCAGTCAGTGAGGGACTTGCTGGCGATACTGACGATGGTTTGCAGGAAATTTGGTTTTATGTTCTTGGAAGGTAATCTCGCAAATTAGGCCGTGCAAAGCTTTTTATTATTTCCTTAGTTATATATATACATTGTACGGTGCGAGTAGTACTTTTTTTTTTCTTTGAACTCCAATTTCGGTTATTTCAGTCACGGTGAAAACTGTCCCGGAACGTCTGGTCACCCTAAGCTGTGGGAAATTTAGTCAAGAGAAATTTTTTAACAGTACTTGCTCTTGCTACTGCTTTTTTTTATATCTTTTATTAGAAAAAAAATATGCAATATTTAACAGTTTTAACAGCATTACAAGCAAATTTTTATCAAAGTTCAAAATTGACTAAAGTCAATTTTCAACAAAGACCACAAATAGATAAGTATACTAATTTTATCCTCCCATCCGGGTTGGCGTGAATATTTTAGCGCGGACTTCCTACTGCTTGGTAACATGTATCCTATCAATGTTAAATTTCTTTCACCCTGCTCTTAATACAAAAAAATTCCAAACAACGATCACGACACAATGATTTACTGAAGTGCAGTTCAATACACCGATATGTCACCTTTTCATACAAGATACTCATTTTTTATAAAGAAATGTAGCCTAGGTATGATGAGTAAACTAATATATATTTTACAATCCATAAACAGTGACGTGTATATGCCGAATGATTGTGCATCGCGTTCGTGGTTCATACACATAACGCACAAGGTTTAAACCTCGGCTAGTTGGCAGCCGGAGGAACTTCTGCAAACATCGCCCTTTTGCATGAAAGAATAAGGTCGATATCCCCTGTTCTTGTTCTACATTAGTTAACCGATCTTGGTTATCATTCATATCGGGAAAAGGCAATACTTGGAAGACTGAATAGTGGGTCAAATTCATCCTAGCGATTTCGATAACAAACCATTTGAAGGTTAAATAAAATATGGAAAATGCAAGAAATTAGAAAATTATCCATTTACAGGAAAAATCGCAGTAATAATACGCAGTTTTTACCAATTTTTAACATTTCGTATCATTTTGATCAGCGTCGTGGAAATGTGTCTCACTTCGAAACGTATTTAAATGTTACGTTCATACCCGCCGCTGCCCGTCATTTTGGGAACACTAGACGTGTAATACCTAGGTCACAGAAAGAGCGAACGTGATCAATTCAAGAATGAGGTGCGCCAGTATTTCCCTATGAGTACGTAGTTACTCTATTCTCTGGAACTTCAGACATTTTTCTTTACACTTGGTGTTAACATCTGACCGCACATAGGGCAAATAATATATAAATATGCTGTCAAAAGTTGCAGACAGAATGACGAATTTGTTTCGCGGCGACAAAAACAGCAACCGGCAACTCTCATACTGCTTGACTTATTTCGTCTCCCGTGACTGCAGCAGGGCTGCCGAAGTGTGGAAATGACGTCACTAACACGGCTTATCTTGTCCACATCGTGATTAGGTGTAGAATCCACACATAAATATTTCCACGCTTTTTACTTAACCCTCTTACGCCGAAGCGGTAGAAAAAAATAAATAAAAAGCGTATGCTAGTTAAGATCTAATAATAAGTTATGAAAATTTGTTACTATTCTATTATATAAGTCTCGCACACAAATATCCATAAAAATAAAAAATTAGTTTTATCCTTTTTAATTTGTGGATGCGTTTGGATGTTTATCAGATGCATAACGCTGACCGTTGATTCATGTGCAAACCAAGACCTAGAATATAAACTAGATCTTGACCGTACGAAATGGCTGGCTCCAGCTCCAACCAGCCTCCGTTACCTATTCAAAATTATGTTCAATCTGGTCCTCAACGACATCTACATTTATTCTTTTTCATAATACTAGAGAGTATTCTTAATTTGCTAGTTTTGATGGTATATTTTTTTGAAAATTTGTGAAATATATGCATACTGCCATTTGGTAGCAAATTATTTTTCAGCGTTGCACTTTACAGCTTTGCAATACACATTGCATTTTTTGCATGTGAAAATTATTAATGTGCCTATATAATCAGTTTGGTTATTCTACAACTAGGGTGACATAAACTTGTGAAAGGAACGGGCTTTAATGATTTCATAACTGTAATTCGTATAACGTAAGACCTTAGCAAAAATCATAGGCCTAGTTTACCATTATAGATGACCATTATAGATGATTTCATCGTCAGTTGATATTGCCCTAAATGAATGACCATGTGTATAACAACGATAAAAGTGAGAACTTGTATAATGCAGTGGTAATTAAATCCTCATATAAAATTAAATGGTTCAGTACATTAGCCTAGGTCCAGGATACGTTGCCAGTTTACTTTACTTTAAAAAAATAAGATATACTCGTAGGTATAACTGGTGCTTACTATTACATTTGAAGCTTCAATTCTTTATGAAAGTGATTGTAATTATGAAATTGCAATGATACAGTACAGTGATAATCATTTTTTTAAGTTCACTTGCGAGCATATAACCAACAGTGTTAGTTGGCCCAAGATATAGGTCTAGTCATTATATTTATGAAAATAATGCCGGATTGAACATCATTATAAATTTATCGTTACATTTCATTACGATAATGTGATTAAGATGCCTTATATATATAAACTTGTTGTAAAACACCTATGCTACTTTTTTCATCGACAAATCTAATAAGTCTCATTCCAGTTTTTCATCATCAAATTAAAGGAGTACTGATTGTTGTTGAGAAGTTTTGCTTCTTTTACCCTCTCATCAAAAACACTAGAATAAAAACCTAACTAAATGTTTAAACAATATGAGCTAAATACGGAAAGGGTCAGTGTCTATCCATATTTATCAGTTATAAAAAAAAAAAAAAAAAAAAAAAAAAAAAGCTACTGGTTGGTAATTCATACCGCTAAGTTTTGAGCACTTACAAGATCACGATAAACAAGTTAAACATTCCTCAGTTCGATAAAGTCGAATATATTGCATAAACTGGCAACTTTCTGAGACCGAGGATTTCCTTAGTGCGGAAATCTGGCAGCCCTGGACTGCAGTCTCTGTTTAGTGCAACAAGTTCGGGGCAAGTGAGAAATATCAGTAAAACATAGTTCTGTTCATCACGTGTGTCAGTCGTAAGGTATTTTTACGCTGTATTCAACTAAGAATGTGTCATTTATCAGTTTGTAGGTGTTGTACAATAAAGAAGTGTATAAAAGTGGTGTAACATCGTCAAAGGATACTGAGGGCATTTTACTAAGAAAAAGCATGCGCCACGTCATTCGTAGGCGTGTTGGTGGCTGCACCACTTGGTGCAAATTTTGCCTTTCATACACCAGTATAATTAATTAAATTCCGGCGTCAGGGACAAAAGCAGATGACGCCAAATTGTAACATGATGGCTGTTAACCAGTCAGTATCACAATGAATAACCTACTTTCAAGAATAAAAAAAAAAAAAAAAAAAAACACTAAAATGTTTACATGACAGACCCGCGAAAGTTCGAAAAGGCAGAATATTATCTATCTATCTATCTATCTGTCTATCTATCTATCTATCTATCTATATGTTAGTATGTATATATCTATATATATATATATATATATATATATACACACACACACACACACACACATATATATATATATATATATATTATATATATATATATATATATGTGTGTGTGTGTGTGTGTGTGTGTGTGTGTGTGTGTGTATGTGGGGTGGTTGTTTGACTCTATACTAAGCCTCACGGGTCTATCATGTAAACATTTTTGTGTTTTCATGATCAATATCTTACCATCCAGTGGCTCCGATTACTGGCGAAGCTGCAAGTTAAACCATCAAATGGTTAATTAACTAGGCATATCAGAACTCTCTGCTTACATAGTTAATATCGATAATTGCATTTTCAATAGTCTTAAGTAAATCTTACATGGGATGAAACTGAAAGATGCAAGGTTTTTTATGCCGAGAGTTTTTCTTTTATACCATCGATACTCTGGGAAATATCATTTGAATGGCGTGAGGACCGTGCTGGACCGTCAGAAGTGAGCCCGTTTCCAGTAAGACTGATACTGTAAGAATTATTCTGATATCGGATGAAATTTAAAGATAAAGGATTTATCCGGCAAAAGAGCTTTTCTGTTATCTTCAATAATTTTGGAGGTATTAGCATTTGAATAGCGTTGGGGCCTCAGGCAATCATTAAAACTACGTTTAAATGTGAATTTATATTTTAAAAAGAAAAATAAATCTTACAGGACATGAAACTTGTAGATGATAGGGGATATCATTTGTATAGCATTAGGGCCTAAGGCAATAATTAAAACATGATTTTAATATGAATTTATGATACTTTTACAAATAATTCATGTATGAGATGAAATTTAAAGATGTAAGCTTTGATGTTTTATTAAGAAAATGGCTTTCAGGACTAAATTTGGTGGAAATCAAGTGACGCTAATGTATTTTTAGTCCTTTTTATGGCCTTTTGCTGCTTGCATCAGAGCTCTAAGCAACATTGGTATTATGAAATGAGGCGCTCTGTCGCCTTTTCTTATCAGGGTGTAAAATACTTTACAATAGTTAAGAACATGAAACATTTACTTGGCATAACGAGGAATGGTGATAACTTTCTTAAGTAAAAGCAAAGAGGCTGGATAACAATTCATTTTGAGTCCAGCCAATGGTGCTCTCGCCTCTCTTTAATCTTAATATTTTAAATGATTTCCCTTCAGAATCAACTTCATGCTCTTACATGATAATAAATGTACTTAAGATTACATCATAGCCTGTATCAACGAAATTATTTTAACGGTGAGATGGAAGAGATTGGTGTTTTTCAACTTTAAAGCGAGAGCTCCCTACTTTGTGTCTTCGTATGAGTCCCCTTAAATCTAAGATAATTAAACATTACTCTTTTACTACATCTCAAATGTTCTCTTCACCATGAATGTAACAAAAATGGTGTCCTTCTTAGTACATTTTCTCTGTTGTCATTATGTTGTTCAATCTATGCATAAAGGATTGCAAGTTCTGTCAGTGACCACATAACAACGAGAAAAGAATCAAGGACAACCTCGTTGTTTTCCTTCATGGGCCATTTAACCACAGCCTGGGAGACAGTTGTGTTGATGATCAATATCCTTTAGAGATTTAGACAGCAGACACAGAAGAAGAACTGCAAGAAAGGTTTTGAGCAGGGTAAGGAGCCCTAGAAAGTAAATGATTGAAAGTGAACACTGGAAAGACGGAGTTGATGATTAGTAGTAGAGAAGGAAATGAAGAAGTAAACACTCAAATAGAAGATGGTACAGTGCTAAAGCAAAACAGTGAGTTTAACTACTTGGGATCAATAACAACAGGAGGGAGGTACTGAGAAAGCAGCCGAGACAGAGAGTGAAAGAAACATGGTAAAAATGGAGAAAAGAAACTAGAGTTGCTTTAGACATGAAAGTGACGGTAAAGCTCAAAATGAAGATTTATAAGATAGTCATCAGGCGTGTACTGTTATATGGGGCAGAAACTTGGCCACTTAAGAGGAAAGAGGAGGGACTGTAGGAAAGAACCGAGATGAGGATGTTGAGATGGATTGTTGGAATATCACTTCTGGAAGGGAGAGAGAGTCAAGATATAAGGAGAATGTGTGGTATGTGTAATGTAAAGGAGAAGGCTACAGAAGCTCATCTGAGATACTATGGCCATGTAAAAAGAAGAGAAGAGGTGGAACCAATCAAGAGAGCTAAGAACATGCCTGTGCTGGAGATGAGTGTGGGCCGTCAGGGGATCAGATGGAGGGATATGGGTGAGATGGGACTCGGGGAAGAAGATGCAAGGAATCGAAATAGATGGAAAAAGTTGACTCGAGCGACCAACCCTGCTATACTGTGGGATTGGTAAGGTCGAAAGATGATGATCCCAAACTGATAACCCTTCTCTCATTTTGAAAGGAAATAAAGAAGTGTGCTTTGTATTAGGTTCTAAGAATCAGTAATCTTTTGATTATCTCGTGCCTTTCCACAAACTAGTAAATTTTCTCTTGTGCTTACCTAATTTTCAAACGTTCATATTCCTGCGAACTTCTTTAAGTGTTTGTGAAAATGACTTCTTATCGAGTCGTCCTTCATACTTGTAAACTCTCACTCTTGCAACCAAAGTTGTTTTGACGTCGTTTGACCAAATCCATCTTATCTGGAATCTTGCGCTCTCGGCCTTCCCAGAGAAGTGTCAACTTCCTCTCAGTTCCTGACTTCTCGAAGTTTCACACTCTCATACATTCAATCTCCCATACTTACTTAAACAGTAATGAGTATATGCACAAACGTTATTCGTTTGCGGAATTCTCCCCACGTGATTTCTTCCATGAAAAGATTTCTGCTAATCCTTTTTGGCTAAAGCTTTTCTCCATTTAACTCCGATACATTTGTCTTAAAATACGTTTTTCACCACTACTCGAAAACCGGTTTGTTATCTTTTCCCTATCTGTTTTGCCGTGTCTAGCACTAGTCCCTTTGGGATTAATTGCGCTTAAAAGAAACCTTTCTTCAAGTCAGTATTGGAGGTGTGAACGAAGTTGAATATGAAAGCAAATAAAAATGAAATCGTGAATAAACTTGAGTGCTCTGGATCAGCGTTTAATATATTTCTACGTCAGTCCGATCCCTCTGGACTGCTTGGAGTGAAAGTCGGTGAACGAAGACAATCCCTCGACGAACTGGAGGTGGAATATGGACGAGTCAACTGACCAGAGCAACCTCAGTTCTGAGAATTGCTTATCTTGTCATGTGACAATGATAAGCGCGCTAACTCTCGTAATTCGGAATATCTGATTTTGGCATGAAGCCAAGCACTGGGACCCATAGAGTTAGTCATTCAACTCTATATCTAAACTGTATGTTGTTGCCTTAGCAGATTTTAATTGCACACACACATTATATATGTATATATATATATATATATATATATATATATTATATAGTATATATATATATATAGATATAATTATAATATTATATATTTGAGTATGTTAATGCGTGTCTGGCTGAGCGAATCTTCCATTAATTCAACCGCCTTTCAACTCATTTCGCCACTTTCCCACACCCTACACGCATACGTGAAAGATCAGTATAGTTATTAAAAGTATATATTTGTTATTGGTGATTATAACCTTTAGGTAAATTGTTCTTTATCAGCCTTTAGAGCAGAAAACACTAAATGATTTGTTAAGGTGGTGGAAGACTATTTTCGCATCCGTTAAGTTGTAATTAGATTCAGCAATGTAGGTATGCATGAGCTTATGAATTGTTGTACTTCCTAGCATTGTGGAATAAGGATTATCTCGCTCATGCTGTTATGTGCCGGTTTAGTTTCCATTTCGGAAGGAAAAGATTCAAAATTGTTTTTCATTCAGATTTGGTCTTAATCAAGCCAAAGTGTTCTCACTCTAGGGTCGTAAATTCAGTGTTACCATTGGGAAAAGTATAAAAGTATCCCAATTGGTAAAAAAAAAAAAACCATTTCCTTTAGAAGATATCCAATATGTCTCACTAGGAGTGAAAATCCCCTCCATTTCGTTTGCATATAAAAGTTTATATTGTTACTCTATTTGGCTTGTTCCTATTAGCAGTTTTAGTTTTCTTAAAAGAATACTATTCTGCCTGCCCTCAAATCTTAAAAATGTCGAATCAAGCATACAAAATTCCAGCTTTATAGCCTCTGTAGTTTATATTTTATTTAAGGTTAAAGCTAGCCATAATCATGCCACTGGCAACGATATACGATAGCCCACCACCGGTTAAAGGTTGATGGGTCGTGGGTTATACAGCATTGTACCGCAAGACCACCGATAGTGATGTCAATTCTTGGAGGCCTTGATTATACACTGTAGCGGCTGTACACAAATTTCGGTTAAGTCGTAGAAGTTTCGGCGCATATTTTACTAATTTTTTTTGTATGCTAGAAAGTTCTGCGGCTGGACTAACAAATCTAACACAAATTGTGAGTGGTTAGGGAACATACGTGTTCACCATCGCTACATTTAATTTTTTTTCTGAACGCCAAAATTCAGTGGGTTATACGACTTAATTGCTTTATCCTAAAAAATTAGTGCTCTCCAAGCGTCATTACATTGATCATAAAGTGGAAATTTAGCCGAGAGAGGAACCTTTAACAATACCTACTTGCTCTTGCTACTGCTATTTTTTCTTTTATTAGGAAAAAATGCACAGTGTTTTTCAGTTTTAACAGTATCAGACAAAATTTTATCAGTTTAAAAATTGACTTAATATTTACCAAAAAAAAAGTACACGCTAATTTTATCTTACCATTAGGGTTGACAAATATTTTAGTTGTGGTTCCTACTACTTGGTAACATGTATCCTATCAAGGTTAAATATCATGCATTCCTGGAAGCCTGTATATTGTGCATATCTCTTAAAACAAAATATTCTAAACAATTATCACAACCTAAAATTGATTACTGTAGTGCGTGCAATGCACCGATATAGCACCTTTTCATACAAGATACCCTTTTAAAAGAAATCTAGGCATGATGAGTAAACTAATAATTAAAAAACCCATAAACAATAACATGTATATGTCAAATCATTGTCCGCGTAGCGTGCGTGATTCATACACGTACCGAACAAGGTTTAAACCTCGGCGATTTGGCAGCCGGAGGTACTTATAACAAGCAAACATCGCCCTTTTGCTTGGGAAAAGTAAGGTCGACATCTCCTGTTCCGGTTAATGGATCTTTGTTATTCATAATCAGGAAAAGGTAATATTTTATGTTTTGAATGACTGTGAATAATGGGTCAAAATCATCCTGATAATTACGATAACAAAGCATTTGAAGGTTAAATAAAATAATGAAAACGCAAGAAATTAGAAAAGTATCCATTTTCAGGAAAAATCGCAGTAATGTAGGTACGCAGTTTATCCAATTTTAAGCATTTCGTATCATTTTGATCAGCGTCGTGGAAATGTGTCTCACTTCGAAACGTATCCAGATGATACGTTCGTATCAGCCGCCCGTCATTTTGGGAACACTAGACGTGTAATACCAAGGTCACAGAAAGAGCGAACGTGATCAATTCAAGAATGAGGTTCGCCAGTATTTCCCTATGAGTACGTAGTTACTCTATTCGTTGGAATTAGATGTTTATCCCTTTTTTTATGTGTGTGTTACGCTTGGTGTTAACATCTGACCCCACATAGGGCAAATAATATTAAAGATACTGTAAAAAGCTGCCGACAGAATGACGAATTTGTTTCTCGGTAACAAAATCAGCAACCGGCAACTCTCATACTGCTTGAGTAACTTCGTCTCCCGCGACTGCAGTCTCTGTTTCAGGGTTGCCAAACTGGCGGGAATCCCGCTAGTTCTGGCGGAATGAAAATTTTATTTGCGGGTTTTAAACCGTTGCTGCGGCTAGCGGGAAATCTGGCGGGATTTCAAAATAGTTCATTCATATTACAGCAATTTTTTACGACTGTTTAGGGACTTATTATAATTCATGAAATTTTTTGATTTAATTGGTTTCACGATAATTTTATCCAAAAAAATATAGAGGAATACGAAAAGTATACTCAGAACCTGGGAGGGTAAGATAAATTGGCTCCATTATCAGGTCGTGACCTTTTTACCAGCATGTTATACCCGTCAGAAATCTTGCCGTCTACTCTCTCTCTCTCTCTCTCTCTCTCTCTCTCTCTCTCTCTCTCTCTCTCTCTCTCTCGTGAGCAAAATCAATTAAACTATGACCCTTGAGTGAGAAGTTCCATTAAAAGAGAAGTAAACAACTTTGATTACCCTTATGAAAGATACATACGTTTACACTTTGGGAAGTATATTGAACTTAGCAACTCGGGAGAATTGCTTAGTGAATCTGTTAAGGCGTGAGGCATCACTTGATCAAATTGAAAACAGTTTGTTTTCAGCATAGGTTACTAGTGGAACGGTGTCTATGCAATCAAATTTTCAATCGTGAATTGTGTTTCCCTCCATAGAAATGGGTCCAAATGACCCTCAATCTTACAGGAAAACCTGGGAAAGTTTTCCTTTGTTGAAGGATAGGTTAAAGCCATTGAAAAAAGTAAGAGAAGGGCATATTGCATTTTTTGTGAAACTGAAATGGCTGCCAAACAGAGTGATTTACGTAGCCATGCTCAAATGCCGAGGTTGAGAGACTATTTAGTCAACATAACATTATTAAAAACAAATTGAGAAATAGCTTGAGTCTGAAATCAGTGAATTCAGTTCTTGCCATTAGGAATGACCTTAAAAGGTTGGAGAAAAACTGCCATACATATTTCATTCCTAAAAGCGTCTTAGAAAAAATAGGCACGTTGGCTGCATATAGCGTATCATATTCAGG
>NC_061088.1:38745668-38801282 GCF_015104395.2 Macrobrachium nipponense | reverse complement strand
GTTCCGTCAGGATCCGGCCTTCGCAAACTTGAAGGCAGATCCCTTACCCCCTCACCACGTGAAGGAACCTACTCGAGGGGACTAAGGTACAAAGTTGCTCTATTAAGAATATAGATTGAGGATGGAGTGTGAAACGGGTGATATTTGCAGAAATACAATAATGATTGGGCATTATGAAAAGAAACTGGAAAAAATTAGTATTATGTTCAAATGTATAAACAGTTGACCCTAACTGCGTTGGTCCCGTTGCTGAATGGCCCCTGGTTCCATGCAACGTAAAAACACCATACAAACAAACAAACATATCAAACATTCAGATTCTATACATTACAAGACACAAGAGTATTTTGCTTTGAATCGTTAGGTACTTTTAGATGCTTATCTTTTTTGTTATGTCTACTTTTAACTCTTCCCCCCACCCAACCCCAACCCTGCACAATTACATTATTTTTGCAGTTTATTTCTTCCTCTAATGCCCATCAGTATTTGTATACCCTGCAAATATTAGTAATTTTAAACAAGCTCCATTCATTTGTTTTTTATTCCGATTCCTAATTATTTCATTTACTTGCTTATTAAAGTATTAATTAATTGACATCTCTAGATGTATAGGAGGGAAGCTCCGAGTATTCTCCGATCTCCGGCACTTTGCTGATTACTATTTTCGTCTTGCTGCAGGTCGTTTTCACTAAAACACCTTTTTCTCTCCAAAGACGACGGTCTAAAGAGGAAGCCGCGAAATTATAGCGTTTTATTTGCTTTGTATAGGAATATTATGATGTTTTAACAGAGTTCATGAGAAGAAAGGGGAAAGTAGATCTTAATTCCAAGAGCAGGAATTGAGCTTTACTTAAGGAGGGAACGATGGAAGTTGACAGCAATAGGATTCGTGAAAAGTATGAGGGAATTCAAGGCTTTGCCGCAGAGGGAAAGAAACAAACGCGAAACTTGCTCCGTGAATGATTCGTTCCAAAGATAAATGTTTTCTTTGTTTCGTTTTTGAGTTCTTAGCAGATAATGGAAAACCTGTGAACTAATGTTTCCAGGTTTTAATATAAATGGTGTTTCAAAGAAATTGTGCTTCTATAAATCCAATGAGATTCAAAATTATATACCTGGGTAAGATGAACCCATAAACAATCATGCAGAATCTTCGTGTTCAAGATTTTGATAAGTAATTAATCTGAATATATATTTCTTTTGATTAGGCGAGTTCTTGAGATCATACTGTAAATTCAAACATAGTATTACCTTGTTCGTTAAATTCTTACTATGTGATTCATGAATACAAAAGCAATGGTGGTTGGTTATGATTTACCTGGCTTTGTGCCAGCACGGGCTCTTGCTTCTAGAGCAGCCCTTAATTAAGAAAAGCAATATATCGCGAGGACCGTGAGACTAAACATTTAAACTCGCTTAGCATTGGCACTGGTGTAGACGTATATTTATTTAAGACGCTTCGCCTGCCCTTATGCATGTAAAAATAACCATACTTTATCTGATGAGTAAAATGTACCTAAAGTCCGCAAATGCCCCCACGAATATCCTGGGTATTGAGTTAATAATAATAATAATAATAATAATAATAATAATAATAATAATAATAATAATGATAATAATAATAGACACGCTGGGGGGAGGTTGTAACTTAAGAATTTGGGACACAAGAACAGTTGCGTAGCGAAGACCATTAGTCGCAGCAAAGTTTCTCTGCGAGATCAAATCCTTGAAGCTCTCATTAATTATTCGAGTTGAGATAATCACGAATACAATTATGCAGCGTCTTTCCCTGAACGAAATTTACAAGTATTTAAGACGGCAGGGAGAATTTCTAGTTTTTCTTCGCTTGAATGATTAATCTTGACAATGATGCTTAATGAGAGCTTGAGTCTCGTTTAGTTCATTCACCAGTGAGGAGAAAGTATTGACCGAAAAATCCACCCCTTTACATTTTATTCATTCTAGTTTTATGTTTCTGAATATTAGCTTGTAAGTCTTGACAGATACCAGTTTCGTGCACTTAGATTTTATATCCCAGGTCTCATTCATTGCCCAAGGTTTTTGTCTGTTTCCTGTAGCCCAACACTTCTCTCCAGCAGTTTGATTTACGTTTTGTGTGATATGCTTTCTATAACTGTCGTTCTATTTGAACATTCAATTGCAGCGGTTTCCCTTCATGTTCATACTTCAAGAAGCTTTACTTTATCAAACCTAGATACTCTGTCAACTTTATTGTTGGGAGCTTTTAATATCAGCTTATCCTGGTAATGGAGAGGTAATACTTTCTGACATCTGCCCCTCTGTAGTTCCTTCTATCCTCAGTTTTCTATTTTTCTCTCTTCATTAATGGCCATTGCGATTTGTCGCTTTCTATAACTGCCTGCTCGAGATGTCAAGTGTACCTGTGGATGTCCTTTTGATGGGAAGATTACCTCCAGCCACCAAATAATTTACGTATAAAAACAGAAAAACTATATAATTTGTACCTCATTTTTGCTCCTAGGCATTCCTAGCCCATTGCACTCTCCTCATCTTCATTGATCATACCTACTTTGCATTCGCATCACCAACAACGATTCTCATATTGCATTCCAGCATTTCACCTTGAATCACGCGGAGTCTAATGTCACTTTAACCAGATAAATAAACTTTTAGTAACCACACTGACTACTTGACCTCTCAACTTCCTCATCCGTCTTCGCTTGCTCAGCGAGTAAGTTTACATACTGCTTTGTTGTTGTTCTTGATATTGTTCTTGTTGGAGTTAGGAAAGACTCTGCAAGAGCCTAAAAAGGTCTTAAAAAATGTTTCGTGTTGAGTTAAAGATACAGGAATTTTAGGATAGGATATTTATGACTTTTTTTTTGGAATGAAAATGTAAAAAATAAATAAATATGTATGTTAAACGGTACAGAAAATATTTTTCAAATAAATATAGCGTGCTTACTTTAATTTTCGTTAGTGGAACTAGGATCTATTTGACCGTAGATTTTAGGACGTTTTTAATTTACGTAAAGTTTAGGATAATGTTTACAACTTATGCACGAGGGGAAAATCTTGCAGTGCCCTGGTGAGCTGGAGGTTGGATATCTGGGTTGGAATTAAAATAATCATAGCAAGCTTTTCTTGAAAACGAAAGATGAAATTTCATTTGTTGGCCTCTTGACACTTAACAAACCACAGGAACGGGACATTACCTTTACCTTAAACCTGCAGAATCACGATGGCACCCATGACTCTATAGATATTGTCTGTCCTTTTCGTGCATTGTTGAGTAGCTTGTGTACTAAATAAGTGAGACAGCAGTAGAGAAAGTTGCCACCTAGCCATATCTGACGCATGAACACACACACACACACACACACCTCCACCACCTCTATCTTTTTGCTTTGTACTTCCAAGGTCTTGAAATTTTTAACAGGCTCTATCTGGCAACTCACCGCCTAAACAAAATTGGAGTGGGCATCTTACCTGAAGCGACCTAGACTTGTTCTTACTTGCCACTGGGCTTCTCTCTCATAAGGACGTATTGGTCTGTGCTTATACTCTCAGTCAGTCTGAGACGTAGATGCATCAAGCATAAACTATCAGCCGCAGGGAGCAAAGGAACCCGAGAGAGGACAGCAATCTGCTGATCACCTGAAGTTTAGTCTGAAACCCCCGCTTTAGTGAGAGGCACTAGAATTTATTATACAAGTAAAAGTTTGTCAGAATCCATCACCCTCCATCCTTTAACCCTTTGTTCTCCTCTCGAATCCTGTATCCTTTAGCGCCCCACAGATGCTGAGGCATTACCGAGGATGGGGGCCATTAAGGTTCAGTAGCTGGGCTCTGATGCCTGGTAGGAAACTGCTTTCTCATTGGGCCTTTGTGCCCAGCTAGCTGTTTAATCCCAACTAAATAAGCAAGACCCTTTTTTCCTATTAACTAAAAACATTTCATCTTTCTGCTTCCTCCCCCTATCAGGTAGATATTTTTTTCCTACAGTGTGGTCTCAGTATATCACACTCGAAATAAACGAAGAAGTAACCCCTCTGAGTGACTTGGTTATATACCGTTCACTGAAGAAAATTCTTGGCTGTGACAATTGCCGATTCTCAGTCGGAAAAAAAAACAATCATTGTAAAGGCTAAATCTGAAGAAGAATAAAAAAAACTACTTGAAACTACAAAACTTGGAATTCACCATGTAAATGTTTCTGACAAGGCCCATTATAACACTAGAATTGGAACCATGTTGCTGGATAAAACTTAGAACTGAAAATTACACCAATGAACTCTGTGTGTGAAACATCAAATGAAGTCCTGGAAGATAAAAAACATAATGTTAAATCAGTTATTGTTTATGAGAGAAAAAGTGCTAAAACTGGAAGAAGTCTGAATATAGCTAAAATTATTTTTTCACAGCAAACAATTCCAACATATATGAAAATAGGAAATAAAAGAATAGCAATTAAAGAAGAACATACAAAACCTATGCAATGTAAGATTTCCTTGAAATTTGAACATACAGCAAAACGATGCAAGTCTTTGGGCTCGCCTAGATGCTTTAAATGTGGCTCCTTAGGCTTAGAGCATAGTAGTAATGAATGCGCCAAGCCCAAAAAAATGCTTTAACTGTAATGGTTCACACCATGCTTATGTAAGGGAATATGTATATTTCAGATATTTCCAAGAAGCCCTTACCAGATCAAGAAAATTTGGTATAACAGTTAAGGAGGCTAAGGAAGACATGAAAGAAAAAGCAATGCAACTTCCCCGCAAGACATTTGCAGATACGCTCAAACACCAAAGCAAAATCATATCCAATGATGTCTCACAAGCTACCCAATCTTCAACACCAGAAATCTAATAACTAGAAAAATCAGATAAAAACAATACCATGGAGATAAGTAACAAGTTCAAAGTACTGACCAGCCTTGCAGTAGATGATCATCTTGATGAGCAGAGAGAGGACATCTCTGATAATTTACACCTTAAGAAATGCCAAAAGAAAGAAGAAAATATATCTTAAAAGATAATCCATGTCAAAAACATCAATAAATACTGAAGAAATTGAGGAAATACTAAAAGAACTAGATGGACCAACAGAGATAGGAAAGAGACCTAGAACACAAAGTGAAACTTTCTCAGCTAAGAGAGAGAGGAGAACCTTCATAGTCCTAATAGTAATTGTCTGAAAACTACCAGTTCAGAAGAAACCATTGTTTATACCACCAATAGCAACGACCCTTCAGAAAATGATTCATCCGAAATAGTTTCCCAGAAATCTAAGGAACCTACAAGAAAACCAAACATAAAACAATATAAGTCACTAGTACGAGTCTATTCTATGCCACCAGATTATAACAAAGGTGCCAGAAGTAAAATTCTGCTGTACAGCAACAAAAATATTATCAAAAGTTCCAATTCAAAAACTAAAGTGGACACAGTTCTCTCACTTCAGGGCTGTAAGACCGAGGAAAATAAGTAAAATTCACTTCTAAAAATAACAAGGACATTCTCTCATTCATATTGCAATGGAACATTCGAAGCATTAACAAAAACAGGTTAGAACTACTTGAATTAATTGATGATTATTATTATAAAAATAGTTTAACCAGACCACTGAGCTGACTTTCAGCTCTCATAGGGCTGGCCCGAAGGATTTGATAAAATGCCAGGTCTAGGCCAAAGGCCAGGAACCGGTACCAAATAGGTCATGAAGTATAATAAATAAATTATAAAACTGCACAGGGGCACAGACTTCCTTACTAGAACTCAAACATGCAATAAATACATTTACTCACGATTCCATACATACTTATTAAAAAGGTGTATTAAAATTAATAACAATTCAATAAAATCTTAAAAATTTGATCTAAAATTCATTAATTACTCTGATGTTTTTTTTGTAAATAGTTATTTTATATTTTATTAATAAATCAGAGTTTCTTAGAAACGTCATAATCGGAACGACTGAAAATGTGAAAGATTCTGACAAAATTTCTTTTATTGGTTTACTTCCAAATGTTGACAGTCTTTGCTGGTCATACTTTGGACAACCACACAATACATGTCTAACAGTTATCAATACCTTACACTCTGAGCACTCAGGAGCAGAGTCATGTGGGCTGCTCATTAAGTGCCCATGTGTTAGACGAGTGTGGCCTATACGTAGACGTGTCAGGATTACTTGCGGTGTCTTTCTCTCTGGTATATGGAGCTCCATTTTGTAACGTCAGGTTTTATTTGTTTTAGTTTATTATTTTCAGGTTCTTCGTTCCATATATTTTGCCATTTATTTACAATTATTTTTTTATATAAGCTACAGTGTCACTAATAGGGATGTTTACATTTGTTCTCACCTTGTGGGGATTGCTTCTTGGCTGTTTTATCAGCTTCTTCATTTCCTTTTATTCCGACATGGGCAGGGATCCAACATACTTCAATTTTTATTTTTCCTTTTTTATAATTTATAGAGTAAAAACTTTATCTGCTGCACAATTTATTTTTGGGATTATAACTATTAATGGCTTCTATAGCACTTCTGGAGTCGCTATAAATCACGAAATTATTAAAGTAGTGTTCTTGATTATTTTTATGGCCAATGTTATTGCACATAACTCTGCTGTAAATACTTGAGGCATTATTGGGAAGCGAGAACTGGCATGTTTTTATCTTGGGACACTGCAGCATATCCCACTCCATATTTTGATTTGGATCCATCTGTATATATTGCATAATGTGGACCTTTTCGGCTTATGTGCTCTATTGTATGTTGTCTCTGATGTTCTGGGGTATAGGAATGCTTTTTGATAGATATTTTAATTTTGTGCAAACTTTTATTTTATTCATAATCCAAGGAGGAGGTAATTTTACTATTGGAGGTAGATGGATATTTATATTCAGTGACTCAAACAATCTTCTTGATCTAATTGGAAAAGGTGGTGAATGATTGTTAATAAATACATCCCTTAGTTCAAATAATTTTTTGGTTTTTTTGGGTTGGTGAATCACTTGACTGAATTCTTAGGCACTTTTCATCGTTACTAACTCTCTATGGAGAGAGAGAGGTAGTTCACCACATTCAACCTGTAAAGAAGAGGTTGGTGACGATTTAAAAGCTCCTGTACATATTCGAAGTCCTTCATTATGAACTGGGTCCAACATTTTCAGTACTGCGTTTGAAGCTGAGCCGTATATTTCACTTCCGTAGTCAATGATAGACAGCACTGTTGCTTTATATAGTAATGTAAGGGTTGTCTATCAGCTCCCCAATTAGTGTTTGATAATTTTCTAATTAGATTCAATGCTCTTTTACATTTTGATTTCACATATGTTATGTGGGCGTTCAGTTCAAATGAGTATCAAATACTAATCCTAAAATTTTGCAGTTTGGCTTATTTGTATGCTTTGACTTCTGATTTTCAAATCTATTTCTTCACCTTTCTTCCATCTCTTATCTTTATAAAATATAATTGCTTGAGTCTTATTAATGGACAATCTAAATCCTACAGATGAGGTCCATTCATCTATTTTTATTATAGATTTGTTAATGATGCGCTCTGCATGTTTAATGCGAGATGCTGAATAATATATGGCAAAATCATCCATATAAAGGTTGCTTTTAATTCCGGTGGGTAGATTTTTACTAATTTCATTAATTGCTAGGGTAAATAGTGTGCCACTAAGGACACTTCCTTGTGGAACACCATTTTCAAGTGGGAATGTTCTAGACAAAGTATCATCAATTTTCACCTGAAAACTTCGATTTGTTAGAAAACTTTGGATGAACATGGGTAAATGTCCACAGACGTTGTTGTTTTGTAATGTCTTCAATATAGGATACCTCCATGTAGTGTCATAAGCCTTTTCTATGTCAAAAAAGAACTGCTACAGTTATCTGTTTTCGTTCAAATCCTCTGCGTATATGGTCTTCTAGGATAGAAAGAGAATCTAATGTAGACCTGTTACACTGTGACCCAAATTGAGTGGAAGTTAAAATTTTGTTTTCTCGAATGTGCCATGTTAGTCTAGCATTTACCATTTTTTCAAGTAATTTGCATAAGCAACTTGTAAAGATATTGGTCTGTAATTATTAACATTGCTTGGATCCTTTCCAGGTTTGGGGATAGGAATTATTATAGCTTTACGCCATTCATCAGGAAATAGATTCTGAGCCATAAATGATTATAAAATTGTAATAAGTATGACTTTGCCATAGGTGCTAAGTGGTCGATCCATCTCAAAGCAAATATTGTCACCTCCAGGAGCAGATTTATTGCTATTCAAGAGAGCATATTCCAACTCTTCCATATTAAATTTTCTATATAATATATATCTTCTTGTGTTTCGAAAATTTATTGTTATTAGTCTTCATTATTTTTCTTTGTGCGGAAGTGTTCATCTAAATTTTTATCGCTACTTACATTTGCTAAGTTTTCTCCTATTATATTACTTATTTCTTTTGGGATCAAGTATTCTTTTGTCCATCTTTCAATATGGCATGTCTAGGTGGTTTAACTTGAGTACCATTTATTTTTCTGAATTTTTCCCATATTTTTTGTATGGGAGTATTATTAGAGAGATCTGATACATATTTCCTCCATGAAATTATTCTTCCTTGAATTACTTCCTTTTTAAATTTTGCAGATATTTTGTTGTATATAGGCTTTAATGTATCAATTTCTAGTAATATTATAGTAATTTTTTGTAAAGTTCCCCTTCTAATATTGGTAATGTTTTATTTATTTTACTGAACGTTCTATTTAAATTATCTAGTCGTCTCCCTATTGAGTGTTTTACTTTAATTAAGTCTGTCAGTTTATCAGACCACCATGGACTTTGTGCTTGTTGGATGGGGCTTTTGACTTTGGTATTGCTTGATCAGCAGCCTTTTTAATGAAGTCAACAAGAATTTGTTAGTTTCATTATGGTCTTTTAAATATTCAAATGGTTGGATATTTCTTGTGTGCATTTCATATTTTTCCCAATCTGCTTTATTAATGTTATAGTGAGGAACATGTTTTGCAGGATTATTATGTAATAATGATATTAATATTGGGAAATGATCACTGGTGTGCAAATCATCAACTATATTTCCAATCTATTTTGTCAATTATATTTGTTGTACAAGTAAAAGTTAGGTCTACTGAAGAAAATGTTCCATGTGTTTTTGAAAAATATGTACTAATTTCGTCATCATTTATACAGCCACATGTCGTTTGACTCCATGAACTCTTCAATTTTACTCCCTGCTCTATTTGAGATTGTACAGTTACAGTCCCATATCGGGTTGTGAGCATTAAAATCCCCTACTATCAATGTAGTTCTCTGGCATTGCCAAACAAATCCTTAAGTTTTTCTATGTCGTAATTTTTGTTAGGTTGGTTGTATATGTTATAAATAACATAATTATTTTTTTGTTTTTTATTCGTATTTTGATGCTCGATATTTGCAAGTCAGCAAAGTTTACAGGTACCTTGTCATAACATACTTTGTTATGTACATATATAGCAGTACCTAAATTTCCTTCTTCTTCTCTAGATGAGATACTAAGGTATATTTACCAATTGTGATACTGTTTTATTGACATGTTGTAAACATATCATCATTGGTTCGTATTCTTTCAGTAAGCGTTGTAATTCTCCTAAATGTAATCTGGTCTGGAGACCATTTATGTTTCCATTGTATATATAATGATTGAAAATATTATGTTAAGAGTGTTCAAGCATTACTTTCTTTTGTGGTTTATCTAGTTGCATTTTTTCTAAAATTTTAGTTACAACATTTATTTGCTTTTCCTTATAGGACACTAGGTGTCCAATGCACTACAGCCTTTTTTTGTGAGTCTCTAGACTAGTGGTTTCTTTATTTCTATATTTTATAAAATTTCGTATAGTGTTTGTTAAACTCTCCTTTTTGTTATATTTCTGTTTTGGTTGCATAATTCGATGAAACATTCATTACATCCACATGTGTTCTTAGTGTCCTTTTTTCATTCACTTTTTAGTGCACCAATACTGGTGAGGGAGTAATCTCTTCTCTCCCTTCACATACTCATTTTTGTCTATGGTGTTCTCCTCTATTATTTCTTTATTGTTCTGGGATATTTCCATCCAATTCTTTTATTATTACTTTAGGAGGACAAGGGTATGTTATTATTTTCTTGTCTGTGCACTTTTTGTGGATCTTTGTCTTTACTTTAACTGATACCTCTCTAATAATTGGTTGGCTTTTGGTTTTTGGGTGGATTCTCTCTAAAGGCCTCTTTTTATCTTTAGCTTCCAGCTCATTTATATTGTCTTGTAATATTTCAGTTATGGATGTATTATTCTTCATGTGTTTCCATTTCCTCCAATATCTCAAATGAATTTGAACACACAGTTGCACAAGTATCTTGATTTCTTGCTATATTAGTTTCTTGTAAGTTATTTTTCCTTCTGATTTATCTATGGGGTTTGTTATTTGCTTCCATTTTTGTTTCATTCTTTGAGCTCATTGCAGCAGAGAACATTTGCTTCCTAGCGGGATCATGCATTCCTCTAACTCTCCAACTCTTAGTTTGGCTTCTCTTATTGGCATTCCTGATCTCTCCTGAAGTAATTTCAGTTCTGTATTTGTATATATAGTACATACACTCCTTAGACCTAGCATGGTGATTTTGGCCACAGTTTACACATTTTGGTTCACCACACTTCCACTGCGTGGTATGGTTTGTCAGATCCACAATACGCACAAATTGATATATTTCTGCAATTTTCCATGTATGCCCATATTTTACTGCAGTTTTGGCACTGTAGGAGGTTTTTGGAACATAAGGTCTCAGTTCTCTATTTTGGCCCATGATTTTAATTTGAAAGGCAATTCTTGGCCTTCAAATTTTATTTTTGCTATTTTCAATGTCTTTTCATTACTTTGTCTAGCTGGTTATATTGTATACTTCACACTCTTGTACATGTTGACCTTTTTTTAAGGGAATCAGCAAAATATTTTTTCTCTATCGGCTCTTCACTTTTAGGAAGTCACTACAGTACCCTGTACAACTGTTCATATTGTCGTGCTTTCTTATCGTTACTTTTATATTTGTCTATGTTCTTTATGGTTCAATTAATTTTCAGATTGATTTTTTGTAGTGGTTCTATTAACCACTCCTGTTCTTTTATTTGTCTAAATGACATCTCAGAGGTTGGGTGCCTACTTAACAAATAATTTTCCAATCTTAATGCTGATATTTTTCTGTCAGTTTCCAAAGTCAAGAACCTTGACCAACTTCCACTCCCAAAGAGGGAGTCGAAGTGAGTCAAGGTTGGGTCAATTCTAAATTTGCTTTTTCTTTGTGGCTTGTATGGTATTAAAGTTTTAATACCAGCCTGTTCTTCATTACCTGGGTTTTCCTTGAACAGTCCATTGCCATGCCAGAATCGTAGGGGTTTTTGTTTTTGTTTCCATATATATAAAGTTTAAATATTTCGTCCAGTATGAGATCCCTCTCACCAAGGAGGCCCAACTGGGGAGGAGCAATACTGTTACGCTGTGGTAACTGCCCTGGGACACTCACCTGGATATACGCCATACCCACAGTGCCTTAAGGGTCGTCAGTCCCATGAGATCGACCCAGCACTGTGGGCATGGCTTGACATAAAAATTTCCCCTCGCTCGACCACGTCAGGTACTCTAGTTTTACGGGTGGAGTGGCATGCCGTCCAACTCCACCCTCCATCAAGTTAAAGAGCGGTCAATTCAATACTCCAAAACCACGCCAAGGTCGTCAACGAAAGAAGAAGGAGGGAGAGAGGGAAAATTTAGAGGAGGAGTAAAGGAGTGAAAGGACCCAATGTTCAGTTGGATCCACAGCAGAGAGAGTAGGCATACAGGGGCATACTCTCTCTGCAGTGGATCCCTAAGCCCCCACCTCGTCAAGGAGTTGGGATCAGGGGGATTAATTGATGAATATAGACCCAATTTGTATCTACCTCAATGAAACATTTTTACCTATTTCCTCCAGTTTTACAAATAAATTTTACACATGTTATCAACCTCACTTTGCTAATCAGCAAAGTAATGTGATTCTCATTAGAAAATATGTACCTTTTACAGTATATGATCGTTCATCTGAAATAAATGCCTTAGCAGTTCAGATTCAACTAGAGAAAATTATCCCCCACCCCCCCAGATGCTGAAGCCTTGCCGAGGATGGGGGCTTAGGATTCGCAGCTGGCCCTGATGCCTGGTGTGAACTACTTTCTCGCTGGGCCTTGGTGCCCAGCTGTTGATCCAACTAAATAAGTCAGCCCTTTTCCTTTTACTAAAACTTTTCATCCTTCTGCTTCCTCCCCCTATAAGGTACGGACTTTATGTTGATGACTTTTGGATTGGTTTTGGACATGATTTGGAAACTTGTTCATTTGGATTTGAGGAGGGTGGAGGGGAGGATGGTTGGCAGCCACCTATCACCCGTTAGAAACTCGAGGTAACCTAACATGGTCGAGCGAGGGGAAAGTTTAGATGTCAAACCCATCTCTTAGTGCTGGGTCTGATCTCGACGGACATCATGACGCCTTAAGCACTGAGGGTGGGGTGTATATCTGGGTGGTACCCCTAGGGCAGCCCTGTGTGGGATAACACTGTCCTCTAAATGTGGCTCCATGGTGGGTGGGGGGCTACCTGGACGAATCATCAATTCTACTTCTTATGGAGACTTTAAAACCTTCTGTTGATGACTTAGGCAAAGATTAGGACAAGGAAAATTCTGGTAATTCCTCCATTGTGACTTTGGAGCCTTTTTCAAATGAGCCCCTTGTTACAAACATTTTGTATGCAAAACCAGTCCCTTTAGACTGAAATTATGAAAGCCTATTTTAATTGAATTTGTAAATTTGGGAACGTAAAAGAATTACGGAATAGTCTTGGCAAAATTTATGGTTTTTTTGAATTTTGGATATTTTTCAACAACGAATCGGAAGCTCACAGAGCCTACAGAGAGTTTAGGTCAGATTCTATGAGTGTTGGACTTGTAGAGGCAGAAGAGGTCCCTAGGTATCTTGAGATATATAGACCACCAACTGAAACTAAAGATTCTAGTAAAATAAGTAAAACCTCCAGATCACCAGACCCAGCTAAGTGGTTGAGAGAGGCAACCTCTTCAAGGTGAAAAGGTTGGTAAGCCAGAAGATCGGCAATGTTGGGAGTCCAGAAGTAACTCGCTTTGGGCATAATAGTTTTTTAGTTCATGCCAAGACCAATGTTCAATCAGTAATGCTCCTAAATTTAAAGCTTGATCCCGAGGGTATGATAAAAGAGGTAAAACCTCACTATAATTTTAGTTATGCAAAGGGTGTCATCTTCAATGAAGATTTACATGAAATGGATGAAGAGGAAATTTTGGAGATGTGTCCAGATGTGGTTTGGAAGGTTTTCAAAGTGCCCCGCTCGTCTATGATTATTTTAACATTTGTAAGTCCTTTTTTGCCATCTGAAGTTGTTCTTGACAATGAAATTGTGAAAGTTCGTCCTTATAGACCAATAGTGCTCCAGTGCTTTAAATGTTTTAGTTTTGGACACTCCTCTAATTTTTGCACCAGGAATAAACTTTGTGAATCGTGTGGCAAGCCTGAGCACGAGGAATGTTCTGGACCGGTAATTTGTGTGAACTGTAAGGGTGACATCGAGCCCAAGATAAGAAATGCAGTGTATTCAAAAAAGAACACATCAATGTGGGAGAACAATTGCACCTGCAATCAATCCTTGGCAGTACGATTTTATGCCCAGAAGGTTTGAAACGGCTCTGTGCCGCCTGCGTATTGGACATACTAGGCTGACACATTCCTACTTGATGAGTCGTGATCACGAACCATACTGTGAGGATTGCCTAGTTCCACTGACTGTTATGCACTTGCTGGTTGTGAGGTGCCCCAGTTTGGTGGAACAGCGCAATCAATATCTATACTATGGGAAGGAGAATAATGTTTTAAGTTATCAAAAATTTTAGGAGCAAATGGGATTTTTTAACATGACTGGCTGTTTGGATTCTTTTTAACACTGGTATTTTAGATAAACTGTAATGCGTGTGTGTTTCGCCTTGCGTTTATTCTTATTGAAATTGTGTGTATGTATGTGAGTGTGCATGTACGTAGGTGTATGGGTATGTATGTATGTGTGTGGTATATGTATGTATGTATGTAAATAATTTTCTTTTTTATATAATTTATTTGACATTTCTATAATTGCCGTATCTTTTATCTATTTTTAAAATATTCTGTTTAATTATTATTATTAAAAATTTATTTATAGGTCTTTTTATATATAGTTCGGCATCAAGACCTAGTTGATCACGATGCTAGATTAATATAGTATCAATCAATCAATCAATCAACATCAATGTGGGACAGGCCAGAAGCTGTTGGGAAGGAAAAAAACTTATTAAGATGCCTTGAAGGCACAACAGTCGGATATGCTACTTCTAGTTGCCCCTTCAGGTGGTGCTCCCCAGGGACCCCCTAATGGGGTTTCTCATGCCCCTCTGGTTGGGCTCCCCGTGCCCCCCCTGGTGGGGTTCCCCATGCCCCACCCTGGTGGGGTTTCCCACTCCCCCTCCGGTGGGGCTCCCCATGGCCCCCTAGTGCAGGCTTCTCATGCCCCCTCTGGCGGGGCTCTTCATGTTGCAGAGACTCTGGTCAAGCCATGGGACCCTGTTGGTTCAAGGGTTCAAGCCAGATCTCAATATTTTGACGACTTCTCTCTGACAGGGACATTGCCTGACATTGAGCCCTCTCCTGATCCTGTCATTACAGTGCACTGTGGAGATGACGGTGAGGAGATGGAGGCCCTCTTTATTCGTCAGAAGAGGGCCCTTTCTCCCTCCTTGCCTCATTCTCGGTCACTCGGCCATCATAGGAAAAATAAAAGCAAAACTGAAAGGACAAGGAAAGGCCCATCATCTAAAAGATCTATAACACCTAGATCTAGATCAAGTAGTTCTGGTAAAACTGATAAGATCTCTCTCACCAGGACACAGATTCCTAAATTGGTAAAAAATTTTAAGATCCCATCCTCTAAATAATGGCTCTCATGCAATGGAACATCCATGGCTTTAAACCAAATAGAGAGCAAGTTCAGGTTCTGTTTAAGGAACATAATCTATCTGCGATCTGTCTACAAGAGACAAAGTTGGGAGAGCACACTCCTAACGTGGTTTTTAATTATTCATTTCATAGGTCTCCACCCCTGATAGGTGTACGTGCTCAGGGAGGCACAGGCATCAGAGTCCGTAAGTCTGTTAATCACAGAGTTGTTCATTGAACAGTGTTGCAGGCTTGTGCAGTTCAAATTTTTCAATTATAAATGGACCACAATTTGTTCTCTATACCTTGATCCATCATTGGAAAATAGATTGCAGGATGCGCAGGGTAATCCCCATCAGCTAGAATTAACCGATCTACACGTTGATGGGCCAGCTTCCTAAACCCTTCATTCTGATGGGGGATTTTAATGCCAAGCACACCCTTTGGGGAGAGCCAAACTGCGACCGGTGGGGTTTAATAATAGAACAGCTGCTTGACTTAAATGACATCACTTTAATGAATGATGATTCCCCTACAAGACATGATGTTTTTCATAATACTGACACAGCCATTGACCTCACTATCTGCTCTTCGTCTTTGAGGTTAGCAAGATTCATGAGAGGATGGTCAATGCTCGACTTGTGTGGTATTTGGATTCAAAGAATCTTTTATCTAATTGGCAGTTTGGCTTTAGGAAAAATAGAAGTACTTCTGACCCTTTGACGTTCCTTACTCGGGAGATACAGAATGCTTTTGCTGTGCAAAACCAGACTGTTGCAGTGTTCTTTGACCTAGAAAAAGCCTATGACACTACCTGGGGAGCGGGTATCCTTATGCAACTTGTTGAGTGGGGTGTTGTCGGTAATTTGTCCTATTGTCTTAAAGATTTTTTGTCAGAACGTTACCTAAAAGTAAGAGTGGGTTCTTACATTTCTTCTGCTTACCCTCAAGAAGAAGGGTTACCTCAGGGAAGCGTCCTTAGTCCAACACACTTTAATGTAGCTGTCAACGGCCTACTAGAACAAGTTCCTGTCGGGGTGCATGGTCTGGCCTTTGCTGATGATTATGCAATAATCTGTAGCAAGTCTACAGCTGTCAAAGCTTGTCAAAAGATCCAGACTGCTATTAATGCTTCAACATTATGGGTCAGTGCTAAAGGTTTCAAATTTTCACCAGAAAAAACCAAAGCTTTACGACTTTGTCGATTAAGAAGAGTGGAAGAGATCTCTACGCTGTTTTTAAATGATTCGATTTTACCTTATGAAGAGAGCATTAAGTATCTAGGTGTTACATTTGATAAGAAATTAACTTTTACTCAACATGTTAATGAAGTTGTATGTAACGTGAAGCTTCGTCTTAATATTCTTATAGTTGTGTCTAATTTTAATTGGGGGGCAGATCGAATTACCCTTTTGAGGATGTACCAGGTTTTATGCCTAAGCAAAATTGCAAGAGTACTTACGTCAAAGCTAAATCCTAACTATAAGTACATTAGAGACCCAACTGATAGAGCCCCAAATAGACCTAGACAGCCAAAGACGATTGAAGTTCGACTAGCAAGCTCTGCCTGGGAGGTGGGATTACTACCCCTTGCAGTAGCTGAAATTTTGCCCTCAAAGTTTCCTCCTTGGAATAGGCCACGCTTAGAAATCTGCCCAATTAGGGACAGCAGGAGCAACAGTTCTGGTGATCAGTTGAGGGCAAGTTTCTTGAATCATGATTTTGAACATGGTGATTCTCATCATATATATACTGATGGCTCGAAGGGTTCTGATGGTGTTGGTTGCTCTGTAGTGACTAGTGACAATATCATTAAAAAGAAGCTTCCATCTAATTCCTCTGTTTTTACAGCTGAACTGCTGGCAGTTTTGACTGCTCTTAAATATATTTTTTATAGTTCTTGTATTCTTGTACTAACAAGGTTTTTACCATTTTTACCGACTCTTTGAGTATTTTATCTTCTCTCAAAAGCCTAGTCTCTTGCCACCCTTTAGTGCAAGAAGTACAAGACTGGTTTTGTCTTTTAATTGATAGAAGAGGATTTTCTGTTAGGTTTTGTTGGGCTCCGTCCCATGTTGGAATTGTTGGGAATGAGCGAGCCGACACTGCTGCTAAGGCTGCAACTAGGCTTAGGCACATTTCCAACATGGGCGTCCCTGTTTCCGATTTTAAAAGTACCATTCGATTTTATTGTAAAGACCAGTGGCAGGCACTGGTCTACTTTAGATAATAATCTTAAATTAAAGCCGATTAGGCCTTCTGTTCATCCTTGGCCTCATAGCCGGATGGATAGAAGGTCTGAGATAGTTTTAGCTAGATTACGTATTGGCCACACTAAATATACCCACGGGTATCTAATGATGAGTGGAGTGGATAGGCTGGTTCCTCGCTGTTCCACCTGTCATGTGGATTTCACTGTGGTGCATATTTTGGTGGAGTGCCCTCATTTTGAAAACAAACGTAGAGCTTGTTTGCTGGCAAATAAGACACTTGCCGATATTTTAGGTGAAGGTGCTCAGGCAGAGCAAATTATGACATTTTAAAGAAATATTGGTCTTTTTTATGAATTGTAATTTTCTCTTAATTGTTTTAGGTTTCTTGTTTGGTTTTTGTGAATGATGATTTGTATGTTAGATCGGTTGTGTGTATGTTTGTTTGTGCGACAGTGACTTTTTTTTATTCTTAAGATATATATGCGCTGAATGGCCCCTCAGCTCCGGTGCTTGGCAATGTGCCAAAAATGTTATATAACTAATCTAATCTATGAAAAAATTCAATAGCTTCCATCCGTTTCAGGAATCGCTCCTCCATTTGTATTATTTGCGTAAATGTCTCTTTCTGTTGGGTCCCTTCACATGTGCCCTCTGATTTGAGACTGCCTTGACGGAGTTACGCATTTCCAACCTATGGTTGAAACTGCGTAGCGGGCTAAGAGGGCTTTCGAACTGGGAGAATTATCTCCTATTTGAATCTAAATGTCTCAATCTCTACTTGAACATCTTCCAATCTCTTACCTTTCTTTCGCTCATTGCTCTAGCTGTCTCCTTCTCTTCCTTCTCACTAAAACGTGCAGGTTAGGTAGGAGCTGGGTCTCTGAACTTAGGCTTTACCTTGATCCAAATGGCAGGGACTATAGCGGTTTTGGTCCGCCGCTCGATTATGTTGGACCCTGAGGATATTGATGTGACTCTACATCAATATTTATTGGGGCGGGACTACATGTGGGGACTTGCCTATTGAATCCGGGGAGGTATAGTCCTCCACGGTAGGACTCTCGGCAATTTATCCGGATTGCCCTCTAAAATAACATGCGTGGGGATGATGCATACTAGCTATGCCCTCGGTCCTATCAAGCGGGTTTTGCTTACACTTGAGCCAATCATGTTATGTTAGAGCCATCCCTTCGGGTAGGGTAGGGAGTGGACATATGGGAGTTGGTCTCTGCTGTGTGTCTTTGGTGAGGGGGAAGTCTTTGAGAGGAGACCCATTTTACCATGGCTTGCAGTTGGTTTCTCTGTAATTTCAAAAAAAAAAAAGGAAAAATGGAAATTGACTATGGAACTCAGTCCCCCGGAACATGTGACCCCATGACACTAGATAACCATCTGACCCTGGAAACGAACAAGGACACCCTTTTGGACACTTCAATCCAAAATATAGCAACCATGGAGCCTTTTACTAGGCCAAAAAGATTTATCAAAAGAAAATTCCAGCCTAGCCCTTCGCTAGCTTTATTTGAATCACTTTTTGGAAAAAGACAGTTGGACAGATTTTTGACAATAGAAGTGAACAAACAAGATTTCAAATTTAAAATTGGAAAAATTATTACTGACCAGATACCCAACAGAAACATGAAATTTCGTCAAACGCAAACAAATACATGGATAGTGGAGACCACTACTAAAGCTCAATCAGAAAACTACTTACAAATTACGAACATAGATAACACAAAATAAAAGTCACCAAGCATAATAAACTTAATAGTATTTGTGGTACAATAATCCTGCCAAATATGATGACGAACTAATAGATAAAAATATGTTAATGGACTCGCTCAAGAAAAGATACATTGAAGATTGTGACATCTATGATATCCCAAGTAGGAAAAATTCAAATTAATATACAAATAGCTAAATTGAAATTTGAAGGAAATGAACTCCCTTTAACTATTAAAGTATTAGGGCAGACGAGAGAGATAAGCCATATATCCCTAAACCACTCAGTGCAAATCATGTAATAAGGATTTCCGGCATTCAAAAATTGTAGAGAAGCTCCAAGAGTGCATGTTGTGGATCATACAACCACACAACAAAATGGGACTGTGAAAAACCCAATTTTGCATAAATTGTTGGTCAGAATCACCACTCAAGATCGAAGGAATGCGCATATTACCTATACAACACTGAACTAAAAATCTTACAAGAAAGGAGTGGAATGTCAATAAGAGAAGCGAAGATAGAACTAAAAGTAAGAGGTTTACAAGACCCAGCAAGGAAAAACACATATAAAGAGAGGTAGTAAATAAAGAAGCGCAAAACCAAATTCCTACAATATTGCACAGTATAAATCAGACTGAAAATACTCATAATATTAAGGCCCAAAATTCAAGCTCGGAAGCTACAGAACATATAAGCAACACAAAGTTTATATAATATATTACCAACACCAGAAATGCAAGAAGACATGATGAATGTGGAGGACAAGCAAAATACAAGAGCTAAGTCAAAAGACAAAAAAAGACTACTTGAAACAACCCCACCCAAATCCAAGAAACAAATTAAACAATCAGTAAGACCCAAAATCTATATGGAAAAAAATGAATACCGAGTAGACAAAGTCAACGAAAAATTGCTTGCAAACTAAAATGAAAAAAGAGAAACCCAAATAAAAGAAAAAAGTTAAAACATCAGATAAAATTGAAGAAAGTATTGAAATAGAACCCAAGATCAAAAGCCATTTAAATGCACCCCTAATAAAAGAACACCTGAGACTCTCAGCCAATAAAGAAAACAATAGCAGAAATACATCACCCACCAAAAGAAGAACAAAGTACAGCAAAATTATACAATTTCAATAAAATTCAAAGTTCAGGAAAACAAATAAAGATATTAAAACAAACCCAAACCTTTTTAAAATGCTATTTTACAATGGAATATTAGAGGATACGTATCAAATAATGAAAACTTAAAATCATTAATTAGAGAATGTAATGCAAATATCATTTGCTTACAGGAAACTAAAATAGGTAACAATGTTATCAATGCTGGCATAAATTATAATGTGAAATCAACACACCATTTTAAATGACAACAGCCAAGGAGGAACTGCAATCATAACGCATTCGTCAATCAAATGCCAACCTGTTAGGATTAACTCGGTAATACAGGCATGTGCAGTTCAAGTATTCCTGGAAAAAAAAATAACAATATGCACAATATACATGGAACCATCTTTAGAAAGTCGCTTAATAGATCATCTTGGAAATAATAGACCATTACAAGTGGAAGATTTAGAAAATCTAATAGAACAATTACCAAGACCTTACCTATTAGTAGGTGACTTCAACGCCAAACATCCCATGTGGGGAAGTACATCATCTGACAGGAGAGGAAACACTGTCCTAGATTTTATAGATAACAAAAAATTTGATTATTTTAAATGATGGTTCTCCAACAAGATTTGATGTTTATCATAATACCTCATCTGCAATAGACATCACTTTATGTTCCCCAGAAATTGCCACAGATTTCAGTTGGAAAGTAAATAATAATTTATTTGGGAGTGACCACTGGCCAATACAAATTGAGCTAAAAAATAATAATAATATAACATATATACCGAAGAGGAAATGGAGGAAGCAAATTGGAATTTATATAAAGAGAAAACGGTGATTAAAAACAAAAAAATATCTGACTTTACAAACACATAGATGCTTATGAACATCTAATAAAAACAATAGATGATAAAGCAAATGAAACTATTCCAGTTACCTCAGGCAATCCGACTAGACCACTGGTACCCTGGTGGAATGAGGAATGTAAAAGCCGCAAGGAAGATAACGAGGACATGCTTTAGAAGATATCTGAGACATAAATTGTGATGCCAATAAAATTGCATATTTGAGAGCTAAAGCAAAGCAGAAAAGAATATTCAAGATAGCCAAAAGAAATTCATGGAAAAAATATATTAACAATATAAATTCTAAAACTCAAGACAAAGAAATCTGGAAGAAAATAATAAACTGCAGGGTAGATATCGGCCAGAACCATTACCTACATTAAAAGTAGAAAACAGCTATATTTCAAACCCCAAACTAGTAGCAAATGAATTGGGTAAATGCTTCGCCAAACATCTAGTATCTCGAACTATACAAAAAATTCCAATTAAAAATCAAAAATTATGTCCCAATACCAATTATCTAATAATCAGGAAATCTATAATCTTCCTTTCACCATGGAAGAACTGGAAAATGTCCTGAAACTTGCAAGTCCAACAGCTCCAGGGAAAGACAACATTAGATATGAAATGATAAAAAATCTACCAGATGAAAGTCAAAACCTTCTTATTAGAAATTTTAAATGAATTATGGCACACTCACAGCATACCTAAAACCTGGAAAGAATCTTTAATCATACCAGGATTAAAACCAGGAAAAGACCCAGAGTCACCAAGCAGCTATAGGCCAATAGCCCTTACTAGTTGTCTAAGTAAGATATTTGAAAAATGGTGAATAACAGATTAATATGGGTATTAGAAAATAAACAGCTATTATCAACAGACAGTTTGGATTCAGGAAAATAAAAGTACCATAGATCCCCTCTTAATGATTACAAGGGAGATACAAAATGCAATGGTTGGTAAAAAACAAACAATAGGAGTATTTAGTTTAGAGAAGGCATATGATACCACCTGGAGGGGAGGGATTTTTAAAAAATTGATAGAATGGGGAATAGGAGGCAATTTATATGAATATATTAGGGAATTCCTATCTGAAAGATATATAAAAGTCAAAGTGGGGGCAGAAATCTCTGAATCATTTTATCCAGGAGGAAGGAATTCCCCAAGGCAGTGTACTAAGCGTGGGCATTGTTTGCTATAGCAATAAATGAGATAATTGAAATGATCCCACCAGGAGTCCAAGGATCCCTTTTTGTAGATGACTTCGTCATATATAGTAGTGGTGAAAAAGCGCTGGACATAACCAACAGATTGCAAGCAGCCATAAATAGGATAAAAAAATGGGCCGATAACAAGGGTTTTAAACTTTTCACCGCAAAAAACTAAAGCGATCAGATTTACAAGATCAAGAAAACAGGAATTAATTCCTACTTTATTCATAAAAAATGATATAATTGAATATGATGATGAGATAAAATTCCTTGTGTAATACTTGATAAAAACTTACATATAAAGAACATATAGAACAACTGGCGATAAAAGTAAGAAAATCCTTAAATATAATAAAAGTAATTGCGCATAATGACTGGGGTGTTCTGATAGAATCTCTCTGATAAAAGTATATAAGGCTATTTGTCTAAGTAAACTTGATTATGCGTGTCAAGTATATGGTAGCGCTTCTAAAACCCTATTAACAAAACTGGATGTCATACATAACATGGGTATTAGACTATGCACTGGAGCCTACAGAACTTCCCCGTGGAAAGTCTGTATGTAGAAGCAGGAATAGATCCCCTGAAAGTACGAAGAGAAGAAATTGGATTAAAATATATAGCTAAAATAAATAACCTTAATGATAATCCAAACACCAAATATATGAAGAACATAACAAATAATTATGACAATAAACCAAGAGCCTCAAACCATTGGAAAATAGATTAAAACCTGATATGAACACACTAAAATTAGGAACAAGTAGCATATCAAAAATAACCACTCCGAAAATACCTCCGTGGAGACATGCTAGAATAGAAATCTGTGCATTTAATAAAAAGGTAACCGATGCACAATTAAGAGTGAATTTCTGTCACACCAGGAAAAACATAAACGGGACATTAGTATTTATACAGATGGTTCCAAATCGAAGGAGGGTGTAGGCTATGCTGTAGTAACAAAAAATATAAAATAAGGGAAAAAATTCCCAAAATATGCTCGATATTCACTGCAGAGATAAATGCTATATTAGAGGCTATAAAACACACCTTTATGGTGGGAAGGCAAACGATACCTTTGTAATATACACGGATTCTTACAGTGCTTTAGAAGCGCTAAGACAATACACAGTTTCTCATCCCGTAATTGAAGAAATAAGGGAGTGGATAGATATAATAGTAAAACGGAAATCTATAAATATAAAACTATGTTGGGTCCCTTCCCATGTGGGGCATAAAGGGTAATGAAGAGGTGGATAAGAAGCCAAAAAGTCAGTAAAAAAGGAGTCTATCAAAAAATACAAATACCTTACAATGACATTAAAACAACAATAAATGAATACTGTCAATCAAAATGGGAAAAAGAATGGCTAGAATTGAATCATAAATTAAAGCATATTAAACCATCTGTAAAACCTTGGAATAGACAACAATGTCAAAGAAGGGAAGATGGTCATATTAACAAGATTAAGAATAGGACACACATACTTAACACACAATACTTGATGTTGCAAAGGCGAGGAAAGACAGGCCCCTTACTGTGACCATTGTCGTACTCTGGTCACAGTCCGTCATCTGCTAATTGAATGTAATAAATTCGAAAGAAAACGAGATCCAACAACATATATAACATACCACTTGAAGAACTATTGGGAGAAAATGCCCCGCTTCAAAACATAGTAAATTACCTCAAAGAAATAAACCTGCTTTATATGATATACAGTCTTATAGTATCATAGTTATACAGTAAGCGCTGAATGGCCTTTGCTGCCCCAGTGCTTGGTGTTACACCTAAAATTTATAAAACCAACCAACCAACCAACCCTTCACATGTGGGGATTTGCGGAAACGAGATGGCGATAGGGAAGCGAAAGCTGCTAGTGTCTCATCAGAAACAGCCTTTAGTAAAGTGTCTCATACAGATCTAAAAGGTCCTTCTAGGTCTTATATTTTAAGCAAATGGCAAGAAAGATGGACTTCTCCTCATCTTGCCAATAATAAAGTACAGAAATATTAGAATAATATATTGCCGTGGCCTTCGTTTTTCCAGTCTGATAGGCGAACAGAAATAGTTTTTAAGCAGACTGAGGATTGGGGACACTTATTTGACCCATCAGTTTATTTTAGAAGGGGGCAGCCTCCAGAGTGTGCTTGCGGTGGCGAGATGTAACAGTGGAGCACTTCTGGTTGCTTGCCCCAGATATTTTAACCAGAGAGAGAGATATCTTAGGGGTAAATTCCTTTGTGATATTTTGGGAGATGAACCCCCTGATCCCAACTCCTTGATGAGGTGGGGGGCTTAGGGATCCGCTGCAGAGAGGGTATCCCCCTTTACGCCTACACTCTCTGCTGTGGATCCAACTGAACATTGACCTTTAACTCCTTTACTCCTCCTCCTTATAAATTTTCCCTTTCCCTTCCTTCTTCTTTCGTTGACGACCCTGGCATGGTTTTGGACTATTGAATTGACAGCTCTTTAACTTGATGGAGGGTGGAGTTGGATGGCATGCCTCTCCACCCGTAAAACTAGAGTACCTGACGTGGTTGAGCGAGGGGAAATTTTTTAAGTCAAGCCATGCCCACAGTGCTGGGTCCGATCTCATGGGACTGACGACCCTTAAGGCACTGTGGGTATGGCGTATATCCAGGTGAGGGACCCAGGGCAGTTACCAGTGTGTGTAACAAAAGCATTGACCCCTCCCCCGGTTTTGGGCCTCCATTGGTGAGAAGGGACCTTCATCCTGGTATGAAATGTTTTTGTAATACTATAATATGGAGAACAAAAAAATTAACCTCGCAACGGACTTATGGCATGGCATGGAACTGTTCTCAGGGATAACTCAAATAATGAAAATCATGAGTGGTAGTTAAGACATTATTACCATACAATAAACCAAACCCAAAAGAAATAGATATCGCCATGGAATCCCAACCTTGATTCACTTTGATTCTCTTCTTTGGGGAGTCCAAACTGGTCAAGGTTTTTTGAACTTTATGAAGCTGACAAAGAGACTATCTTTATTAAAATTAGAAATTACCTATTGAATCGATGGCCCATCGGCAAGAGATGAGGCATAAGACGAAATTAAAAAAAGGGACAATGGTTGGTTGAAACAAACAACCAAAAACCCAATCGGAAAACTAAAATTATCAATGTATAATTTAAAAAACAAAATAGATTAGATAACATAAATTATAAAGGTTTACAAGGCATGATTACAATGAACAGTGTGGCAAGGCACAGTTAGTAGTTACCAAATCTTGAGGATGAAACATTAGATAGATTAATACTTTTTTAGATTCATTAAAGAAAAGGGGTACAATAATGTTGAAGAACTGCGAAGTATTATGAGGTTCCCAAGCCAGGGAAAGTACAAAAGTCAAACTATTAAAATAGCCAAGATACAAAGTTCAGTGGCCAAACCGTTAACCCTTAAAAATTAAAAATGCTTAGGATTAAATAGGGAACTAAGACCTTATGTTCTTAAACCTTATGCAATTGCAAGAACTGGTTGCAAATATGGTCATACAGCAATTAAGTGCAGGAATAATTTAATAGGATGTGCCTTTTGCGATAGCTCGCCAGGAACAAGCCATAAAACCAACGCTGGGACTGTTGGCCACCCAAATTAAACCCAAATGCGTTCAATTGTGGATTAGAAACATCATATGCCAGATCTAAATTGGGTTGTGCGTTCTATATCTACAATACAGAACTTAAATTACTACAAGAACGAACTGGGTATGACGATAAGAGAAGCAAAGGTTAGAACTGAAAGTGGAGAGGATTAAATTGAACCCAGCTAAGAAATTTAGGTAATGGCAGACACCTCCCCAAAGTCAAGGCAATACCCAGAACTGAGACCAAATGAATGATAATAGTAAATAAGAAAATACCACCTACAAAAAATTCACAAGTATGGAAAAGAACTCTTCAAAGAAACATAACATAATATTACGAACTGTGGCAAAATAGGTTTTTAGCTCTCTTTATCGAAATTTGGAATTAGATAATTGACATAGAGGAAAACAAAGAAAGAATTAAAAATCACCAAGCAATGTGAAAAAAACGATAATACTACTCAGAAAGCAGACAACTGTATAAAGACACCACCTAATCTTCCACCAAACAAGTCTGTAAAAAGATTAAATAACCCACCAATCTGCGCCGAAAGCTACAAAGTTTCAGAAACAAAACACTAATATTCCACTGTCTCCCATAGTAACAATAGTACCTCTATGGAACCGAATCACAAAAAATTCAGATGAAATGGAAAACCAAAAATACAGGTCACCTACAGTGAAAAAACGAAGAAAAATTCCCAACGCCATCACCAATTACAGGCGCCACAGGAAAAAACAAGGAAAAACAACGAATAAAAACTGAGAAACATGAACCATACATGCGGCTGCAGTAAATGCTTTATAGCAATGGTGCCACCCAAAAATAAGGACTATAAACTAAAGACAACAGCCTAACCCAACCAACCATAATCAACTTTCATGAGGAATAGGTATCCAAGGGAAAAACAAAAAAAAAACATCAAATCTCCATGGAAGAAGGTTGTATTTGTGTATTGAACACTTAGAATAATTTACAAAGAGAAACACATTCAGTGTTGTTTTAGATAACTATTCTAAAGAAAATCAAAATGGTAAAAAATCAATCAAGAATGATAGTAAAAAGGTAACAGTTAACGAAAGTAAGAAGATTCAAACTACAACAAAAAAATGAATCAAGAACCTACAAAAACTACAAATTTAACTTATAAAAAATTTTAAGAAAATATCCAGCTTTAATAACTCCTAGGGTAATGTTTGACCACTTATATTACACCATTCAATCGTTATTATAAATTCAATGGAATATAAATGGATTATTTAACGAGGAATGCCACTTAGGGGAAGTCCAACGACTTATTAGCGAACATGAACCAATGCTTATTTATGTATACAACAACCCATAGGAAAACGTGTTTCCAACCAAAAATAGGTAAATATCTTATTAAGCATACAACATCACAGGAAAATGAAAATAAATTTTGAGGAACAGCCTAATTATAGTCCATAATAAAAAATTATATACGACAAATTAGATTATAGTATTACACTGAATTGCAAATTTCAGCAAATAACAGTGAGTGAAAACTAGAACAAAATAATGTGTGTTTGATATAATTTAAAAACTTATACAATCAGCCTAATAAAAAGTATGATTTAAAACAAATTACAGAAAAATAATAAAAGAGTTTGAAGAAATCCAATATTAATTGTAAGGAGATTTCAATTGCGCATAAACTCAATATGGGACTATAACAACATTATTACCTCCAGATAAAGATGGAGCACAAAAATAGAAAAACTTAAAATGAACGCTAAGAAGCTTTGTTGTCTGAATGGACAGCGACGATAAATACCATACTATTCCCAGAAACCCATGGAACATTTTCCCTACATTAGATTGTCACCACCCTTTGTTCAACAAATTATAGTGGGACAAGAACTAGATTGGAATATATGTGATGACTCCTACTCAAAGTGACCATTTTTCCCATAATTAATATCCTTATTTTAAATAATTGAACCAAAACCATATTTATCCACATTACCAAAACATGCAAAAAGGCAGAAGAATTGGGACATTTTTTTTACGTTTCATACCGATACAAAATAACCGCCCCTATGATTAATTTGACGAAATCACAATGAGGAAACGAACGATTTCATTAGTGTCCTTCATTAAAAAGGCAGCAGACAAGCTATTCCTCATTCAAAACCCCATAATAAACAAAAAACTGTTAAAAGTCCCCTGGTTGGTCAGATGATATCTAAACTGGACTTAGTACGAGGAAAAAACCTCTCTTAGCAACGAAGGTTAGATAACTCTAAACTAGAAGATTCAATAAAGTTTAATAAATTCAAAAAACCATTCACAGAAGAAAAATATATTAAAAATGAACAATTTTTACTATTAGAAAATAGATGTCTTAGAACAAAACCTTTATTTATTAATAGAAAATATCAGCCAAATTTAGAAAAAAAAAAGTAATAAAAGGTAAAATAATATCTTGGAGGTCCTATGTGTCCGGAAATACAAAAAGCGAAAACTCCATTCAAACAAAAAGTATGGGAAAAATTCAGGGAAAAATAAATAAACGCGGAACAAACATTAGACCACCCAGAAAACCCGCTATATTGAGATAATGGAAATAAAATTTTAGATCCCCTTCGAAATAAGTTAAACATAACTTGGGGCAAGTTTTGCCAAAATAAGTAGTGACGAAAAATCTAGACAACCATTGTTTTAAAAAAAGTAAAAAACAAAGCAGAGTCTTATTATACTTAAATTTTTGAGAACAAAGGAAGATATATATTATAAAGAAAAAGTTCAATATGGAAGAGTTAGAATATGCTCTTCTTGAACAGTAATAAAATTCTGCCCCTGGAGGAGATGATGTTTTTGCTTTTTTGCTTTGAGACGATTTGCCACCTGAGCACCTTTTGGGCAAAAATCCATACTTATGTTAAAATTTTTTACGAATCATTTATGGCTCCAGAACTTGTTTTCCAGACAAAAATGGCGAAAATGCAATAATAAAATTCCTATACCCAACCAATGGAAAAGATGCCTAGTAATGTGAATTAATTAATTTAGACCTATTCTCATTAACAAGTTGTATTATGCAAGTTATTGGAAGAAAATCGGGTCAATGCACACCGACTTGACATGGCACATTCGTGAAAATAAAGAAAATTTTAAGTCCTACACAGTTTGGGTTCAGCAACGTAATAGGTCCTTACATTAGATTCTCTGTGTAGTTTTTGGACGACCAGATACGTAGAGGATTGAAAGAAAAACAAAATTACAATAGCTGTCTTTTTTGGACATTCAAAAGGCATACGACCACTACCCATGGAGGTATGCACATATTAAAAAATCTTTACATTAATAATAACATTTCCGCCCGGCCATCTTCCTAAATTTAAAAAATTTTCTTTAAAAACTTTTGACTGACAGCACTTTTCAGGTGACAATAGAGTAATGTTTTTTTCCAAAATATTCTTTCCACTTGAAAATGGAGTACGCCACAAGGTAGGTCCGTTTACCTTAGTGGTACGTTTGTTCCCACATTGGCAATTAACCAACATCAGTAACAAATGCTGACCGGGTTGGAATTAAAAGGTTATTTGTATATGGATTGATTTTGCAATATTATTACACCAGTCATTCACGACATAAAAACATGCAGGAAAGAATGATTAATAAAACTAAAACTAAATAAAACTAAAAAAGATGAATGGGGCCTCATCAAGGTAGGAATTTAGATTTTTCCATAGAACAGAAAAAAACCCAAAGCGGATCATTTTTTATAAAAGTCAAAAATTTGGGAAAAAAAAGGTGAATTTCAAGCAGAATTAAAAATGAGGAAACCATAATAGAACAATTAGCCACAAACTGCAAAAAATTTTTTTAGGTTTGATATTTGATGCACACCCTGAAACTGGGAAGCCCATTATAACTTACCATAAAATCGAAACTGCAGAAGAGCAATTAAACCTAATTAAAAAAACTCCTCTAACAAACAAATTGGGGAAGCTGGATGAGACATACTCTTACTATACTTTATTAAGAACAAAAAAGTGCTATCAATTTATTGATTATGGAAGTGGAAATAAATACGGTATCCAGGGGTTCAGCTTCAGAAGCCCAGCACTGAAAACATTTTAGACACCCAATTCACAACGAAGGCGGCCTAAGAATAATTGCACCTAGGGAGACATTTAGAGCCTCACCCAGTCTCCTATGTACCAAGTTGAATGTGGCGAACTGCAGCAACCAAAAAAAAAAACATTATCCCTCACCATAGAGAAATTCATAACCTTGCCAAAGTGCATTAAGGAATCAAAGCAAGTGATTCACACCAAACTAAAAGTCTATTTGGTTGGAAGTTAAGGGATTGTATTTATAAAACCAAGCATTTCACCACCCCTTTCCCAATTAGAGCTAATAGGAACTGTTTAAGGATCATTAAAATATAAATAGACAAGTACCTTCCAATAGTAAAGTTACCACCCCATTGGACTATGAATTACAAAGTAAAAGACTATTGCACTCTACATTGGAAATATTTATCAAGAAAAAGTTTCCGGTATAAATACACCCAGAACACCATAAACCAAAAAACCATAGAACATATAAGACAAAAATACAAAGTTCACATTTATGCAATATATAACTGACGGGTCCCAAATCGCAACCATGGCGTAGGATATGCAGCTTATCATCGCAGAAACAAAACATATTAAATTTTTCTTTAACCCAATCATGCCTCAGTCCTTCACAGCATAGAGTTGGGTGGCAATTAAAGTAGCTATCAAAATTAAAATATAAAGCAAACTTCAATTAATAATTTTTTGTTGATTTTTAGTGACTCAAGAAGTGCCATAGAAGATCTTTCAGAATTACAATCCAAAAAAAATAATATTGTACAGCAAAGTTATCAATATGAAGCTCCACAAATTATATAAAAATGGGCAAAACAAAAATATTGAAATTATGTGTTGGATCCCTGCTCATTGTGGGGGGATAAGAGGAAATCGAACGAGGTCTGATAAAGCAGCTAAAGAAGCAGTCCTAAATGATAAAAAGCAAATGTAAAACATCCCCACCCCCCAGTGATTATATAAAGATATATAAAAACAATAATTGTAACAATAAATGGCAAAACGTATGGGCTGAAGAGCCTGAAAATAATAAATTAAAAAACAAATAAAAACATGGACTGTTAAATCAAATGGAGGTTCCAGCATATCAAGAAGAGAGACATGCTCAAGTAATCCATGACACCGCCTCCGTAATATGGCCATACACCGTACCTGAACAAAACACCGGGCACTTGATGAGCAACAACCCACCGCGACCCTGCTCCAGAAGTGTTCAGAAGTGCCTAAGGGAGTTTTGGTAACAGTCAGACATGTCGTTGTGCGAGTTGTCCAAAGTATGACCAGCAGAGGGACTGTCCAACTTTTGGAAATAAAACAATTAAAAAAGAAATTTTGACAGAATTCTTTTTACATGTTTTCAGTAGTTTCCAATTTTGACCATTTTCATGAGGAACTGTAATTTAATTTGAATAAAATTATAAAGTTTTTTTTTAAGTGAATTTTTAAAACAAACAAAATTTCAAAAATTTTAAAACTTAATTCCTTCCGAATTTTAATATACCGTTTTGAGTATGTTATGTAAGAGAACATGAGTAAATGTAAATTTTTATTGTTGTGTGTGTTCTAGTATGAAAAGCTTTTGACCTTTGTGCAATTGTTTTTTTTATTTTATACCTGAATGACCAATTTGGTCCCTAGTTGCTGGCCTAAGGGTCTACGAACCTGGCATTTTAATCTACTCCTTCGGGCGGGCCAGCCCATAGGAGATGCTGAACAAAATCAGCTCAGTGGTCTGGGTAAAAACTACTTTTATAATAATAATAATTTTGGGAGATTGAAGCAGATAGTTCTTTGGCTCTCATCTCCTTTTTAAAGTTTAAACTATAAACAAAAAAATTTTTAAAAAACATTTAATTGATTTTTTATCTATCACAATCATAGATTATAATATATGTATTTATTCAAGCATTTTCTTCATTCATTTCTTCATTGAATTCATTCATTTTCGTATGGTAACTTTAATTTAATATGAACCGATTTTCTTTCATACACTTATTTAGAACTTATTCCCTTCTTAATGGAGAGAATGCCTTGATGAAGTCATTGGGCTTCCGCACAGGGCATATCATTCTTCCCTGGCTGAAGCCTGGTGACGGGGCATAAGAGGGCTTTCTCGAAAAAACTGGGGAATTTTTTTGTTTTTCCTCAAGTTTGGACCTCTAAATTTCTCTCATTCCTATTTGCTAATTACTTATTTAAATTGTTTCATTTACTTCTTCTTATTTTATTTCATCAAACTTTCCAGTCCAACCTGCCTTGGTCAAAAACTCTTAACCCATATTTCACTGTCCGACCAGGTTTTTTTTAGGGACGGGGAAATCCATATCCGTGGGATTGGGATAAGTTTTTCAAAACCAAAACTTTGGTGGGAGCTCTGTGGTGGTCTTGCCAAAACTTTTACCCGATAATGTTTGGGACAAACCTTGGAATGTCGTATGTATTTCCATACTGGCATGCGGAACTATTCTCGAACCATAACTTGGCCTTCGGATTTCACAGTGGGTTGGCCGGTTTCATAGAGATACGGACTCTTATCCGGCATTCTATGTCGGTTTTGCCTGCCGCTATGATTAAAGTGGGGATGATTGTATTCCTGTTAATGCGCTCAGTCCCCATCAATGCGGGGTTTTGGCTTACACTTGAGCCACCCTCCTAATCATAGTTGGTACCATCCCTTTGTGGTAGGGTAGGGATGTGGACATTTGGGAAGCAGCTCCTCGCCAGGTGTCATTGGTGGAGAAATTAATTTCATGAAAGGATCAAAGGAATGTGTTTTTTGTTTTTTTTTTGGGTTTTTCTCTTTTGGGATGTCAGACAGGCTCTAACTTTTTTCTTTTTTTCTTTTCCCTCCCCCAACTAATTTAATGGACGGAAACTTAATTGTTTATTTCTTTACCCCTGGATCGAATGGCGAACCTCAGACACTGTTGACGACATCCTTGCTAATTTAATTAGGGAAAACTCTGTTGATGAACCTCGGAACTAGGGAAGGACCATTCCATTGTTATTCCAAAATTGAGTAATATGGGTAACGCAAAGGAAACTTCGCAATCCTTCATGTTACCCAAATTCCAATAGAGACAAATTATGATAAATTTATAAATTATAAAGAATTTGAGTGTTATGGGAATCTATAACAGAAATTAAGAAATGAAACTGGAAGATACAAAATGGGATTTCCATGGATATCTTACAATAGTCCATGACGAAGCATTTAGTGCAAGATGTAATATTAATAATATCAAAATTAATAACTTGAAATATAAATGGCTGCTCTTTGCGACCAAGGTTACCAAAGGATTTTGGATGTTTATAGACCATGCGGACCTGGTTTGAAAAAGATGCTGATGTAGTTATGGCCTTCCCAGAGGAAGCCAAAACCAACCGATGTTGGCTTGTAGATGAATCTCAGGGGGTTACAAGGGGACAATTCATTTTCAAAAATGATGCAAAATTAATTCAGAAAAAACCAAATTAGGCAACTATTGCACCGGGGAGACCTATTCTCGTTTTGGAAAAAAAAATAGTTTAACCTTATCCATGCCCAAATCATGCACAACCAAATCTTGTAATGCTATCCTAATCCTTTAAAAACAAATGATGATAATATTAAGTTAGAATGTCCAAAACCCCACCTAAATTTTCAGCTACGGAAGGGGAGTAGTTTTTTTAACAAACAAGGATCTGTATTGAATTTATACAGAGGAAGGAGATACGCGGCCATGTGTCCCACTAAACTGTATGGAAAGTACAAACAGAGTTTCCAGGTACAATCAATGATTATCCGTTACTTTTACAGGTGCTGATGTACCTTCCCGCATTATTGATTTGAAAATGAAATAATTAAAGTTCGACCCACTTCAAGCAAGAAGCCACCAACCCTGCAATGTTTTAATTGTTTTTTAAATTTGGACACCCCGTCAAAAGTTTAGCAAAAACGAAAAAATGTTGTGGTAATTTGCTCACCAAATCTTACCCATAGGAGAATGTTGCACTTGACCAGCCCATGGTGTTTAAAATTGCAGCTCACAAATCATAAATCCATCTGACCGGAGCTGCGAGATGTATTAAGTCGGAAGAAGCTGCCCATATTAAACCAAATCCAACTTTAGAACCACATAAGTGTTGGGATTATGCCAAAAGACTATTAAGATAAATCAAAGTAGTTATGCAAAGGCCACTAAAAGCAAACCCATCTAGCAACTGCTCCAATAGTTCTTATATAAAAAAGAAATATACCAATCTAATGATAAAATGCTGCATTGATGATGGTAAGCATATTTGGCCTTATGAGGCCTTTGCCACAGGTGGTAATTAAACAGTGGGGCATTGCCCATCCCCGCTACAAAACCTTTTTCGTTCCCCCATTACTGATTAGTAGTACAAACCTCCTTCTCAGGCCATGTTCCATTGGCCTGATTTGATGGAGGTTCCACGTTAAAACCAACTTGCCTGGTGCCACCCTGTTGTGGGGAAGGTGCAAAAAACCTAGAAGCCACCACCCCCCCTATTAATCGAAAAAGAAGAGAGACCGACCATTCCATCTCCTCACCCCCTTACCATCAGAAACATTAAAGCTATGACGTCAAAATAAATTTGATGTTTTGATCTGTTTGATGTTTCTGATTCAAACTGGAAAGGATAACTTGAATACAAAAAATCAAGAAACTTCAAAGTTGAGGTCCACCATCCCTCCGCCTCAACAAATAGATCCTCCAAAAGGAGACAAAAGAAAAAGACAAAACGTAAAACCCAATATATCAAGACCATTCCTCTAAGAAACAAACCTACAGAAAAATAATGTTCGAATTAAAAGTTTGCCAAATGGGTAAGACCTCATCCAAGATGTCTTCCAGATAAGTGATCCATAGTTTTTTTCCCCTTTCCCTCCATTTTGGGCAATGGAATTGTCAGGGTTTAAGGGCCCAAATATGAAGAACTTAAGCTACTAAGTTCATTCAGCATTCCCCCATAATTGTTATGTCTACGGAAAGGGAAACAAGCTTGATGCGAATTACTCCTTGTCCCTCGAGGAAGTATATTAGCTATAGAACACCAATATAATCAACAAAGCAGGGAAGCCATGGGCGGGAAGTTCTCATTTACGTTACGTCGAGATGTTCCCCAAAATATCTTTGTTCTATTCGTACACCTTCTGCAGGCAAGTGGGGGTTTTGGGGAGAAATAAAATAACAATATGCTTCTCTTGTAATCCTACCTCCACAAATGATAATATTTTGTATGATAAATTTAGTAGGAGGGGATGATTCAACAACTTCCCCCAACCTTTTCCTTCGTTTATTGGGAGATTTGAATGGTAGACAATTCCTTTATGGAGGGGCGATGTTTTAGCAAAACACAAGGGGTCAATATTATATCATCAACTTGTGGAAAATGAGGATGGTCGGACTCCTTTACACCGGAGAGCCACCACCACTTTCATGTTCTCCAGAAAGGATACCTTGCCATGCATTGACCTATCAAGCGCAAGCTCTAATTGGATCCTGCCTTCTCGATTTTGCATTGGAGGACATTGAATTGATTGGCATACTAGTGATTCATGCCACCAAGCATTATCAAACACTAACCCAATGGTCCACCTTTACAGAGAATCCGCCACGATGGAATCTTGACAAGGCAGTGACTGGGGTAGATTTCGTGAGCTAAGCGGAAAATTGAAGGGAATGCAGAAACAGTTTGAAAAATATTGATGATGCCAATAGACATGCTGAATGGAACCCTTCATACAGCAGGAGTCAATTCAATTCCCAAAAACAAACGAGGGTTATTCAAAGGATGACCAGTCCACCCTGGTGGTCTGTTCAGAAGTTAACTGCCCTGCCTACCAGAGCCACAAGAAGGTCTTTAACCCGTGTTTGCGCCAGACACCGCGACTGAGGAGAAATTTGAATTATATTACAAAGACAAATGTTAGGAGCACAGTTCCGTCGTGCCATGAAAGAAGCTAGGCGCTAGTCTTGGGTACTTTTTTGTTTCCTCCAGTTAACAGTAGAACACCCACCATCTTCTGTGTGGGAGAAGAAAAAAGTAAAAAAGCAGTCAAAAAGCAGGGCAAATTTGCCCCAAACCCCCACCACCACCAGTGTTGAAGGTTGAATGAATCTGTCATGGTACTGGAGCCAACTGAGGTTAGTAATTGCCCTGGCGGTATCATTTCTCAAATGTATCAACGCAAAGTGTTGAAGTAGATGCCTGGTCACCAAGTTTAAGGAGCAATGAAGAAAAGAAAAATTTTTGAAAATTTTCGGAAACAACAAACAGGAGGGTAAGAGTCATACAACTATCCATTTTTACTTGAAAGAGAATTTTTGACTCCGCACTTGCTACATGTAAACTGGATAACAGCCCCTGGACCCGATGAAATTCCATATGCAATAATGATTAAACATGGTACCTGTTAATACCAAGTTTGTTTATTTTAAGCATTATTAACAGGAATATGGCCATGATCATAGTTATCCAAGTGGTTTGGGGAAAAACTAGCCATTATTTTCAGCCTTTTAAAACCTGGTAAGGAATAAGTTTTTAGGCTGCCAAACTATCCGACCAAATTGCATTGACAATCTTGTTTTATGTAAGATCATGGAGAAGATGGTCAATGTAAGACTGGTATGGTACCTGGAAAAGGGAAAAGAATGGGTTATTTTAATCACCCCTATCCAGTGGTGGGATTTAGAAAAATGCATTCAACGACTGATGGTGTTGATGCGATCTGGAAACTCCCGATTTGTTGAAGCCTTTGCTTCCAAACAGCACCCATGTAACCAGTCCCCTTTTTTGATCTTGAGAAGGCATATGGATACTGCATGGAGATATGGATATACGTTAAAACATTCATGAATTGGGGTTACGAGGAGAGTTACCATTGGTTCATTCAAATCCATTTGTTTCAACAGAATTTTTTTCAAGTCAGAGTGGGGGAGGGGGAAACTCCTATCAGAGAGGAGGATGTCAGGAAGAAGGAGTTCCCCAGGGTAGTGTTGCTAAGTGTAACACTATTTTTTGGGCCCAACCACTTTAAGGGGGGCCATTAATGGGATATCCTTCTGGTCATTCCCCAAGATAATTCTCTCAACATTATTTGGTAGATGATCTCTCCATATCAATTTGATGGTATCTAGAATGGTCGATGGGTTTTGAGAGAAAACTACAACTCTCAATTGACAAAAATTATTCAGTGGGATGTATGAATGGATTTAAGTTTTCGAACAACAAAACTACTGTTGTCCATTTATTCGTCGTATTTCCGGGGAGTACATCCTAGACCCGGATTAATACATCAAAAGCCAACGGATCCCAGTGTGTAAATGAAGTCTAGAATTTTTAGGTTTGAATATTTGATTGCAGGTTGACAATGGGTTCCTCACTTAAAGAAAGGCGTTTAAAAAGTTAAGTGGTTTTTGGAGGCCTCTGAATCCTTTTAAAAGTTATTGTCACATACATCAATCATGGGGGGGCAAGACCGCCAAAACTATTTTAAAATTATACCAATGCCTTAATTTTTTTCAAAAATTAGTTATTGGGTGGGTGGGAAAATTACCTCCTCAGCCACCCTGCCCCAACGCAGATTAAAGGTATTGAATTCTTATATACACCCATGCTGGTATTGAGGGACTGTCCTACAGGAGGTTCGAGAACTTCGCCTATTCCAAGTCTCCTGTTGTTGACGCTGGAGAATTAACTTTAGACCTTTACCGAAAGGCTTCTATTATTCGTCTTGATTGGTTTAGGCTTGCAAAGGACTTTCCCCAATTCTTTTAGCTTGTCCAGACTGCACAAAACTTTGTTTTTAAGGCATTTTAAGATACTTTGGAGTTACCCACCCAAAAATCTCCTCAACCTTATGGTTTCGGGTAAAAACAATTAATAACAAACGGTCTTGATATAGCCAAAGAATTAGGAGGTTCCTTTCCATTCAAGATATCAGCAAACCCCTCCATGGAAATTACCAGATATTATACTTTTTTGTAAATATTTTATTGGTATAAAAAAGAAAAAAAACATGACTGGAATTTAGAAGCCAGGTTCTCTCTTTTCAATTGAACATGTTCGAACAAGAACTAAGGGAATTCAGAACTTTTATATTTACAGATGGCTCCAAATCTGATGCTGGGCGTGTTGGATTTTGGGAGGTATTATAGGTGGTTCTTTTGAATTGTAGAGGTGGGGCATCCTTCCCTCTAGTATTCTTCCATATGTTTTACTGCCAGAAACTATATGGCATATTAACCTATTGAGAAAATAGCATTAAAGCATGAGGGCAATTTTACCATGGTTTTAGTGATGCAAGAAGTGTCCCCTTCAAGCTTTAGAAGTTTTTAATTCTAGTAAGCCCTTTGGTTTTAAAAAAAAAAGATTTTAGAGTGGGCTTTTTATTATTGGTCTGAAAGGCATAAACAGTTCGATTTGTTTTGTTGGGTTCCGGCACACGTAGGTGTGTGTGGAAATGAGGAGGCAGATTCACTGGCAAAGAATGCTGCAGCTGAGTTTGCTACCCAAGAAGGTATCCCATTCCATGTAATGATTTTTTACCTACAATTAAGAATTTTATTTGTAATAATTGGCAAAAGCATTGGAAAGCTTAGCCGATAATAAGATGAGAGAAATAACAAATGTTATATCCCCTTGGAAATATAACGTTATGCCCCGAAAGTGGGAGACTACTCTTTGTCGTCTCCGAATTGGTCACACTCGGATGACACATGAGTTTTTGCTAGCTGGCCAACACCAACCATATTGTGACGACTGTTTGATAACCCTTGACCGTGAAGCATTTGTTGACTGAATGCCCCACTTATAGCACAGAAAGAAATAGATAATCTGTTTGAGGCTCGAGGTGAGGATGGCAGGTTCATCCTTGCCAAGATTCTTGGGACATGATGTGTCATACATGCAAGTGGCATTTTTAGATTTATTTCAGAAGCAGGTCTTCTGAAAGCTATTTAACTTTTACAATGATATATTTGCTTTTATGGTTTTAATTGAATATACTTTTATTCTTTATTTATAATAAACGATATCGGCGTCAATGACCTTCGATGTCAGGATGCCAGAAAACTTCCAATCATTCATTCATTCAATTATTAACTTATTTATAATGTAATATATTTACTCTCCATTACGGCGCTGAATGGCTTCTTTGGCCCTAAAACTCATACATACATCTATCCATCACCCTATTTATCCTAAATTGCAAAAGGATTTAATAAAAATTCAATTAATTAAATCAAGGTGGGATATAAGTTAATAACTACTTACTAATGATTGAACAGTAATAAAATTATCTACGGATGGCATCATGGCAGAGAGGGGTGGTGGCTGGTTGGTAGCAGGAAGGCAAGAGGGGAGTCAGTCCGTGAGGGACTTGCTGGCGATACTGACGATGGTTTGCAGGAAATTTGGTTTAATGCTCTTGGAAGGTAATCTCGCAAATTAGGCCGTGCAAAGCTTTTTAATATTTCCTTAGTTATATACATTGTACGATGCGAGTAGTACTTTTTTTTTTCTTTCTTTGAACTCCAATTTCGGATATTTCAGTCACGGTGAAAACTGTCCCGGAACGTCTGGTCACCCTAAGCTGTGGGAAATTTAGTCAAGAGAAATTTTTTAACAGCACTTGCTCTTGCTACTGCTTTACAAGTAAATTTTTATCAAAGTTCAAAATTCACTAAAGTCAATTTTCAACAATGACCACAAATAGATAAGTATACTAATTTTATCCTCCCATCCGGGTTGACGTGAATATTTTAGCGCCGACTTCCTACTGCTTGGTAACATGTATCCTATCAAGGTTAAATTTCTTTCACCCTGCTCTTAAAACAAAAAATTCCAAACAACGATCACGACACAATTGATTTACTGAAGTGCAGTTCAATACACCGATATGTCACCTTTTCATACAAGATACTCATTTTCTATAAAGAAATGTAGCCCAGGTATGATGAGTAAACTAATATATATTTTGCAATCCATAAACTATGTCGTGTATATGCCGAATGATTGTGCATCGCGTTCGTGGTTCATACACATAACGCTCAAGGTTTAAACCTAGGCTAGTTGGCAGCTGGAGGAACTTCTACAAACATCGCCCTTTTGCATGAAAGAATAAGGTCGATATCCCCTGTTCTTGTTCTACATTAGTTAACCGATCTTGGTTATCATTCATATCGGGAAAAGGCAATACTTGGAAGACTGAATAGTGGGTCAAATTCATCCTAGTAATTTCGATAACAAACCATTTGAAGGTTAAATAAAATATGGAAAATGCAAGAAATTAGAAAAGTATCCATTTACAGGAAAAATCGCAGTAATAATACGCAGTTTTTACCAATTTTTAACATTTCGTATCATTTTGATCAGTGTCGTCGTGGAAATGTGCCTCACTTCGAAACTTATTTAAATGATACGTTCATATCCGCCACAGCCCGTCATTTTGGGAACACGAGACGTGTAATACAAAGGTCACAGAAAGAGCGAACGTGATCAATTCAAGAATGAGGTGCGCCAGTATTTCCTTATGAGTACGTAGTTACTCTATTCTCTGGAACTTCAGACATTCATCCCTTTTTTTGTTTTACACATGGTGTTAACATCTGACCGGACTATAGGGCAAATAATATATAAAGATGCTGTCAAAAGTTGCAGACAGAATGACGAATTTGTTTCGGGGTGACAAAAACAGCAACCGGCAACTCTCCTACTGCTTGACTTATTTCGTCGCCCGCGACTGCAGTCTCTGCTTAGTGCAACAAGTTCGGGGCAAGTGAGAAATATCAGTAAAACATATTTCTGTTCATCACGTGTGTCAGTCGTAAGGTATTTTTACGCTGTATTCAACTGAGAATGTGTCATTTATCAGTTTGTTGGTGTTTTACAGTAAAACAATTGTATAAAAGTGGTGTAACATCGTCAAAAGATACTGATGGCATTTTACTAAGAAAAAGCATGCGCCACGTCATTCGTAGGCGTGTTGGTGGTTGCACCACTTGGTGCAAATTTTGCCTTTCATACACCAGTATAATTAATTAAATTCCGGCGTCAGGGACCAAAAGCAGATGACGCCAAATTGTAACATGATGGCTGTTAACAGTCAGTATCACAATGAACAACCACTTTCAAGGAATAAAAAAACTTAAAATGTTTACATGACAGACCCGCGAAAGTTCGAAAAGGCAGTGATATATCTATCTATCTCTATCTATCTATCTATCTATCCATCTATATATATATATATATATATATATATATATATATATATATATATATATATATATATATATATATATATGTAAGTCTTATCGCTTGGCGATAGACTTTTTTGTGTTCTCCTTACGACTGTCATTCGTAAGTATTTCTGGTTCTCTCATCTCCCTTGGATATCTTAGTAGAGTGGTTCTTTCTTAACTAAAGGAGATGATTCAAACAGGCAAGTTGAACAAAGATAACAACTTTATTCTGTAACTCCATACTAGGAGATGCAGCTCGGTCGGAAGACCGATATGTTTGATGGTTGGCGCGGAACTGCCATTCTAAAGCATCGCGTCGATAGCGGAACATTAGCTATTCTCAGCAATTCATATAAAAAACATACGTAGTCCACCGGCTCGGAAGTTACAAGTTTCCGGCGTAGGTTAACAGGTCAACCGCTTCCCATGGAAGTTGTTGTGCAAAGTTATCATAAACATTAAAATGTTGACAAAGCTTTGAGCTAGATCAGGCTACTGCAGACAGCGCATAGCGTAATCTAGGTCTGCTTTGGTCACGTAGAAACCCTCCTAATGCCATGACCTCAGGTCATGGGTTTATATTACAGATCTTGTAAATTTAATAGATGTATTTATTACATTAGGCTCGGACTGCTACCTATTCAAGCCTTGAATAACAAAAAAAAATTACTTTAAACATTGTTCATAGGAGCGTGCTCGTAACATACCGTCTAGGTATAACATAATAAGTGATTAAATGCATAAAAAGGTTCTGTTTTACATACCCTTGTTGACATATTCATAAACAAAGATAAATGCATGGAAAATATAGATCCATGTTTGGTAATAATAATGATTAGGTACCCAAAAAATAATAAAAAGGTAAAAATCAAAAGATTAACATGTATACATGATAAATATGATAACAGGTAAACCTGATTAAGAATAATGGTTACTAAATAATGATCATAGCATGATCATGGATAATTGTTAAAGAGTACTTGACACTCTTTGTAATAGATAAATATAATTGTACAATGGATAATAGTATAACTATGGAAATCTGCAGAAAAGCATATATAGGGCTGATATATTTTATTAGGTGCCCGAAAAAATACCTTTAGGAATATATTAATGTATAATATTGGGCTATAATGCTTTATTAGGCGCCCTGGAGATACTTTAACTGTTCAAATGCAAAGGCGTGAGTCTTTCTTTGTCCTACATTTTTTGCCAGCATACGGACCGCTTTTCACACACAACACAATTCCAGACAATTCCCTAGGCACGAACTGAAGTGGCCAGGTTCAGGCGGCCCATAAACGCAAACGACTTGAGTTTAACGGGTACGTCATCTAGACGGGCCAATACGTTCCCTTGGAGATCCTTCTGTTTACGCCTCAGCCTACGCCAAGCAAAGATGTTGACGCGATAACCAATATGGCCGTCACGCTGAACACGGCTAGCAGAATGTAGTAGCGAAGATTTTCTCCACCTGCATAAGTCGGTGACGCGTGGTCATCTCAGCCAGTTGCGTCAAACGATGAGCCACTCTGCGCGTTGTATGGGAGAGGTAGTGACGGGATGATTGTGGAAGCCCACGTGTAGTTCGCGAAATACGCCTTCTCACGTATTATCGTGTTGACCCCTCTGACGGTGTAGTTTGTAGATGTCCCCGTACAAACCATCGGCTGCTTCGAATATAGGGGCATGGGCGGTGGTACCGTCCGGACACACGACGTCGAATCCGGCCCTTATCATAACGGATCCAGGAACCATTATTCATCCTGTAATTGAATTTATTACCGTAAAAGGGATAAAGTTTCCCCAGACAACCTTCGCTTGTATGAGAGAGAGAGCCGTTTAGCACTATGCCTAACTCACATGAATCCGTTGATATAGGATAGAATTCAAAAGAGTCAGCTGTACAAATTTTATTATTCATGGCTTCTGAACAGTGAGTGAGTTTATCTAAGTCTTTAATGACTGTAAATGATTTCTTATCAGAAGAAATCAGTACATGCCCGTTAAATGATATTACTGGATTTGAGTTATTCGTCATGAAAGTAGAAACGGTGTTTCTATTTTGTATGATTGCCAAGCATCGGAAGAATCAAAAGGAATTGTGATCATAATTCTATAATTTTCAACGCTGACTGATATTAGGCTATAATAGAACTCTACTTTATGGGCGTCTAATAAAGGAATATAACCTAGTTCTCCCGTCCGTTTTCAAAGTTAACGTCAGATCTTTAATAGGCATGAGGTGAGGAGATAACACACCCTTTGTTGCTAACGTAATTGCTTCTACGTAATCTTTTGACTTTTCAATAAAATGTGATATTTCACACGGATATGATCTATTTTCGAACTATAGTAAGCTAACGTAGCCAGCAAATGTTGAACTTCCATGACCTGATCGATATTTATTATTTGAATGTTCATTACGATACTCATTATTTGATTGATCGAAGATAACTGGCTGCGAAGTTCAGATAAAGCCAATTCTGTTTTTGTGTGCAAAAAAACTCAATTCTTTTATTTTGATATTATCTTAAGGCGATTTGAGATTCCTAAGCCTAGATTCGCAACTGATCCTAAGATGTTTAGTCCAGCCAGAATAAGCGGGGTTGCGGCGTTCAAGAGTATTTGTGCCGCACAGACCACATCAGTAGGTCACGAGCGAGTTCTTCTGCCTCAGCGGTTTTATTTTGTATGTCATAAGACAACATTTCCGCGACGCTTAGTGTTTGAGCTAGCGAAATCTCTGAGTTAGCATGAAAATTACGTTCATGCATTTCCTTAAGGGAAATAGCAAACCTCATCAGGTCATTCTTTAAGTTAAGGACGTCATCTTCAGGCAAGAAAATCGCATGCATTATCTACTTCTATAACAATATTACTTGACACGATGATACATCATCTATTCTCTCGATAATCGAGCCATGATTAAATTCTAATTTCTTTCGTCCTAGCGCTCTTTCCATACAACAAAGATGTCGAATACACAATATCACTCCTAACAATAACAGATTCATTTTTGAAACCTGCAATGAGGTAAAACATATGTAATAACTCGCGTAAAAAGAATAGGTTTACATACAATATGATTAATAGATATATATATAAATTATTATACAAGTTTCATAAATACAACCATTTTTTCCCTCACTCCATCTACCTTTCTTTAGATTCTGATATGTGCCAATGGGACTATTCTCACATCAGTGGTTTGGATACATTTTGAACCCTAACTCTATTGGCCGTTAAATTTTCTAAAATGTTAAACGGGCCTTCAAACTTAGGTGTCAGTTTATAATTTAAACCTTTACGTACGTATACTTGTATGTATACCTGATCGCCCACGGCATATGTTCTAGTTGGCTTAGCTATTTTATCATGATTTTTTTTCATTATTATTTGTGCTTCTTCTAGATTCTTACGAAATTATATTATATCGACTTATGCTTGCATCCATAACATCCTTTAGAGGATTTGATAAATTAGTTTGTAGGCTTTAAGATGTGGAAAGGCGTTCGGGCCGGGATACCGTACAGTGCCTCATGTGGTGTCATTTTAATAGACACATGATACGAGTGATTAAGTGTGCTTAGTACCGCAGGTATGGCAATGTCCCAGTTGGGGTCTGCCCCCCCTAAGGTGACCTTTAAAATGTTTAAAAAAACCTTACGATTTGCCCTCTCCACTAGCCCATTAGACTCTGGGTGATAGATCATGGTATTGATTTTCTTTATACAAAGGAATTCGCACAAGGAGTTAAGGAAATGATTATTGAACTCCCCGCCCGAGTCTGAGATAATGATGTGTGGAATTCTAGTTTACAAATGTAGCACTCGTAAAACTTCCTAGCGCACTCGACCGCGGTTTTTGTTTTAAGCGCTATAAGTTCTGTATACGAGTCAAAGCGTCTATAATTACTAGGAGGTGCTTATTTCCTCTGTCTGACTCGTAAAATCCTGTTAATAAATCTAAATGTACTCTTTCAAACGGGTTGATTTGGCACGGGGTAAGCCCCTAGGCTGACAGGTGTCTTCGTGTGCCCTTTGTATTCTTGACAAGTGCGACAATTTGCTATGTGCTTTTTTATATCTGTAAGCATCGTATGCCAATAAAATAAGGATTTGGCTTTCTGTGACATCAAGGTATAACCTGGGTGTCCGTGCAGTGGATTTTCATGCAACCATTTTAGACAGTGGGTATGAGGGAGATAGGCACCACCACCTGGTTGTTATTCAACTGCGGTGTGTTGCGGGTTTCCTCGTCACGGATCTACACAGGATATTGTCCTGTATGATATAATTCTGCTGCTTATACTTTAGGTATTCCTTTTCCTTCGGATTTCCGTTTAACGCAATGATGATTTTTTCTATTTGCGGATCTTTTCTTTGTTCTGTCTGTAATAGTTCAGCACTCCAGCCCAGATCTTCCTGTTCAGATAAGTAGTTTTAACAATGGGCGTGGAGGTTGAGATATCTATTAATTCAGCTAATGGCTCGTACAAGATGAGAGGGGTTGCGTGATAATGCGTCAGCAATGATATCTGCTTTCCCAGGTAAAATACTACCCGATCCTCGCGCCAAAGTCCTGAATGATCATGTGCCACCGAGTTCGCTTGGGGCTGTGACTAAAGCCTTTAAAGAAGTCGGTTAGGGGCTTATGATCAGTGAGAACCTTGACGGGATAAACCGTATATTATGAATTTAAAGTGCACGAGAGGAATTAACAATAGCGAGCCCTTCCTTGTCTATTACTGCATATTTACTTTCGGAAGGTCTCAGTTTACGTGAATAAAAAGCTATAGGGAAAAACTGTTTATCATATTGTTGAAGCAATTACCCCACCTACTCCTAGGTCTGAGGCGTCTGTTTGCTATGAACAAAAATTCCTTACCGAAGTCAGGAAATTTCAAGATAGGAGAACTACACAGTTCATCTTTCAATTTATCGAACGCCTGTTGATGAATTTCAGACCATACGAAATCTTACGCCCTTTTTTATAAGACGGTTTTAGGGGAGCGGCTATGATTGAGTAGTTGCGGATGAAGCGGCGATAGTAGCCGCTACATCCTAAAAATTGCTGTATTCCCTTGACGTTAGTAGGTATCGGAAAGTTACGGATAGCCGACACCTTATCATGGACGACTTTAAGACCTTCACTAGAAACCGTGAAACCTAGATAGACTAGTTCTGTTTTAAAAAATTCACACTTAAAAACTTATCTTTACCCTTAAATTATGCTGCCTTAATCTTTGTAGCACTAACTCCAATTTACGTAAATGTTCTTCTAATGTGTTGGAAAAGAATTACTAGGGTCGTCCATGTAGGCATGTAGGATATCTCCTAACAAGTCTCCAAACACGATGTTTATCATACGAGTAAAAGTTATAGGAGCACAACGTAAACCAAAAGGCATACGCAAAAATTCATAATGTCCCCTGGCTGTGGTGAAGGCAGTGTATGGATACTCTCTTGTTCCAACGGAATCTGATGAAATCCTTTTAGTAAGTCTAGGCTTGTGAAATATTATTCTGACCTAGTAAGGATAGGATATCATCGGTACATGGTACTGGGATTCTGTCAGGGATTGTTTCTTCATTTAAACGACGAAAATCTACGCATATCGCCAAGTTCGATCTTTTTTCGGTACTACTATTAACGGAAAATTATAAGGGCTGTTTTGATTTCCTAATGACTCCTTCTTTTAACATTTTACTACTTCCTCTGTTATCTCATTCTGAAATTTCATAGGAAGTCGGTACGAAGGTACATAGATTACTTCTGTTTGTCCTTGAGCCTTATTTGATGCTCGATGACATCCGTTTTTCCTAAGGTTCCATCCGTAGTGGAAAAAACATCATGATATTTAGTTAAAAGATTCAAAATTTCTGCTGAATTTCTTCTTCTTGAATGTCCTTATTGATTTTGTTCTTTATAGATTGCAAAAGGGGTTCATCCGCAACTGATTGAGCGTGATTTATCTCAGCTACGGTAAGAATGCGATGTTTATAAACTTCGGCATCCAAGATATGTTGATTTTTGTGGATTACTAAAGTGGTATTCAAATGATTACAGACTTCGATGTTACATTGTTGTTGTGAGCCGACTGTATAAATGGCTTGTTGTGACGGATAATTCGTGTGTTTTCAGAGTTTCGGAAAGGATTAATGTTTCAGATCCTGGCAAGGTTCTCTTTACACGCACTAATATATTTGAAGTTACGTTAGGCTCGAGAGTTTGCGTGCAAGCTGATATTACGGGTGAGCGAGAGTTCTGTTTTGGGTTGACCTGTATTATTTCTTGGTTTCATGAGACAAAGGTGAGTGGTTTTCCAATTAATGTTAAGTGACGGGGAAACTCTTTGTTCTTCTCTTTATTATCTAAAACTGATTTTAGGTATTAGAAGACCTATAGAATTTTCCCTTGATATACACGCCGTGTTTTGCAGGTGCTAAGATAATATTTTGAGTGCCCATAGACGGGTATACGATATTACTGCGGGATACATATTAATGTTTTGTACAACGACAAAGGTATCAGCAAACGTGCGCTTACCGACCTTGTACTGTACATGAGTTACGCCCACAACATTTAATTCATTATTCCTATGCCTGAGAGCCTATTCCGGACTTTTCTATAGGGAAATTTGAAAAGAGTAAATGATTGAGTCCTTAAATCCATGATATTACGTGGACTACCAGAATCAAAGAACAAAGTGGAATGACTTATGGTCCAAATTTACTGCATGTAAGGTTGGTCGCAACTCGTCTTGACTAATAATTGCATGAATTTGTTGCAAATCTACTGGAACCTGCACAGATTTTTTTTGATTCGGCCGTGTGTTTCATAGGAAAATCAATTGTCTCACAATGATCTGATAAATAATTAAACTGATTATTTGATACAAAAGATGTTGATATTGATGACACCCAACATCGCCCCTCCCCTCCCCCCTTGGAGTGAACTACATGGTATTTGTTTTTGTTTATCACACCTTGTTGAAAATTTGCTTGCCCTTGCGAGTTCTGGCTTGACGGCCCAGGAACAGAGGTACCTGAAGCACGATTTGTTTGTTTCTGCTGTTGTGCAGAATTTCCGTTTGGTTGTTTCTTCTTATAGTACTGAGGACCCTTCTTTTTATTTGCACTGGCAACTGGTTGCGTGTTTGTAGCATTCTGCTGTTGATTCCTCGAGTAGCAACGGTTATATGAATGAGTTGAACTATTGTGTATTGAACAAAAACGCGTCCGACAGTCTGAAATTCATGTGACCTGGTCGTTTACAGTTATAACAAACCATCCCTGCAACTTGATTATTATTATGTACCACATTTACTTGTTGTGGCTTGTTCTCATTTTTGCAAAAACTTGAATGAGCGAAGGATCTAGGTCGGTACATTTAGACATGTGTTTTTTTATTTGTTTATACACATATAATTCCGTACTGTCGGGCTGCAATTTTTTATTCAAAAACACCGTACTAACGCTTCAGGCAACATTGCAGTGATAGACGTAAGGTAGATCAAACGGATAAAATCTTTCACTTTGATTTTGGCACCCGCAACCCACCCGGAGTTACTTAAACTATCCTGATATTCATTTAGCCGGTCGGCAATTAGCGCCGCCCGCTCGACAACATTAAGCTGAGTCATGGAGGCTTGGTTAAGGATATTTCTCAATGCCAATACTACAATCTAAAGCCTCTTCACCCCCATACACGGCACGTAATCTAATTTTGAACTCGTCCCATGTAAGCGCCTCTTGGAAAGAAAACCCCCCTTAGATACGCACTTGCGTCACCTTTTGCAAAGTCAATGAAGCTCTTGGCCTCCTGTAATTGTACTGCTGGGTCTGTGATGCTTTTTGCAGTTTAAATGAGCGTCTACAGATGAGATCCATGCCTCAACATTGAGGCAGGAACCCATTGACCCGACCTTGAAAAAGGGACAATCGCTGACCTCGCGCTAACGAGAGTCACCACATTGGGGTTGCCAGCCGGAGTAGTTGCCATTTCGACTTTCATTTTTTCTTTTTTTTATCATTCTACCATTCCTTGCAATCCTATTCAAAATATCTATAAGAGTACACTCGACCACTACGTAAACGCATATGCAATGTACTGTAGAAGTGTGTTATAATAATAGGAAAATCCCCAAAAAGATACAAAAATACAGATATGATAAAATATTATACGGAGAATTCCTGCAAGAAACGATTATCAACAGCGAGAAGAGAAAAAAATTAATCTGCGGGCGAGAACTCGTAGTTGAAGATTGATTCTGTAATGAAGGAAGATTAATGTGGCGAACAACTCACCCCCAGAATACTGGATGATCGACTCTTGATGAACAACACTTCACTGAGGAAAAGACCTGAATAGATAAAAATGGTACTTAGCTCCAGGTTATATTGCGAAGGATTGTTGACATGGGATGACGTCTCAGTTCCTGTCTAAGTCTCGCGTCGGAAGTCGTGATGACGTCACGGTCTTCTCTCGGTGCACGATGTGTGGAGAAGTCCAAGATTGATGACGTCACAGCCTCCGTCCTTGCACTACTGACTCTAGCTGTACTCTCTGCGTCCTTGCTCATGATCGGGTGATGTTTCCTGTGTTTTGTTCTTCCTTTCCGTTGATGTTCGATGCTGCTCTCGTCCGGTGTAGATTCTCGAAGATAAGTGACAACAGTCGCTCAAACGTCGGTTGTTAATGCTTGTATTCCTCTCGATGAAGGACATAGCTGCGTCTTCATAAACTGTTGCGTTGATTGAAGATCCCGTTTCCTCTGTTTAGGTTTGATGTTGAAGGTGGAAGTTAGTTCTTGTAGACCTTCGGTCGGCTGATATGGGTCTTGTTAATTATATTCTTCATTATACGCTGAACACCACATGTAAGTCTTATCGCCTTGGCGATAGACTTTTTGTTCTTGCTTACGACTGTCATTCGTAAGTATTTCTGGTTCCTCTCATCTCCCTTGGATATCTTAGTAGAGTGGTTCTTTCTTAACTAAAGGAGATGATTCAAACAGGCAAGTTGAACAAAGATAACAACTTTATTCTGTAACCTCCATACTAGGAGATGCAGCTCGGTCGGAAGACCGATATGTTTGATGGTTGGCGCGGAACTGCCACCATTCTAAAGCATCGCGTCGATAGCGGAACATTAGCTATCTCAGCAATTCATATAAAAACATACGTAGTCCGCCGGCTCGGAAGTTACAAGTTTCCGGCGTAGGTTAAAACAGGTCAAACCGCTTCCCATGGAAGTTGTTGTGCAAAGTTATCATAAACATAAAATGTTTGGGGACAAAAGCTTTTGAGCTAGATCAGGCTACTGCAGACAGCGCATAGCGTAATCTAGGTCTGCTTTGGGTCACGTGTAGGAAAAAAAAAAAAAAAAAACCCTCTAATGCCCATGACCTCAGGTCATTTTGGGGGTTTATATTTACAGATCTTGTAAATTTAATAGATGTATTTATTACATATATTATTATATATATATATATATATTATATATATATACATATATTACATATATACATATATATATATTATATATATATATATATATATACATATATACATATATATATATATATATATATATATATATATACACTACATACATACTACATACATACATACATACATACATACACACACACACACACACACACACATACATATATATATATATTTATGTTTGTGTGTATGTGTATGTGGGGGGTGGTGTTGACTTTATACTAAGCCTCACGGGTCTATCATATAAACATTTTAGTGTTTTCATGATCAATATCTACCATCCAGTGGCTCCGATAAACTGGCGAAGCTGCAAGTTAATTAACTAGGCGTATCAGAATACTCTGCTTACATAGTTTAATATCGATAATTGCATTTTCAATAGTCTTAAGTAAATCTTACATGGTATGAAACTGAAAGATGCAAGGTTTTTTATGCCGAGAGTTTTTTCTTTTATACCATCTATACTCTTGGAATATCATTTGAATGGCGTTAGGACCGTGCTGGACCGTCAGAAAGTGAGCCCGTTTCCAGTAAGACTGATACTGTAAGAATTATTCTGATATCGGATGAAAATTAAAGATGAAAGGATTTATCTGGCAAAAGAGCTTTTCTGTTATCTTCAATAATTTTGGAGGTATCAGCATTTGAATAGCGTTTGGGGCCTCAGGCAATCATTAAAACTACGTTTAAATGCCGCCTTTTCTTATCAGGGTGTAAATAACTTCACAATAGTTAAGAACATGAAACATTTACTTGGCATAACGAGGAATGGTGATATCTTTCTTAAGTAAAAGCAAAGAGGCTGGATAACAATTCATTTTGAGTCCAGCCAATGGTGCTCTCGCCTCTCTTCAGAATCAACTTCATGCTCTTACATGATAATAAATGTACTTAAGATTACATCATAGCCTGTATCAACGAAATTATTTTAACGGTGAGATGGAAGAGATTGGTGTTTTTCAACTTTAAAGCGAGAGCTCCCTACTTTGTGTCTTCGTATGAGTCCCCAAATTAAATCTAGATCATTAAACATTACTCTTTTACTACATCTCAAATGTTCTCTTCACCATGAATGTAACAAAAATGGTGGTCCTTCTTAGTACATTTTCTCTGCTGTCATTATGTTGTTCAATCTATGCATAAAAAAGGGTTGCAAGTTCTGTCAGTGACCACATAACAACGAGAAAAGAATCAAGGACAACCTCGTTGTTTTCCGTTCATGGGCCATTTAACACAGCCTGGGAGACAGTTGTGTTGATGATCAATATCCTTTAGAGATTTAGACAGCAGGACACAGAAGAAGAACTGCAAGAAAGGTTTTGAGCAGGGTAAGGAGCCCACCTAGAAAGTAAATGATTGAAAGTGAACACTGGAAAGACGGAGTTGATGATTAGTAGTAGAGAAGGAAATGAAGAAGTAAACACTCAAATAGAAGATGGTACAGTGCTAAAGCAAAACAGTGAGTTTAACTACTTGGGATTAAACTAACCAACACGGAGGGGAGGAACTGAGAAAGAAGCCGAGACAGAGAGTGAAAGAAACATGGTAAAAATGGAGAAAAGAAACTAGAGTTGCTTTAGACATGAAAGTGCCGGTAAAGCTCAAAATGAAGATTTATAAGATAGTCATCAGGCGTGTACTGTTATATGGGACAGAAACTTGGCCACTTAAGAGGAAGAGAGGAGGGACTGTAGGAAAGAACCGAGACGAGGATGTTGAGATGGATTGTTGGAATATCACTTCTGGGGAAGGGAGAGAGAGTCAAGAGATAAGGAGAATGTGTGGTATGTGTAATGTAAAAAGAGAAGGCTACAGAAGCTCATCTGAGATACTATGGCCATGTAAAAAGAAGAGAAGAGGTGGAACCAATCAAGAGAGCTAAGAACATGCCTGTGCTGGAGGTGAGTGTGGGCCGTCAGGGGATCAGATGGAGGGATATGGGTGAGAGGGACTCGGCGGGGAAGAAGATGCAAGGAATCGAAATAGATGGAAAAAAATTGACTCGAGCGACCAACCCTGCTATACTGTGGGATTGGTAAGGTCGAAAGATGATGATCCCAAACAGATACCCTTCTCTCATTTTGAAAGGAAATAAAGAAGTGTGCTTGTATTAGGTTCTAAGAATCAGTAATCTTTTGATTATCTCGTGCCTTTCCACAAACTAGTAAATTTTCTCTTGTGCTTACCTACTTTTCAAACGTTCATATTCCTGCGAACTTCTTTAAGTGTTTGTGAAAATGACTTCTTATCGAGTCGTCCTTCATACTTGTAAACTCTCACTCTTGCAACCAAAGTTGTTTTGACGTCGTTTGACCAAAATCCATCTTATCTGGAATCTTGCGCTCTCGGCCTTCCCAGAGAAGTGTCAACTTCCTCTCAGTTCCTGACTTCTCGAAGTTTCACACTCTCATACATTCAATCTCCCATACTTACTTAAACAGTAATGAGTATATGCACAAACGTTATTCGTTTGCGGAATTCTCCCCACGTGATTTCTTCCATGAAAAGATTCTGCTAATCCTTTTTGGCTAAGCTTTTTCTCCATTTAACTCCGATACATTTGTCTTAAAATACGTTTTCACCACTACTCGAAAACCGGTTTGTTATCTTTTCCTATCTGTTTTGCCGTGTCTAGCACTAGTCCCTTTGGGATTAATTGCGCTTAAAAGAAACCTTTCTCAAGTCAGTATTGGAGGTGCGAACGAAGTTGAATATGAAAGCAAAATAAAAATGAAATCGTGAATAAACTTGAGTGCTCTGGATCAGCGTTTAATATATTTCTACGTCAGTCCGATCCCTCTGGACTGCTTGAAGTGAAAGTCGGTGAACGAAGACAATCCCTCGACGAACTGGAGGTGGAATATGGACGAATCAACTGACCAGAGCAACCTCAGTTCTGATAATGCTTATCTTGTCATGTGACAATGATAAGCGCGCTAAACTCTCGTAATTCGGAATATGTGATTTTGGCATGAAGCCAAGCACTGGGGGGGGGACCCATAGAGTTAATCATTCAACTCTATATCTAAACTGTATGTTGTTGCCTTAGCAGATTTTAATTACACGCACATTATATATATATATATATATATATATATAGTATGTTATATATATATATATATATATATATATATGGTATGTATATATATATATATATATATATATATATATATATATACATATATATTATGAGTATGTTAATGCGTGTCTGGCTGAGCGAATCTTCCATTAATTCAACCGCCTCTTCAAACTCATTTCGCCACTTTCCCACACCCACACGCATACGTGAAAGATCAGTATATTTAAAAAGTATATATTTGTTATTGGTGATTATAACCTTTAGGTAAATTGTTCTTTATCAGCCTTTTGAGCAGAAAACACTAAATGATTTGTTAAGGTGGTGGAAGACTATTTTCGCATCCGTTAAGTTGTAATTAGATTCAGCAATGTAGGTATGCATGAGCTTATGAATTGTTGTACTTCCTAGCATTGTGGAATAAGGATTATCTCACTCATGCTGTTATGTGCCGGTTTAGTTTCCATTTCGGAAGGAAAAGATTCAAAATTGTTTTTCTTCATTCAGATTTGGTCTTAATCAAGCCAAAGTGTTCTCACTCTAGGGTCGTAAAGTCAGTGTTACCAGTGGGAAAAGTATAAAAGTATCCCAATTGGTAAAAAAAAAAAAAAAAAAAAAACATTTCCTTTAGAAGATATCCAATATGTCTCACTAGGAGTGAAAATCCCCTCCCTTTCGTTTGCATATAAAAGTTTATATTGTTACTCTATTTGGCTTGTTCCTATTAGCAGTTTTAGTTTTCTTAAAAGAATACTATTCTGCCTGCCCTCAAATCTTAAAAATGTCGAATCAAGCATACAAAATTCCAGCTTTATAGCCTCTGTAGTTACTATTTTATTTAAGGTTAAAGCTAGCCATAATCGTGCCACTGGCAACGATATACGATAGCCCACCACCGGTTAAAGGTTGATGGGTCGTGGGTTTTATACAGCATTGTACCGCAAGACCACCGATAGTGATGTCAATTCTTGGAGGCCTTGGATTATACCAACTGTAGCGGCTGTACAACAAATTTCGGTTAAGTCGTAGAAGTTTCGGCGCATATTTTTATTTTACTAATTTTTTTTTTGTATTGCTAGAAAGTTCTGCGGCTGGGACTAACAAATCTAACACAAATTGAGAGTGGTTATGGAACATACGTGTTCACCATCGCTACATTTAATTTTTTTTCTGAACGCCAAAATTCAGTGGGTTATACGACTTAATTACTTTATCCTAAAAAATTAGCGCTCTCCACTCTCCAAGCGTCATTACATTGATCATAAAGTGGAAATTTAGCCGAGAGTGGAACCTTTAACAATACCTACTAGCTCTTGCTACTGCTAATTTTTCTTTTATTAGAAAAAAATGCACAGTGTTTTCAGTTTTAACAGTATCAGACAAAATTTTATCAGTTTAAAAATTGACTTAATATTTACCAAAAAAAAAAAAAAAAAAGTACACGCTAATTTTATCTTACCATTAGGGTTGACAAAATATTTAGTTGTGCTTCCTACTACTTGGTAACATGTATCCTATCAAGGTTAAATATCATGCATTCCTGGAAAGCCTGTATATTGTGCATATCTCTTAAAACAAAATATTCTAAACAATTATCACAACCTAAAATGATTACTGTAGTGCTTGCAATGCCACCGATATAGCACTTTTCATACAAGATACAAAACGAAAATAGGCATGATGAGTAAACTAATAATTAAAAAACCCATAAACAATAACATGTATATGCTCAAATCATTGTCCGTAGCGTGCGTGATTCATACACGTACCGAACAAGGTTTAAACCTCGGCGATTTGGCAGCCGGAGGTACTTACAACAAGCAAACATCGCCCTTTTGCTTGGGAAAAGTAAGGTCGACATCTCCTGTTCCGGTTAATGGATCTTTGTTATCATATTCAGG
>NC_061088.1:38640197-38745168 GCF_015104395.2 Macrobrachium nipponense | reverse complement strand
ATCATATTCAGGTATTCAAACTCGACATCTCCAGTCACTGCAATTTCAACTAGTTGCGGATAACGATGATCAATTTTTTTTTCTTTACAAGAATAGATATATAAAAGGATACGAAAGGATCTCTGGATGTATATGCCCAATTGCAAAGCCAAAAGGTAAGTAATCAAATGACTTTATTATTAATTATATGAAAGTTCCATGCATTTTCATGACATTCGAAAAATCTGGCGGTTTCTGGACTGAAAATGCGGGTTTTGGAGGCTTGTCTGGCGGGTTTTAGTTCGTCACATTTGGCAACCCTGCTCTGTTTAGTGCAACAAGTTCGGGGCAAGTGAGAAATATCAGTGAAACGTAGTTCTAATCATCGCGTGTGTCAGTGCTAAGGTAATTTTACGATGTATATAACTGAGAATGTGTCATTTATCAGTTTGTTGCTGTTTTACAATAAAAGAATTGTATAAAAGTGGTGTAACATCGTCAAAGGATACTGAGGGCATTTTACTTCAGACAAAACATGCCCCACGTCATTCGTCGGCATGTTGATGGTTGCACCACTTCGTGCAAATTTTACCTTTCATACGCCAGTATACTATTAATGTAATTTCATTTGTACACACACACACACACAAACGGATCTGTTATGAAAACATTTTAGTGGTATTATAATCAATATATACAGTTCCTCGTAGGACAAGTGGATTTCGCGCTCGGTTACCAATTCGGTGGTCCGAAGTTCGATTCTCGGCTCGGCCAACGTGTAACTAGAGGAATTTATTTCTGGTGACAGAAATTCATTTCTCAATATACCTAATGTGGTTCGGATCCCACAATAAGCTGTAGGTCCCGTTGCTTGGTAACCAATTGGTTCCTAGCCACGTAAAATTATCTAATCCTTCGGGCCAGCCCTAGGAGAGCTGTTAATGATTTCAGTGGTCTGGTAAAACTAAGATATAGTACTTAACTTTATAATCCAGTGGCTCCTGGAAAGTGGTTATTCAGTGTGATACTGATTTGTTAACTGCCATCTTGTCACAATTTGGCGTCAACTGCTTTTGTCCCTGACGTCGAAATTTAATTACCTACCAATATTATTATTCCTTAATAATAATAATAATAATTAATAATAATAATAATAATGGCCGCACGTATGCCTGCCTGGTAGAAATTATCTTGCAACATTTTGATCATATCATATATATATATATATATATATATATATATATTTATTTATTTATTTATATATGAGGGTGTGTGTACAAACGAAATTGAATTAATGGTATACTGTTGTATGAAAGAACATATATGTATGTGTGTATGTGTATATATATATATATATATATATATATATATATATATATATATATGTGATGTATGTATGTATGTATATATGTATATACACATATTAACCCTTAATGGACAGATTGATCCTCGGGAGTAGTTTAAATGGTTTGGGGTGGTGTATTGATTGATTCTGTAGATAAACAATATTACACGCCATCGATTTGGAAAGAATAGGCCGGGAAAGAGGTGCCAATATTGTATAGCCCACGAATTCACTAATGGCAACTTTTACACTGGCTACAATCACGAATCTGGCCGTCTCGGACTTCCGTTCGGCTTGCCAGCATGGATAAATGTATTGCTTATGTCTCACATGACGTCTTTTTGTAAATTTGCTCGTACATATACCATGTGGTTGCTGTTGGTTTTTGTTCTTGTCTTTTACGATGGTATGTTGGTAGTAAATGTAATTTTGCAAAGAAATATTACAAAAACGTAAAAAATAAAGGTCCTGGATTTTTATTATTGGTAAATTTACGTAAGTATTTTTCAACAAATATATATGCCAAGAATTTTTTTACTTATTTATTTCTTACATGTTTTGATTTTGAGTGAGCTGTAATTATAATTTACAAAATAAAATGAAATTATTTATCAGAAAAAATCATATGAAGCTCTGCAAATTATAAGGGTACCAAGTGCCATTTTTGGAGTTTAGTGTTATTTGGGGCAATAGGTAGCTACACACCTCCCCTGTACTGTCCTGAAGTTTGGTACCTTTCCGCCCAATACCATAAGAGTGACAGTCATATTAGTAAACCTCTATATTTTAGCCTCTAAGGGGTACAGCAAGCAAATTGGATTAGAATTATATAGGGAACATGTCAAAAGCCAAGTGAGTCCGCCCATATTCATGTTACCAGACAGAAAGTCCAGCTCTAAGCCAACCAGAAAGCATGGAGCTCTTCTTTAGCCATCTTCATGCATTGTAATTGGCTGCTTGAGCTGCAGGGAGAATGACTACCAAGTGGATCTCTGGCAGCTCATTGACCAATCAGATTCTAGGATTTTTTCATGCTGAGTTCCTATAGGCTGCCTTCATTAAATAGCATTGTTTATACTTGATATTGAAAACACGGATCGTCTTTAGACCCCGGCGAGACATTTCTTTGTCATTCTCCGTGTGTTTTTGCTTTTTTGGGGGGGTGTTTAAATTAATTCTTGAATAAAATCGCTTAATATTGTGAATCAGTGATTCATAGTGATCATGGAAAATTATATAAAAATTCTCATTATAATGCCCTGAACATTTTTTGTGAGCGTGTTTAATAACCTTTCTTAACATAGGAGTGTGGTGTGGCCATTGAAGGACAGTCATTCAGGAACTTTCGTATTAAATTTCAATGAAAAACTAATGCATTTTTAAGTTACAAGTGTTTAAACTTTACAAAACGTTAAAGGCGATTTTCTCAGTATTTTTTTTAAAATGGCACTTGGTAACCTTATAATTTGCATAGCTTCAAATATAAATATAAGTTGTAAAATTTACTATTGTCGTGTAAAAGAGGCCCCACAAGTGGTTGTAGTTATTTTCAACCACTCGTGGAAGGTAGGAAAAATATTTTAAGATTTTTTTTTCTTTCACCATATGCCTTTGGATATCTTCCTCTTTCCAATGATGTGCTTTTTTTCATAAATTGGCTGACTTCAAAGTTTACCCGGCGTGAGTTGCTGAATATCGATATAAATTAACCTGTCTAGTAAGGGTTAATCACAGGAAAGAAAAGCATTTTCAATGGTAGAACATGTTTTACACGACAATAATTCAATGGAGATGCATGAATTTTTTTTAAAGTGAATCTTCTCGGCCACTGAGCGAGTCATGTCGGTTAGCTGCTCGGCCCGACACCGAGTGAGTCACGTCAGCTAGCTAGCTGCTCGGCCTGACACCAAGCAAGTCATGTTGGCTCCGTTTGCAATGTCGATATATTGTGGTCAACTTAGAGTTGAATGGGGAATTATATTCCATCCGGTATTGTTGAAAGTGCAATTTGATGTAGATTACGAAAATCATATCCCTCATCGTCCTTTGGGCAAAAAAAATATTTTATATTTTGAAAGCAAAATTAAATCAATGCGTATTAGAAAAAAAGTGCTAAATGTCTTAAAGTCTACCACCTAATACCAATCTTGATATGCTTTGGCACACTATGTATTTCTTTGGTAAAATCCGGGGTCAAACTGGTCAGGTTTTATGACAGCTATCACCAATGGAAACTACCCAGGAGTGGCGGATCTAGAAATCTTTCAAGGGGATGCACGTAGGAGTCACACACACACACACACACACACACACACACACACACACACATATACATATATATATATATATAGTATATATATATATATATATGTATATATATATAGTCATGTTTTAAATATTTCATGACCAAGTCATCCATACTATTATATATATATATATATATATATATATATATATATATATATATATATATATATATATATAATATACACACACATATATATAATATATAATATATATATACATATGCTTAAAAAATCACAGTAGACGCACGTGACTTCTTAAATAAGCGAATACCAAAGGAAAATGGTAGTCAGAAATCCAAGCGCTTTCGTCTTTACTAAGATATTGCCAAGGAGCTAATGAAATACAATTGGAGATGGTTAATTGTCAAAAACTGAATATATTAATTTTGTTGCTTATATTTATCTACAAATTTTTTCATTATGAAAGCATCAAGTTTAAATAAACCAAGACTTAAATTTAGAACATTTCTATTGTTTGACTTGATGAAACAAGATTCAATGATATTCCTTTTAACTGTGTCATTACATGGGATTAAGGCTCTTGCTTGACTCCAGTTAATAGGATGATCTAGATCTCTCATATGTACGAATAATGCATTCGATAATTGCCCAGTTCTCACAGAATATTGATGCTGTTTGAAACATTGTGAAAGAGATTTACCTTGTTATTTGGAAAAATTTAATCAAATTCTATGCCCTGATGATATCAATATTTGTAAAGGTATTGTGTATGGTGCTGTGAGTAAACCCTCTCCCCCTATTGTACCCAGATTTCTCCAGGCTTTTAAGAAAATTAAAGAAGACGAAACAGTGAAAATGACAAAAGCAGATAAATCTAATGCAGTGGTAATAATGAATAAAAGTGACTATGTAAGTAAAATAATGACATTGCTAAATGATACTGATACTTATAGAAAACTGAGGTCTGACCCTACACAGACAGTGAACTCCCATTTTTAATAAACAAATTAAATCCATTTTGAAGGGCTTGGACCATTTAATTAAACAGTTTACACTGCAATGCGCCTCCCTACCTTATTTGTATGGTTTAGTCAAGACACACAAAATCAAAAAGCCTATCAGATCAATCATTAGTTCAGTTGGCTCAGTTACGTATAATTTATCTAAATGGCTTGTAAAAAAAAGTTAAGTATATCTTAGTTTTACCAGACCACTGAGCTGATTAACAGCTCTCCTAGGGCTGGCCCGAAGGATTAGATATTTTTACGTAGCTAGGAACCAATTGGTTACCTAGCAACGGGACCTACAGCTTATTGTGGGATCCGAACCACATTGTATCGAGGAGTGAATTTCTATCACCAGAAATAAATTCCTCTGGTTCCACGTTGGCCGTGCCGAGGATCGAACTCCGGACCACCGATCGGTAGTCGAGTGCGAAATCCACTTTAGTAGGAAACATTTCAAACACGAATGTTAAAAACAATGTTGATTTTATAAACAAATTGAATAGTTTAAATTTGAATTTTGATTTTTAATATGGTTAGTTTTGATGTTATCTTTTTATTTACAAAAGTGCCTGTAGATGACTTACTTGAATATTTGATGACTTACTTGAATATTTGGAGGATGAATTAGAACGTCATGACATTTCCTTAAGTGTAGCAAACCTCATTATTCCCTTAAGTGTAGCAAACCTCATTAGTCTCATAAGGTTATGTATCAAAGATAGTAAATTTTCTTTTAATTGGGAATTTTTTGTACAAAAGTTTGGCATGGCTATGAGTAATCCCTTATCTCCTGTCCTTAGCAATATTTACATGGAATTTTTTTAGACAAAACTCTTACCAAGAATTTTGCCCCAAAAAGTTATATGGTTTAGGTATGTGGATGATATTTTATGTATTTGGCCAGTTAACAAAAATCTCCAGGAATTCCTTAATAATCTCAATAATTTAGTCCCTTCTATAAAATTTACTGTAGAGGAAGAAAGAAATTGTAATTTGAATTTTCTTGATGTAACTGTCCATAGAAATGATAGAAATTTCACCTTTTCAATCTTTTGAAAATCAACTAACATTGCCTCTTTTGTTCATTACTACTCCAATCACCATCAAAATGTTAAATTCTTTGTTTTTTCTGGGATGTTCCTAAGGGCTTTATGTGTCTGTAGCCCGCAGTTTATTGACGCTGAAATTAAAACTATTTATGATATTGCATTGAAACTTAAATACCCAAGGACTTTTATAGATGTGGCATGGAAAAGAGCTAGAAAAACATTTTAGTCAACTGATGACAAACTTGAATTTAGTAAGCATAACATTCTAAAATTACCCTATGATGAAAGGTTTTTATATATTCCTAGAATTTTAAAGCTTTTTAACATAAATGTTGTTTTCAGCAATATGAATGTTAAGAGTTTAGTAATAAAAAATTCTCCTAAAGATCTTCCAGGCTGCATATATGAAATTCCTTTCAAAAAGTGCGATAAAGTCTATTATGGACAGACCGGTAAATCTCTTTCACAACAGCATCAATATTCTTTGAGAACTGGGCAATTATCGAATGCATTATTCGTACATAAGAGAGATTTACTATGAGATTCAGGGCTTCTGTAACGCGGGTTTTTGGCAATAACTTTTTATCTATGCATTTCATAGATATAATGCTTATTCAGAATACACATTATATCTACACATAAATTTTGACTGTATTCTGCATTATGTAGGTTGAATAAATTTGGTACTTACAATGTAAAAGTGACCTTTTTTGAAGACGGGCCAACTTACTCAGAGATAAGGTTTCGAACGCACTCGTTACGTAACTTATGACAGCATTTCTTCCCTCTTTCTCGATGGATGATTGGCTATACGTAACGAAGGCTATACCTCTGGCAACAGTGACAAAAATTTAAATACAAGCAAAGCAGTACACCTTTAAGAACTCTGAATCCTCTCCACTGATAATTGTTGTAATGAACAAACCAACAAAATATGTTAATAAATACAAAAACACTTTGATTATTAGTCTAACTCCCAAAATAAGTGTTCTAAGAAATTTTAATCTACTTTATAGATCACAATCAGATTGACAAGATGTAGGGAATAGTTGGTAATTTTCAAAGACATAGTAGACAAGCTTGATTTGATAACTGTTGTATCCAATGTCAAGCAATTTTATTTATCGGCTATCTACCTATTTACTAAAAAAAAAAAAAAAAAAAATAGACGGTATCGTATTTTGGCTTTAAACCTTCAACAATAATTATCGTCAGAATGATGACGTCATGAGGCTCCACCCACTTTGGCCTCGTTATAATTCAGGATAACAATGAGGCCATCATGGTCATTGTTGTATTAGAAAATCTAACTTCTGGCTATAAAAACTCATTTCTCGAGTAGTTGTAAGAAGTGCTAAATGATCCTCAGGGATCCCAGCAGTTGGCCTAAACGTTTAATTCATGTATATTGCTGCTATTACTAATTTTGCGGCACTACTGCTACAGTAGTATTACTACGCTAGCACAGATACCCCACCCACATCTATGTATCGTTCTGCCATTCATAAAGTCTTTATACCCAACATGGTCGTACAGACTAAAGAAGACGAAAAAAAATTATATTGGCTGATCCGTTGGTCTGCTGGAGATTTTAGCACATAAGCATGTATTTACTTTGGATAAAAATCTTATTTTAACAAAAATAGTTATATAAAGACTGTTTACATACACTCTCTCTCTCTCCTCTTCTCTCTCTCTCTCTCTCGCTCTCTCTCTCTCTCTTCTCTCTCTCTCTCTCTTGGTGGCACAGTGAATAGTTAATGGAAATGTTCGAAATCCTGAATGACATTACAAGTATTATAATCACGTTATGCTAAATACAAATCAGACCATAAACATTGGATTTAAACTAGAAACTGAATAATTACCTATTCAGACTATAGTAAGTATGGCCACGGGCTTTCTCTTGACTGTATAAAGTTGCAAGTCGTAAGACAAATGCAGTTTTGCAACCACGGGGACAATTCCAAATCCTGTTAGCCATTCTTGACTACTATGGGTTTCAGAGCCGATGGAACTTATTAAGCTGATTGGATTTCTGTCTAGTGGATGGGCGGGGCAACATTTCGTAAAATGATGTTTACCTTGCTTACATAATGAATGTTTTTCGACTCTTGGCTCAAAATATAAATATGTCAACTTTCAGCTACCACCGATGCTTTGATAAGGAGTAAAATCCAAAAAACAATGTTACAGAGGCCCTGAATTTCATAGTAGATCATCCTATTAACTGGAGTCAAGCAAGAGCCTTAATCCCATGTAATGACACAGTTAAAAGGAATATCATTGTATCTTGTTTCATCAAGTCAAATAATAGAAATGTTCTAAATTTAAGTCTTGGTTTATTTAAACTTGATGCTTTCATAATGAAAAAATTTGTAGATAAATATAAGCAACAAAATTAATATATTCAGTTTTTACATGTTTTGGACTGTAAAGATACTTTGTAATTTCGGTTAGGGTCAAATCTGTTTAGGTTTGTGACCGTGTGATAGCCGATAATCCTAGATTATCTCTTTTAATTTTTACCCTTTGACAATTAACCATCTGGTATTCTTGATCTTGTGTTGTACCTGAGACCTTTCTCTCCAATTGTATTTCATTAGCTCCTTGACAATGTCTTAGTAAAGACGAATATATATACAATATTATATATATATATATATTATATAATATATATATAATTATATATATATATAGATATATATCGATAATATATATAATATATATCTATATATATATATATAATATATATATTATATAATATATATATATATCTCGTATGGATAACTTGGTCATGAAATATTTAAAACATGATGGTATGTATAAATCAAAGTAATGCCACAGAAAAAATTGAAAAAGCAAGAATGCCAAGATCTTTTAGGCTTAACGACCCTTTACTTAACTTGTAGCTTGTGTGATAATATATATTAGTTATTATATATGTATGCACAGTAGTAGTAGTAGTAGCAGTTGTTGTTGTTGTTGTTGAAATACTATCATTAATTAAGCAAGTGTTACTACTAATTACCAGTAGGATGCCTTAAAGGCAATAACTTGCGAAGCAGCAAGTTAAACCATCAAAGGGTTAACTATTTAGGGTGAGGTTGGTGAATACCGACCAAGGGAGAACAACAACCGGAAACTCGGGTACAACAACTATTTCAAATTGCGCGCCTAAGCTTGCCACCAACACGTCATTCATCTCGGTGAAGACCATGTTAGCAACAGGTAAGAAAATTAATTTGCTGATGTCTCTTGTTATTTTTCACAGTTCTCATATAGGGTCTCATGTCAATGAATTAAGTTTCATTATGGTATTTAGCCAAATTGACATGATAACGAGTGAAATGAAGTTCTCCCTTTTGAAGTGGCTGCCATGGTATTGTTGTGGAAAAAAGGGTGGTGCAGGAGAGCGCCGACTATAAAGGCGTGGGGGGATCATCGACTGCCAACACAGATGCGTGAAATGTTGAATATTTTGAAATACTTGGAAACCAAATGCCTTGAAGCTTTTAAGTATTATAAAAAATATTAAGTATCGTCTAATACTATGTAACTGGGGTGCAGACAGGCAGACAATTGTAAAACTGCATACATCTCTCATTATTTCAAAGTTACTTTATGGATGTGAAATATAGTCTTTTGCATCATCTAATCATCTTACTATCCTAGATTCAGTGCATCATGCTGGTATATATGCTTGGCAACAGGTGACTTCTGATCTTCTCCCATCTTAAGTTTATTGATTCATGCTGGTGAAATCCCACCTGAGTTATATCGACATTCATCAACTTCTATGAAAATCATCCAAGGTTTCCTGATCATTTTAGTTTTAGAGTAAAAAAGGTCTTGGAAAGAATGAATATGCGGCTAACAGCAATGATTCAGTGAATGGTTAGTGCATCTGACACAATCTGGTATAAATTGACTCCAGAGCCAGCATCTCTGTTGGCTGATTGTATGATGAGGAAGACGTCAAAATCAGTGCTGTGGAATTATCTCCTTGAGAAGGTAGTCATGTCATGATGTTGAAACCAGTTTATGCACAGTGGATGGTGGTGCATTTCTACATAAAGTCAATTGGCCATTAAAGGGAATGTATGGCCACGTTGTAGATCAGTATTGTGGCTTTGTGACAAACATGTATGGCAGATATGATTACGTGATCATTGTATTTGATGTGTACTCAGACAATGGTCCCTGAAGTCACATGAACATTATTGAAGAAACTAAATGACACCATCGGATGTTGCCCTTTCTGAAAAAATGAATATCATATATAAGAGTGAGGTGATTTTCTGTAACCACTCAATAAGCATCATTTCATCAACCTTCTCAGCTCCCAAGTTCTAATATATGGCTATGAGACTTTGGAGTGCACAGGTGATGCACTGTTATCTTGGTAGTACTAGCATATCACTGGAAAGAACAACAGCTTGGCGAAATCTATTTCAGCACAGAGCGTAAAGAAAATAAGAAACGAAAAGACAAAGCTCCTGAAGGGTTGATTTTTCCTGAAAATAATAACTTTCAGTACTGTAAATAAAACTCACACTTCTTGACAAAATATTATATTTTCCAAACGGTATGGCAGCTACTGCCACCATCCTGTGTTCTCCACTGAAGATGGTAGCAGTAGCTGCCAAAACTATTTGGACAATATATATTTCGTCAAGAAGAGTGGTTTTTATTTACATCTATCAGATCATATGCAGGCTATAATATAAGACTTTAAGACTGCTTCAGCTTCTCAGGGAATCACAAATCCTAAAACTTCTTAAGACTGTTGAAATACAGCTGATTGCTGACCAGGTTGGAGCGTTATCAGCCACACTGGACATCGTTGAGCCACTCTGGATGTGACATGTTTGTCAAAATGTAAGTTAGGTTACCTTCATTGGTTATGTCTCAGTTTCATCTATATAAACAGATCTGATTCAGTCTTGTTCTCCATGTGTCATTTAATCCATTATCCTTTTGGTTTTAAGGGTAAAGCTAGTGATACTGACAACACTTCTTCATGGAAAATTCTGCCTCTGTTTTACTGTATCTCCACCCTGGATGTCCTGCATCAGAAAGAGCAGCACAGTTTTGTGCAGTGAGGGTTCATCTACAGGTGTCACAGTGGAAATAGTTGGACCTATAATGTCTGAAACCTGATGAATGGGGACCGGTGTTTCAGGGGAAAACACTGATTCTGGTCAAAACTGACTTCAGCCAGCCCCACCTAATCTCATCAAGTACACTCACTGCAAGTGTAAGATGTCCTTCAAAAATACCTGTGGCATGCTGGCATGCTCTTGTCAGAAGAACGGACTTGATTGTGTTTTAGCCTGTGGTGACTGTAGAGGCAAAGACTTTCAAAATTTATTCACCGTTGCAGATGTCGATGTCACAGACGATGATGATGCCAATAGTGACCTATTGAATCATTAGACTTATGATTATTGACAATACCACTAAATTTTCACAACACGAGAGTATACACTTTTATTTCATTCTTTTCTCTTTTTTTTTTTAATTGTCTGCCAATGGTTGTTGCAAAAGTGTCCAGTCAGAAGAGTTACACAGGGCCAGAAATCATAAATATTAAAATCATAGATATTAAAATATAAAGACCATGTCCTGCACCGTTTGTTCAATATCTCTCTGAATAAGAAGCCAATATTTATTATAAACATAATTTTTTATGTGGATTTCTTACAGTTAACATGATGCAATATGAAATCATTTTCATAGACCTCCCTCTGTTCAAACATAAGAAACTTGTTTTCCAAATTGGGGAAAGTGAGCCATATGATTTTCAAATTCTATGTAAAATTGCACTTTCAGTGATGCTAAATATGTTTGAGGGAAAATTAAGTCTCGGTTGACGCTCATTTTGAGTTAATTCGACCACACTAACATGTAAGTGTATGAGCACATGTGCCTGACGCTCCACCTTCTCACCAGTCCAAAATGTTATCCCCATGGCTGGGTCTTTGGCAGGGCCCTCAGTAAGTAAATAGGTAACCGGAAGGAGGTTGGGTACTGGTGTGAAACTTATGCAAAAACCTTACTTGTGTTAAATGAGGGCACGTGGAAAAGCTTGTCTACATTAGTCAAGCAGTTCGAATTTCTACAGAGGAGAAGTTTACAAGTTTAGTTGCAATCATATTCATAGATAAATGTGCTTGTGACCAGAGAAAGAATGATAGAGGTTATGCATGATTGCAGAAAAATAATTTGTTGCTAAAGCATGGATATACTTACATTTAAATATAAATTTTTCAGGGCTACAATCAAGACGAAATCTTAAAATTTGGAACAGCTGAATGTAGAGTAGTCCAAATCCCGCATATTGTCACAGCTTCTAGTCCCTTAGGTGATCAGCTGAAATGGTGAGTCAATCTCATATTATTTGATTTTTTATTCACGTTCTTTGGATCTCCCCTGTTTTATTAGCTCACTAAAGAATTCATATTAATTCTCTTATAAGTTTCCATTGTCTGTTTTCTTAGTTATTCTTATCTCACAGGCCCTCTTTTTCATTAATACCCTATTTATCAATCATCGACTATTCTCTCTCTCTCTCTCTCACACACACACACACACACACACACACACACACACACACACACACACACACACACACACACACACACACACACATGCAATACAGCATTAGCACAAAGGCACTGCTTAAATTTATATATATTACCACCAAAGACCAAAACAAAAAAATGTATCTTTCACGTCTGCGATTCTAAAGGTTAACCGAGTCTAATTCCTATTTTAAAAACGTTACCATGATTGTTAATTTTTGAAATATCTCGCTATCCCTTGTACAGAAGTGGTTTCCATTAGATTTATACCACTACAATTATTCCCATTGTTTTGGAATTACTTAGCTACGAACGGGGGTTATAGTTAACTTTGAACATTGTATAGTACTAGCTTTATTATCAACTTTGAGGTGATTCACAGTGCACAATTCAGTGGTTGTACTTCGGTTTATAACCTTTTAAAGTGGTTGACATGGTAAAAACCATTTATCAATCAAGCACTGAGCAAACCTCCATCAAAGTCACCCAGAAATGTAGCAAGCTGTGAAGTTCAGAAACCACCAAAAAATCCTCATTGTTATTGAGCAGTTATATCTTCACCTGTGTTACCAGGCTATCAGTTAACTTGGAGAAATACAGTTTCGAAAGCCAGGAGACATGTTCATTAGGTGACCTTTTCTAAATGCTGATTCAAGTCTGCACAAAAAATCAACTGAGAATTGTAATGTTCCTTTACAAAAAATCGCCAAATTCTCTTCACCCAGTCGTAAAGTCCTGAGATATATACTAATTGCACCAGCCTTGATTTTTTTTTTTTTTTTTTTTTTTTTTTTTTGCCGTCCCCTAGGTTTGGTTAGGTTAGGTTAGGTAGGGGTAGGTTAGGCTAGTTCAAAGCAGTATCCTTTATATAATTTGGCTGTGGGAAACTTAATGAGATTATTGTTAAGAAGATTCTATGGTTAGTTTTTAAGATTGGCATGCCCCCTGGAATTGGGACCAATAGTAAAATTTCTGCTTCCTTGTAATATGAATAAGACAAAACTTTGCACTAACTTAAAATATTTATCAAAAAAGCACTCATATACCCCCAGAACACAATAGACAACATACGATACAGCACATAAGCCGAAAAGGTCAACATTACGCAATATATACGGATGTCCAAATCAGAATATGGAGTGTGATATGCTGCAGTGTCCCAGGACAAAACATACCATTTCTCTCTTCCCAATAATGCCTCAGTATTTACAGCCGAGTTATGTCCAATAACATCGGTCATAAAAATAATTGAAGAACAAGCCTTTAATAATTTTGTGATTTATTGCGACTCTAAAAGCGCTATAGAAGCCATTAAAAGTTACAATCCCCAAAAATTATATAAGGGAATAAATGTTGAAATATCGAAGAGGCTGATAAAGCAGCCAAGGAAGCAGTCTATATGAAGAGAGCAAATGTGGACATCCCTATTAGTGACTATGTAGCATATATAAAAACAATCATTGTAAATAAATGGCAAGATAAATGGAATGACCCCCCATGTGACCAGGAACTTTGCTGTAGTGGGGGGCTTGCGTGGTGCAATGAAGAATTGAGCGATGGTGGTGGGGTGATTTTTTCATCCCGGTAGGTACTGCCATGCCACTAAGGTCAATTCAGAGCATCCTGACTAATCCTGGTACTCTGTATCATCTCCTATTTTCACTATTTCTCTCCTTCCTCTGTCCGGATGGATTTTGTTGATGACCTTAGCATGAATTTGGACACGCTCTTACTGTTCTTTGGAGTTGAAGGAGGGTGGAGTGGGAAGGCATGCCTCTCCACCCGTAGAACTGGAGTACCCAACCGAGCGAGGGGAAACTTTTATGTCAAACCCTGCATTCGGTGCTGGGTCTGATCTCGATGGACTGACGACCCTCAAGGTACTGAATGTGGGATTTATATCTAGATTGTACCCCTAGGGTTCCGCAATAAGGGAATTGCATCCTCTAAATGTGGCTCCATGGTGGGTATGGGGGAAAACCTAGACGAATCTTTTATACTATATCATTCTATGAGAAACTTAAAACCCCAAAATCCTGATGACCATTGCACGGAACACGACATGGGAAAGACTTCAATCCAGTGTGGTTACACTGGCACCATATACTCCTCATCAAGGGAGAAGAAATTTTGTAGGAAGAAAATACTTAGAAGAATCTGGAGAATGTGTACCTAATGAATTTGATAAATATCTAACCATTACCTTTGAGGATAAAGTTATGAATATTTTTGAAGTACATAGGGATATTGTAAAATGTTGTGGGAGGGAACCTAAGATAATGCCACATGGTAGAAATAAGCTTTTGGTAGAGACTAGATCATTAGAAGAAAGTGAGAAATTGAAATCTCTGAGTTTACTGGGAGGAGTTCAGAGTGAATGTAAACCACATGATACCTTCAATCATACTAAAGGAATTATATATGCTCCTCATCTTATGATTCATCCTGAAGAGGAACTGGAAGATGAACTTAAAGATCAGGGTGTATTGAAGGTGGAAAGACTAAAAAAAGAAAGTATTATTAACTTTCAATTCTTCTAAATTGCCAAATTTTGTGAAAGCAGCTTGGTATAGATATGAAGTGAAACAGTACGTGCCGAGACCCAGGAGGTGTTTTTACTGTCAGGAATGTGGGCATATAATTGGGTCCTGTAGATCCAAGTTGCAAGGAAACCCTGCAATTTGTATAAATTGTGGAGAAGTTGAGCATGGTGATTGCCATGCTGAACCAAAATGCATGCATTGTGGGGAAGCACACCAGTCATCCTCGAACTCATGTGATGTTTTCCTTTTTGAAAAAGTTCAATATACTAGAGTCCTGGAGAAAGTTACTTTTGCAGAAGCCAGAAGAATAGTACTGAATAAATATATAAGACCAGGGGTATCTTTTGCAAGTGTTGCTGCAAATAGACAACAATTGAGAAGGAGGAATGATAATTCTAATATTGCTTCAAATTCACTTAGAACAGGTGGAAAAATTAAAAAATCCCATGTAACAGAAAGTAGCAGCAAAGACAACTTGGGTAAAGCTCAAATCGAAATGTCTATGACTGCAACATCATCCTTGGTTGATGTGCAAAATTCTTTGGAAATAGTATCAGCTTTGGCTGGTGTACCGGCCTCTTTGGAGGCAGCGTCAGCTTTGGCTGGTACACCAGCCTCTTTGGAGGCAGCATCAGCTTTGGCTGGTGTTCCGGCCTCTTCGGAGGCAGCATCAGCTTTGGCTGGTGACACCGGCCTCTTTTTAGGCAGCATCAGCCTTGGCTGATGCATCAACCTCTTCGGAGGCAGCATCAGTTTCTTTGGAAGCAGCATCAGTTTTGACTGGTGTAAGTAATTTGGAATTTACGTCTGTCCTTGCCGATGTGCATGCCTCTTTTGGGGGATCACCTTCCTTGGCTGATGCAATGGCTTCTTGGGAGCCTGGAGTGCCAGCTACGGGGGCAGCCAGCCAAGAACCAGAAGTTGCTTCCTGTATGGAGGTAGCAATGCCAGTCCCAAAAAGAAAGGAGGCTGAGGGTGGCAGACAGTCACCCTCTAAGAAAAAACAAAGCAGGATTCCCCAAATTCCTGGCAACCCTATGAAGATAAAATATCTTCAAAGAGACCCTATTATCAAGGCCTCTAAACTCCAGTAAATTCTTAGCTTTCCAATCAGATCTAAATCAAAATAATAGAAACCGGGGTGGAGCAATGTTATATGTTCGCCATGATACTCCACACAAGCATTTTCCTGTTAATTCTTCTTTGCAAGCTGTTGCAGTGCAAGTGTTTCTGGCTCATAAATATGCAATTTGTTCTGTATATCAGCTCAGTGGTCTGGTTAAACTATTCTTATAATAATAATGTTCTGTATATCTTCCACCAAATGTAGCTTTTCCTATTACTGATTTCTGTAATCTCATCAGACAGCTTCCTCTGCCTTTCATCATCCTAGGTGATGTGAATGGAAGAAATCCTTTTTGGGGGATTTAATTACTAATGAGAGAGGAAACTGCCTGGCATCCATTATTGAAAGTGAAAATGTTGGTGTTCTAAACACTGGAGAACCCACCCATTTCCATGTACAAACTGGTACTTTAACAGCCATCGACTTGTCAATATGTAGTGCCGATGCCAATATGGACTTCAATTGGCGAGTGATCGATGATAGGTGCAGTAGTGATCACTTTCCAATTGTTGTTAGCACTGGATCAAGTCCTCCATGTTCAAGATTACCCCGTTGGAGTGTAAAAAGAGCTGACTGGGCAAATTTTGAAGAGCATAGTTCAATCGAAGCTAGAGCAGAGGAATTTGAATGCATTGAGGATGTTATTGAATTGTTAATAACTAATTTATTTGCAGCTGTACTTCAGTCAATTCCAAGAACATCAGGTCTATTTATGCGCCGACCAGTACCATGGTGGTCAAAAAAATGCCATGAAACCCATAGAACTATGAGATCTTGTTTTACTAGGTATAAAAACGGAAATGTAACTATTATCTGGTGGAATTTCGTAAGGCTAGGGCAAAGTTTAGGTTTGAAATTAAAAATGCACGAAGAAAATCTTGGATAAACTTCTTCCATAGATTGCAAAACTCCCATCACATTAGTGTGGAAGAAGATAAGGAAAATAGCAGGAAAGTTTGTACCTAGCCAAACACCTGTGTTAAAAACTAATGGCATAAATGTAGGAGATCCAAAAGTAGTGTCAAAGAGTTTGCCCTATATTTTGCTAAAATATCTAAAAAAGATGATAAGAAACCATATGCAAACAGCAGAAAACAAATGGAACAGTATTATCTTGATTTCACAACAAATAAAGGGGAGTCTTATAATATTCCATTTATTATGAGAGAATTTGAATTGGCTCTCTCAAAGTGTAAAGACTCTGCTCCTGGTCCTGATGAAATTTCATACTATGATCAAGCATACTGCTCAGAATACTAAAAGATTTATCCTCAGTATAATAAACAGAATTTATAAAGAACATTACTACCCTTTATGTTGGGAACTAGCAAGAGTCCTTCCTTTTGTCAAGCCTGGAAAGGATAGTTCTTCCGTAGGAAATTATCGTCCAATTGCCCTAACATCTTGTTTGTGTAAACTAATGGAGAAAATGGTGAATGCTCGTTTAGTGTGGTATTTAGAGCGAGGAAACTTTTTCTCTCCGGCCCAATGTGGTTTCTGCAGTATGCGATCCACTGTTGATATCTTTGTTAGAATGAAGTCTGCAATATGTGAAGCCTTTGCCTCTAAGCACCACTTTATCACGGTTTTCTTCGACTTGGAAAAAGCGTATGATACTACGTGGCGGTATGGAATTTTGAAAGTAGTCCATGAATATGGTTTTAGAGGAGAATTAGCTATTTTTATTAAGCTATTCTTAAAAAATCGTTATTTTCAAGTACAAGTAGGAGCAGCTCTGTCTGAAGTATGTAAACAAGAAGAAGGTGCTCCTCAGGGCAGTGTGTTAAGTGTAACACTTTTTGCTCAAGCAATTAATGACATAGTAAAGCAAAAATACCTGCTGATGTTATGCACACACTCTTTGTGGATGACTTTTCTTTATCTCTTGCAGCTGCACGTATGTCAGTAGCAGAACGTCATCTACAAATAGTAATAAATAAGATAGTGAAATGGGCTGAAGTGCATGGTTTCAGATTTTCTTCATCAAAGAGTGTAGCCATACATTTCTGTAGAATTAGAGGGATACATGCAGACCCAGATTTATATGTAAATGGCCAGAGAATATCTTGTGTTAACGAAACAAGGTTTTTAGGAATGATTTTTGATACTCGGTTGACAGGGCTTCCCCATATCCTAAATGCCAGGGCTAAGTGCAGAAAATCCTTGGATATCTTGAAAGTTTTGTCAAGTACATCTTGGGGATCAGATAGACTCCAGTTATTGAGATTGTATAAAGCTTTGGTTTTATCAAAATTAACATATGGATGTGAAGTTTACACCTCGGCTACCCCAAGTCGCCTTAAGATTTTAGACTCCATTCACCATACTGGAATTAGGATTGCTACTGGAGGTTTTAGGACTTCCCTATAGAAAGTATGTTAGTAGATGCTGGGGAAATGCCCCTAGCCATACATTACCAGGCTCTTCTGGCTCGAAGCTGGTTCAGATTCCAAAGACTTCCTGGTATGCCAGTCGCTAAGAAATTAAAGATTTGATAGCTTTTATGAAAGTCATCCAAAGATGCCACGTCCATATGCCTTCAGACTGAAATCAACCCTCCAAGACTTGAACATTCCAGACAAATGTGTACTACCGGTGAAGGCATCTGTATCTCCCCCTTGGAAATTCCCAGCAGTAGAGTTTTGTCACTACTTTAATCAACCAAAGAAGAATGTCTCTGATAAAATATTATGTTATACCTTTTTAGAACATATGTCACAACATAACAATTTTATCCCAGTTTTTACCGATGGATCCAAAACCAGTGCAGGCACTAGTTTTGACATAGTTTTTCCGTCCTTTGAGCGTAGTAGAAGGCTCTCAAGTAATGCATCTGCATTTACTGCAGAATTAAATGGAATTTTAAATACTATCAAAGTAGTTTTAAAAAGTAGTGAACAGAATTTTATTGTGTACTGTGACTCTAGAAGCGCTCTAGAGTCACTGAAAGGTTATTATTCCAAACATCCAGTAGTTTTAAATATTCTAGAATGGTTATTTTTAGCTAAGCGGAGGGGTTTTGATATTGAATTTTGTTGGGTTCCAGCACACGTTGGAATATCTGGAAATGAACGCGCTGATACAATTGCCAAAGAGGCTGTTTCTCGTATTGAGCCCAGATCATTTAAGCTGCCGTGCAGAGATTTATATACTCCAATTAGAGAGATGCATAAAGTACTTTGGCAAAATATTTGGTCAAATTTAACTACTAATGTAAAAATTAGAACAATTGCACCTGCAATCTATCCTTGGCTTTACAATTTTATGCCCAGAAGGTTTGAAACGGCTCTGTGCAGCCTGGTTCCACTGACTGTTATGCACTTGCTGGTTGAGTGCCCCAGTTTGGTGGAACAGCGCAATCAATATCTATACTATGGGAAGGAGAATAATGTTTTTAAGTTGTCAAAAATTTTAGGAGCAAATGGGATTTTTAACATGACTGGCTTGTTTGGATTTCTTTTTAACACTGGTATTTTAGATAAACTGTAATGCTTGTGTGCGCCTTGCTTTTATTCTTAATGAAATGGTGTATATGTGTGTGTGTGCATGTACGTAAGTGTGTGTTTATGTATGTATGTAATAATTTTTTTTTTTATAATTACCAGTATCTTTTATCATATATTTTTTAAAATAATTTTCTGTTTAATTATTATTATTAAAATTTATAGGGTTTTTATATATAGTTCTGCATCAGTGACCTAGTTGTCGCGATGCTAGATTAATATAGTATCAATCAATCAATAAATGGAATGAAGAACCTGAAAGTAATAAACTAAAACAAATAAAACCTAACGTTACGAAATGAAGTTTCGCATATCAGAGAGAGACGCATACATATGTAATCCTGACACGTCTACTCATAGGCCACACTTGTCTGACAGATGGGCACTTGATGAGGAGCCCACGAAGACCTACTCCGGAGTGCTCAGAGTGCAACGTGTTAGTAACTGTCAGACAAGTGTTGTTTGGTCGTCCAAAGCATGATCAGCCGAAACTGTCAACTCTTGGAAATAAACTAATAAAAGGAATTTTGTCTGACTCACATTTTCAGTGGTTCCGATTTTGACGTTTTTGAGGATCTCTGATTTAACTGATATTATAAAAATAATTATATAATAAAGATACAAAAACCTCAGAGCAATTAATGAATTTTAAATAAAATTGTTAAAAGTTTCTCAACTTATTGTTAATTTTAATACAACTTTTTAGCATGTACGTATGTATGGAAACATGAGTAAATGTATTTATTGTATGAAAGCCTCTGCCTCGGTGAAGTTTTTTTTTTTTTATTTAATTTTGATTTATTCTGTATTATACTGAATGACCTATTTGATCCCAGTTCTTGGCGTTTGGCCTAGACCTGGCATTTTATCTTATCCCTCTGGCCAGCTGTATGAGAGCTGAAAGTCAGCTCAGTTAAACTATTTTTATAATAATAATAATAAGATCGGCGTCCTGCTTTTTTTCAGGGAAGGTTGAGTATTTGGTTACAGTATGGGAATATGCCACCTGATCATAAGATACGTAATCTTTTTCTAGGTTTTTGAGTCTCACAAAATGGTTTCCTTGAAATCACAGGTGAAAAAGTCACCTTTCAGCTCCATTGGTAAAAATTGGATAAAATTACATCAGAGAACATCTTATTGTTGTTCAAGTACCATTTTTTTTCTCAATATTTTAATTTTGGTGTTACAGATATACTTTTGCAAGTAATGTCAAAGTAGTCTTTCCTTGCCAGGCCTCTAATCCACCAATGGAGTGTGGGATCTGCCATGAAATTCTGGACGAGGAAGAGCGTTGTCCTCTCCTGCTTCCTTGTTACCACTCTGTCTGTGCAACCTGCATCGGGATGCTCATAGATAAAGGCTCAAAACTCTGTCCCTTCTGTCGCGAGGCTTTCGATGGTACATCTACAAAGTGCTTTAGCCCTAATTTCGCCTTGCTTGATATGGTGAAATATGTGAACAGATTAGAAGAGGTCAATGTACGACCTTTGCCTAAAATGAGGAAGAGACGAGCTTTTGAGGAATGGTTCAATGGTATTGAAAATGACATTGACAAAATTTGTAGTGAAAACAAAGTAACTTGTTGCGATATTGAAAACTTAATGGAAAGAAATTCAAAACTAGAAAAAGTACTAATAGTCTCCAATAAACAGATAGATAACGAAATTACAAGAGACTTGATGGAAACCAAGAAAACTAATGAAAAGTTGCTCACATACATCCAAGAAGTGAATGAGGCCCTGAAGAATATCCTTTCTGTGGCTAAAGGAAGACAGCTTGACCTGGAAGAGATGCAAAGCAACTTGAAGCCAACTGAGGATTTCATCTCGGCTTCACAGTTATTGGACGAAGCGGAGAAAAGCAGTCACAAACAGAAGGAGGAACTGATGAAAGAAAAGGTGTTAGTCAATGGATATAAGAACCACACCAATATAATAGCCAAGGTAAGTGCAGTAGGATAACTTTTCATTGGTATGGTTTCTGCCATTCATAATTCTTCCTGTTTGTCATACACTAAATAATGTTTTTTTTTTTTAAATAAGGAAGACGAATTTTGTTTTCTTTTATACTCCATTACTTGCAGCGTAGCGTAAGTTATGTTTCTCCGAAACTTAATGCTTCAATACCTTTTTACCTTTCACAAAATGTGTATATGGTTGAATGATGACTTAGAATAATGCTGCCATATTTTTGTGACTCCAGTCTTAGGATGAAGAGGAAAAAGTGCACCATGAATAATAACTATTTTAGTTTTTTAAAAAAGAAAACTTCCGATGACTATGTCCATCCACACTTTTTCTGTCCACCTGCAGATCTTAAAAACTCTGAGGCTAGAGGGCTACAAATTGGAATGTTGATCATCCACTCTCCAATCATCAAACATACAAAATTGTAGCCGTCTAGCCTCTGTAGTTTTTATTTTGTGTAGGGTTAAATTTAGCCATAATCGTCGGTGCCAGGTGCTGACGCATCCTTGCTTGACTGCATCTGGGGGGCAACTGAGCCTTGCCCGGTTGTGGCTGAGAGTTTCATACAGCATCACATCGAGAGTTTCATGCATCAATATATGCTACTTTGGAAACTCGTCGCATATTTTACTTGTTTTATTTTTGCAACGAAGTATATCGGTAGTCGTGATATAGTGTCATTATGTTAATCCTTGAATAAATTATCCAATAGATAACTAATTTTTTCGATAGTGATCTAATGAAAAAATATGAAGCTCACAGAAATTGGCAAGATACATAAGTTTTACCTTAATTATCTCAGGAATTGCAATGTTGGGGAGTAAAAATATCACAAAGAGAAAATCTATCATTTCTAATCCGACAATTTATGCAGGTGGCTGAGAGACATAAGAGCAACTTGACTGTTATAAGTGGAGCCCTGTCATCATGCATAGCGATTGAAGAAGAAGAGGTGGAATTTCAGAAAAGTCTGAATAAAGTAAGTTTAGAATTTACAGACAGTTTCAGTTATAAGAAAAATATTTTTGTATTAAACTTTCAGAATGGTCACTAAAAAGTGCAGTTGGTTTAGTATAATAATACCTGGGTTACGAAAGCTGGTGAAATTTGGCTGTTCAGCATCCTTTTGCCCTCAAGCTGCACCCGCTGTCTAACTTGTTACTTTACATCCATTCCTGCTTCCTTTCGTCCTTCGTGTTGTTCAACCCCTCAAACTATTACTTGTTTATGCAACTGTGGGGTTTTCTCATTGTTTTATTGTCTAACCACTTCATCGTCTCTTTCCATGGTCTTGAGTACTGAATAATCCAGTGCCTGTCTTTATAGCCCAAATATGTGGATTCATTTGTTCATTCAGAATGATTTCCACTGCAAATTAACCCACTAGAACACCCTTTATAAATAGCTGTAAAGGGGTACTATAGCATGAAGCTGATGGTTATTGATTGGAAAAATGAAAATTGTCAAAATCAAAGATACACAATAACCTAACCAGAGGGCTGTGCATGGGTCTTTTTGGAAACCGCAACAATTAGTTACGGTTCCCCTCTTGCATTTGCCTATCATTGGTTGTGATGATGAGTTGTAATAGGCTAAGGGAGGAGTGCAGCAGAATGTCAATTCTGTCAAAATTGCATAAAAAGTTATGAGAAATACCTATGTTAACATTAGGTAACCTATTTGAACCTTTTCCTACCATAGAAATGCTGAATATTTTCACTCCATACTAAGGAGATAATCGTATAGTGATCAGATTCAGACATACAACACCATATAATCAACTAAACTACTGGAAAGAACTCCCAGTCTCTTGAAAAAGTTCACATAGGCAGGATGTATGTTCCACCTCTCCTGAGGGGTACGTCTTTCAGAAGTATCCCTCAGGAAAAGTGGAACATACATCATACCCATGTGAACTCTCGAGATAGACTGAGAGTTTCCAGCTCTGCGATTGGCTTATCAACAGCCAATCAGGAGCATCGTTAGGGACGGGCCTAGATATCAAATGCACGGTTGATGTGAATCTACTATAGTTACTCCATTAAGCATTCTCTAGGAGAAAAAGATATTCAAAGAAATGTCCACATTACACAATTCCTGTGACTCTATCTCCATTTTCAACTGCTGGCATAATTACCTTAAATCCAATTTGGGGAATACTTTACAATTTTCTCAAGCTGCTAACATGACCTTGGGATCTGTGAATGGATGTTAAACTTGAAGTTACTTAGTAATGACCATATAACCTCAGTTACCATTGTCCTTGAGAATTGCCCAGCCCCCTCGAGTAGATTCCTTCACGTGGTGAGGGGTAAGGGATCCTGCCTTCAATCTTGCGAAGGCCGGATCCTGACGGAACGCCTACAAAACTTTTGGCATTAACTGGCGTGGACATTTCCACATTCACAAAATTTTACTGCTTGGGTAGGTCTGGGAGGAGTTCGTGGTTTGGAGGGGTTTTAGATTCAAAGCTAATTGTGGGAGTTGTGGTGGTTCAATCGCCAACCAATAACGGTTTGGACCAGGGAGTTGTGGTGAGGGGTTTTTAGATTCAAAGCTATTGTGGGAGTTTGTTGGTGGTTGAGTCGCCACCCAATACGGTTTTGGACGCCCAAGAGATGGTGATGGGATTTTCCCATTGCTATCTTGAGGGCGGAAACATCTCCAGGGATCAGCCCATCAGAATCCAGGGGGTACTGGTTTTTGGGATGGGACTCCTGGCTTTTGTCCGGAAGCCCACCAATATGTTTGGAGTGGGAAGTCTGTCCCCATTAGTGTGGGCAGAAGTCCCAGCAGGCAGATTGGCTTATACCTGGGCCATTGCAAGCATATTGATGCTATCCCAAAAGGGTAGGGTATGGGGCAGACCGTGGGGAAGCAACTTCTATGTGTGCCGTTGGTGGAGAATGTCGAACCCTGTCTAGTCTGCAATACCTTGTTGGTCTTCCCAAGCAGTAGTTGTGTATGTATGTGTGCATGAAATTTTTAATAGAAATAGGAATGCTAATCATGATATTGGAATTTTACTTGGTTCTCAAGAACCTGAGTCGTATACCTTTCCCTTGACCTCAACAAAAACATGAAAGAACTGAATATATTTGATGTCCATAGAGATATTGTGAAATGTATTGGCAGAGAGCCAAAGATAGCCTCTCAAGGTGAAGGAAGCTTGCTTGTAGAAGTTTCATCACCAGATGAAAGTAGAAAGTTACTATCTATTAGTGCTGTAGAGGGAAGTGCAGCAAAATGCACTCCTCACAAAACGATGAATCAGTCTGAAGGAGTAGTGTATAGCACTGAACTCTTACATTATTTTGAGGACACTCTCCGAAAAGAATTTGCTGATCAAAAGGTGGTTGATGTGAGACGAATCAAGAAAAAATATTGTGAATATTACATCCAGTGCCAACTTTGATACTCACCTTTGATTGTTTGAGACTCCCTAAATTTCTGAAAGTTGCATGGCTTCACTTGCCAGTCAGACAATATACTCCCGCTCCCAGATGTTTCCATTGCCAAATGTTTGGCCATCTAATTACAACATAAAGGAAAAAAGAAAGAAATGAACCAGCTATATGCTTTAACTGTGGCGGAAAAGAGCATGGGAATTGTGAACTTACTCCATGCTGCCCTAATTGTGGGGGAGACCATAATGCAGCACATAAATCATGTATCAAGTATATCATTGAAAAAGAAACACTTTGTATCAAGACTCAAGAGTGCATTACCTTTAAAGAGGCAAGACAAAAGACTTTGCAGAAATTCAACACCCAGAAGTCATTTGTAGATGCAGTAATAGGAAATGAGGAAAGACAAAAGAAATTGAATCTGAAAAAGTCCAATGAAGATAAAGAAGAAAAAATGGATGCTGGTACAATTGTCAACAAGAGGACTTTAAGTGAAGAGTCTGTAACAATGCCTGAATCAAACGTTAAGCACCTTGAGAAAGGGGATACACCCAACAATGCCTGAATCAAACGTTAAGCACCTTGAGAAAGGGGATACACCCCCAGAAAAAGTTAATGAGTCAGAAAAAAAAATTAGTAAACCTTCATCATCTTATGGTTCAGCTGACCCTCATGGAACATCTGAATTAATTGAAAATGAGGAGTCATATCTCACTATCATATCTTACAACGCAGCAGTATCCAATGTAGAACCTAAGGCAAACAAAATGTTAAACTCAGTTCAGCTTGGTTTAGACAATAAAACTAGACTAGCTGAAAATGATAAACCAGATACAAGGGTCGAAGATACTACTAAAGATATTGCTGTTTCATATACCATCATAAGTAATCACTTGGTACATTCAAATGACCCTCTAAATACTCCTTCGACATCTGGAACTGTACCAAAAGTATGTCATAAAACTCAGATTTCATCTACAAAGAAAAAACATAACAAAACGATCTTGGACAGGGGATCATCTTCTAGAAAATAGGTACTTTCTCTGCTATATTACAATGGAACTGCCAGGGACTTCGCCCTAAATATGAAGAGCTATTATGTTTGATTAATACGTATAACCCAGTATGCTTAGCGATACAAGAGACTATGCTAAGCAACAACAAAATGCTTACTCCCAAAGAGTTTTTCGCATTCCACTCCCAATTCCCATTACAGGGAAATTCGGGTGGAAGTGCTCTTCTTGTTAGACGAGATATTGCTCACTCAAAAATACAGTTGCAAACTCAATTACAAGCAGTAGCTGTCAAAATTCACTTAAAAAAGACGTACACAATTTGTTCATTGTATCTCCCTCCTAATAACCCAATACTTGAACGACAGTTAACACACTTGTATGAACAGCTACCTTGACCATTTCTTATATTGGGAGACTTTAATGGTCGACATGAACTTTGGGCAGACATTTTAACAAATCAAAGAGGAAACCTTATCTTATCATCAATAGAAAATTCAGATATGACCCTTTCGAACACTGAAAAACCCACCCATTTTCACATTCAGACTGGTACATTTTCATGCATTGACTTATCTATCGCCAGTTCTGATACATTCATTGACTTCAACTGGGAAGTACTGGATGATCTATACGGTAGTGATCATTTTCCAATTGTCATCAGAACTGAGAAATATGAGCCAGTATACAGAATGCCTAGGTGGTGTGCCAATAAAGCAAATTGGCCCCTTTTCCAGGAACTTAGTTATACTGAACTAGATGCAAAAGATATGCCAACAATAGGAGAAGCAGTGTTCTACTTAACAATGATTTTTATGTTTGCGGCAGAAAAGGCAATCCCAAAATCCAGTGGAAAATTGCATCGGAAGCCTGTTCCATGGTGGAATGCTCAATGCAAAATACGACATAAAGCCATGAGAGCAGTTTTTACGAAGATACAGAAGACATCAATGTGAATGCTACTTGATCTCCTTTAAAAAGGCTCAAGCCAAATTCAGATGGCAAATAAAACATGCGAGACGAGAATCATGGGTATATACTTTTTATTCAACAATTACCTGGAAAACACCTATGACCAAGATCTGGACAGTTATTAAGAAAATAGCATGAAAGTACAATCCTAGTCCCCTCCCTGTTTTAAAAGTCAGTGGTGACTTTATAACCGACTCAAAGGCTGTAAGCAGTGTTTTTGCTGAACATTTTGCAATGATATCAAGCAGGGATGAAAATTCCCCATTCTACAGGGAGAGAGTGTTAGCAGTCTGAAACACTTGATTTTACTTCTTTTAAATCTGAATCATATAATATGTCTTTTGCCATGAAGGAATTTTTATTTGCTCTTAGTAACAGTAAAAACACTGCACTTGGACCTGATGAAATTTTATATGAAATGATCAAGAATACTTCTAAGGAAACAAAATTTTCATTTTAAGTATTATTAATAGAATTTTCAAGGAGAGCGATTATCCTAGTGTTTGGGAAATAGCGACAGTTTTACCCTTTGTCAAGTCTGGGAAAGATTCATCTGTCCCTACAAGCTATAGACCAATAGCTTTAACGCCCTGTTTTTGTAAACTTATGGAAAAAATGGTAAATTTTAGGTTGGTATGGTTTTTAGAATCAAAGAAGATTATATCATCATCTCAGTGTGGCTTTTGCCGTATGCATTCTTGCACAGATGTATTGATACGTTTGGAGAATGCAATTTGTCAGGCATTTGCTTCCAAGGAGCATTATGTGGCGGTTTTCTTTGACCTAGAAAAGGCTTATGATACTACCTGGAGGCATGGAATTATTGTAAATGGTTTTCTGGTTGCAAGGCAGACTGTTCAGGTGATATTCTTAAACAGAAATTCCTTTGCCATGCTGAAAAACATGATAACTCCAGGCAATTCTTTACCGATGGCTCCAAATCCAGTGCTGGCGTTGGGTTTGGAGTGGTATACCCTGACAGTAGTGTTAGTGGTGCATTACCATGTTGTGCTTCTATTTTTACTGCTGAACTTTTTAGCATTTTAACAGCACTAAAGAAAATTGCAACTTTAGATGGAGATAATTTTACTATTTTTAGTGATTCCAAGTGTGCCTTGGAAGATTTGGCATCTTTTAATCCAGTATACCCTGTGGTACTGGAAATAACATAGTGGTTTTTTTTTATTAAAACAAAAACATAAGGCAGTTAACTTCTGCTGGGTTCCTTCACATGTTGGTATAGTTGGAAATGAACGAGCTGATGAATTGGCTAAGTTAGATACATCAAAAAAATCCAAGAAGTATAGCAATTCCTTGCTCAGACTACATTCCTTAAATTAAAAAGACAGTAGAATCAGTTTGGCAATTCTATTGGACAATAGAGAGTAATAATAAAATGAGAGAACTCGCTGATGTAATCAACCCCTGGCTTTATATGTTAGAAGACCGTCGGAAAGAGACTGCATTATGTAGGTTATGGATCGGCCACACATGGATTACTCATGAGTTTTTAATGAACAATGACCCTGAACCATTTTGTGAGGATTGTCTTGTTCCCCTCACAGTAAAACATTTAATAGCAGAATGTCCCAGCTTAATATCAGCAAGGAACCGTCATTTTAACGTAGTTGGAAGAATGGATCTTAAACTGGATGCCATGATAGGCAGAGATTTTAATGAGGATAGCCTTTTTAGTTACCTTCAAGAAGCAGGTCTTCTTGAAAAAATTTAGGTTAGTTTGGTCAAGATGTTTGAGTTTGTGTATGTGTTAGTATGTGTCAGTGTATATCATTTGCTTTCAAGTTTTTTTTACTTCATAAATTTTTTTGTACATAAAGTTGACCTCCAATTGATATATTTATTACCATATATAAAGTTTTAGTACTTTTAATATCTATTTATTTTGACAGAAATCTTTTGAATTTGGAAGTATGCAGGGTGCCTGTGTTGCTTGGACTGTTGTTTACAGTTGATCTGAAATAGGTGTAAAGGTTGGATGGATATTTCGTGTGTTTTTGGGTTCTCTGTAGTTCTCTGACAGATTTTATATAAACATATTTATAGCATTTTAATTGACTTTTTTCTTTGCAATTCCTTTTAATGATACGGCGTCAATAACCTCGTCATTGCGACGCCAGTAAGAATTAACAGATCAATCAATCAATCAATCAATTGCCCAGCCAGAGTATGTTACCTTTCCCTTGCACCCTCTTTTAATCTTTGATTTCCGTTTCAGCTGCTGTTTTGGGAGCCCAGAATCTCTTTTGAGTTGCCTTATTTATTTCATTATATTGTCATCCTTGCAAGTTGTACAATGGTAGCTTGCTACCTTTTAACCTTATATTCAAAATCGTGCCTATTCTCAGATAAAATTATCTGTGACGAGTCTTCTTTTACTAACCCTTGTTGTTTCTATCTTATAAATCTGTTGATTGGATCTGAGACCCTTCAACAAATCTATACAAATTACTATTATCATTACTACTTACTTCTTTTCTGGGAATATCATCATTAATACGTATGGTTGATGCTATTGTATGTGAGCGTTTGCTAGCCTATTCTTTTAATAATAGAACATCGATTGTCTCATTGTAAAATCTCATGTATAAAAAACATATTTGCTAACCTGGATCAGTTGTAATATCAGCTGATGCAGGTTTGTATGAGTCGAAAGTCGTACGAGTACTGCTACCTTATTGTTAAATGGTAACAGCAAGAGACAGGCTGTAAAGATGTTTTGAATTTTCCATGTAGTACTTTCATTGAGAATACTGAAGTGGTTTTAGGATACAGAAAAGAAGATCCATAAATATAATTAATCTTCCCCCATGAAAAGTGTATCATTTTCATGTGACTAGTATTTACCAGGATGTATACCTCAGTATTTTCCGTTTAATGATTTACACAAATCAGTCACATCATTGTAGAGTTACTGGTATGAAGAAAAGATATGGTTATATAAGATGTTTCATTTGGTTAATAGAAAAAGTTCCCACTGTTGTTATTTTACAAAGAGCAAAAGTCAATACAGGGCCAAAGAATACAGGCATAGTTATTACTGGGCCAAGGAAAGGATATGACATTTTTTTCATAATGAAAGAGAAGTACATAATTAGTTAGGAAATACTCGTAAATGGAAATATCCTTCATTTAGAGAAGTGGAAGTACCTGTCTTTGGAACTGATGGAAAACCTTTCCTCGGGTTAGATTACTTCATCATGAGAGTGACATACTAGAGCCAGTTGGATCCACGGGGCTTATTGCTGTCAGTGCACTTCACCTTGTGCACTGTAGACATTACTTAGGTTCTTTGCAGTGACCCCTCATCCCCTAACTACAGCCTCTTACATTCCTTTGACTGTACCTTCATTCACATTCTCTTTCTTACTTTCCACCCTCTCCTAACATTTTTTTCGTAGTGCATCTGTGAGGTTTTCCTCCTGTTACACCTTTCAAACCTCCTTTACTCTCAGTTTTCGTTTCATCACTGAACGACCCCATAGGTTCCAGCTCTTAAATCTTATATTTCTATCCTAGAGCCAGTTGGCTAGCCAAGGATGTTTCATTATTCTTTGTCTCGTATCCACAAAACAACTGTAATTACTTCGATTTCCCTGACATGTCTATATTGAGTGTGAGGTTAAGTCTTATCTTGGTTTATTTGAAGTGATTGTCAGTGAGAAGATTCATCCGAGCACAAATTATACTTTGGTAAACTACACATGAAAGGGAGAGGAACAAAGGAGTAAGGAAAGAAAAAAAAGGAGTTTTATGAAATCTGTGTTTACCTTCATCTGCACTATAGGTAGTTTTCAGTTTCTTTCCTATAATGAGTTTTCGCACCAAATTCATGACACGTTACCCACTGTTCTCTCTGGTTGTGCTCGATTGATAATCTCAGGTTTCAGACACCAAAAACATACTGTTTTGGAGAAATAAAATGAATCGCCTCTGTGTGTTACTTTTAGAGCTAAGATTTGATATTTATCAAATCATGACCATTGTTTATATCATTTAACAAACTTGTAGAAGCTTATGAAACTTAATTGTTTTTTTTTCCCCTCTTTCAGAAAATTTTAACGTTACAATGGACCAACAGGAGCGTGCGATATATGTTAGAAGAAAAGTTCCAGAATTTTGTCAGTGCAGTTCAGAGGGCAGTCATCACGGTGGGCAACAGCAGAATTTTGAGGTCTTTGTTTGAGGAGAAGTTGCCAATGTTGGGTGCTACAGTTAACGATGCTGTCATTTCTCCAGTGATGAATATCAACAAAGTGACGCTTTTGCATGAGGTAAAGCAGCAGGTGTTAGATAAAGCAATGCATTTAATAAGGAATTACCAGGCATGGACAAGGGTGAGGGCGAATACACAAAGAGGAGAATAAATCTGAAGCAATTCAAAGCATAGAAGATTAGAGAGATGTAATGTAGGAAAACAAGAGAGAGCCTATCGAACCTTTTGATGTTCTGAAAGTAACTTTTAGAATTGCTGTTCACAAGTACTCAAATATCATGTAGAACTAAATCAGGCCCTTTGCCTTTGATATTCAATTCCGGTAAAGTTTGCAGAAAGAAATTATCTCGTCTGTGCCACATGTGAATGTAAGGTAATCTGAAAGTTCCTTTGTCTGTGGTGAGAGATTGAGTCTTATAGCAGTCATTCTTACCCTTTGTTATTTGGAATCCTGGACTCTATCATGTTCATTTATCTTTGAAACTGCTTGGGCGATTTTGTTATTTTAATATAAAAGAATGAATAATTCCTATTCTAAATTTTCTGGGTATGAGGAGATGTGTGTGACAAAATTTGGTCAATAAAGTACTTTCAATATTTGATCTTGGATGGTCACCTTGTTATTTTGTACAATCATTCTAGCTAGCTAAGTATGAGAGTTGGGAAGCAGTGAACTTGGTGTTGTTATCCTATTTTTGTGTCCATAATAATACCAGCCATGAATTAATAAGATATAAAGATTGAATATAATTTGTAATACAGATTTTCTTTATTTCTGTTTAAAGAATGTGGTTAACAGGAAGTCGTAATGTTTTGCCTTCATTTATATTGAAGAATGAATGAGTAATGACTGAATATCATCACCAGTATCATATAAGAGTGTTTAAGTGAAACTGAAGAACATTAAAAAGTTTCTTCAGTAACACACTGCAACATCGTGTGTCACTGTTACTTCTGTCTTTTGTATGTTTCTCGGTGCTAAAAAGTTGTGATGCATTTTCTGATTTTGTGAAAATACAACACCTGCTATTTTAACGTAAAGTAACAAAAGATGGTAGAGCTTGAAATGACATCCTTCATAGTTTCAGAGACTCTGGGAGCCGGTGAAAGTACAAGGACCTTTGCTCAAGGGTTGTTTGGACAGGTTCAAAAGTGTCATGGGAAGTTCTGTAATATGATACTGAAAGTTTATAGTCCAGAACTGATAGTAAAACGAATCCTGAACAGTCATCTGTATAAAGGGCAACTGGTTTTCCTGACTTTAGTTTCATGTATTGAAGTAGCTGTCACTCCTTATTTCATATAAGTGGGTTTTTGTAAGATTTTAGCGAACTCATTTATTTTGGTTTGCATGATATATTTAATTATGTACATGTGTTTTTACTTCATAAAGAGCTGTTGTCCTACCATATAATCACAGAATATTTTAACATTAGGTACTACTGAACATATTACTATATACTTTACAGATGTAATTTTAATATTTTCATAACAGACTAACAGAGTCCTATTTTACAGAATTCGTCAGCAATAGTAAGAAATACTACATACCCTGTAGTACATAGTACATAGAAAAGGTACATTGCAATACGCTACTACTATACAGTAACATGGAATGGAGGTATGTACATATTGTAGAAGACACCAAAAGGATTAAAGGTAAGGCTTTCATTATTTTACATTACAGTAGATTGTACCAAAGTTCTACTGAAGTAAATTCTAAACATAAAATATAGTTTTAATTACGGCGTTTCAGTGGCGAAACTTCGGCACCGATAACCAGTTGTTGGCGCTATGAGCATTTTTGGTGTCTGTGGATTTTACTTTCAGTTAATGACTATTTTCAGTTATCATAACCCCAGCGCGCGCACACACACAGTAATGGGCTGACCTTGGGGCTCAAGTATACATGATGAAGGGAGTAATGGTGAAAGGCATCCCCATCCTGAAACTGTTTGTTGTAAATGAGGCGTCTCCCCGACACCTCTTAAGTCTTAGTTTCAAGGGTAAAAAAAATAACTGGTTACCGGTGCCGAAGTTTTGCCACTGAAACGCCGTTTCAGCTCCGTAATTAAAACTATGTTTATGTTTAGAATTTACTTCAGTAGTACTTCGGTACAATATCCTGTATTATAAAATGATGAAGGCCTTTCCTTTAATCCTTTATTGTCTTCTACAATATGTACAATACATACCTCCATTTCATGTTACTGTATAGTAGTTGCGTACCGTAATCCACCTTTTTTTTGTAGTGCGTACTACGGGGTATGTAGTATTGCTTACTGTTGCTGACAAATTCTGTAAAGTAGGATCGAACTGTGTTAGTCTGTAAGGAAAATATTAGAATTACAACTATAAAGTAGTATATAGTTGTATGTTCATTAGTATTAAAGTAGAGTATATATTGCAGTACATAATGTAACTGCGCTTCTGCATAGCAGAAGTACATTTTGTTATATATACTACTACCATGTAGTATATGTAGTACACTACTTACTATACAAAGTGAAAAAAACGTGAGTACTATTTTCTTGTTTTGGCAGGCTACCCTACACAAGAGTGTAGCCTACTAGTATACTCTACTGTCCTGTATGCAGCTATAAATGAAACTATTTTATAAAACAATATGTACTATACTAATAGTAAAACGTATATAAATTTGAAAAGTGAAGAATTTCTTACTTAATATCAGTGAATTCCTGTTGAATAGGTTGTGGGAGATAGAGATGTGCATTACGTGGTACATTATGTAACATTTATACATATATTAATATAGTACTGTAGTTGTTGATGAATTCTGTACAGTAGGTTCATTTTAGTCTTTCGTAAAAAAAATTGGATTTAGTACTGTGTAGTTAAGTATTGTATATGTACACAGTATATGTAGCTACTAGGGCGTACTGTACTAGTTCATAAAATTGTTAGATATGTACAGAAGTATATACCAAATAAAAAAAGTGAAAACTTATTTCCTTATTACTTTTTTACTTTTGTTTAAATTTTCATGCTAAATATCCCCTGGAAACTGTTAGATAGGTTGTGGGAGATGGAGATGCACATTACATGTGTACAGTACACTTGCTGTAATTACCGATGAATTCTGTACACATAATAGTCTGTAATGAAAATATGTACACAGTATTAATATTAATACTGTACAGTATAGTACTGTATAGTGCAGTACTATTTTATAATACAACAATTTATCAGTTAAAGTTAAGGTGGGCATTACTGTATATAATATTACTGTGGATGGACAGGCTAAGCAGTGGAATCTGCCCGTGATTGTGAGTCTGGAATGATAAGATGAAATTCTACAGTATTCTAAGCTCAGTATACATACATGCATACTGTAGGAGAGAGTGGTAATATGGACCACTTTTTTTTTTTAGTGAAAAACACCCATTTTAAAGGCAGATTTTGCATCAATAATTTTTTTAAATATTAGCAAATTTTATTCTTATGACACACGAGGTTTATAGAGAGATAAATATAATCATGTAAATGCCACAAATGTTTATTTAAAAATATTCAAAACGTTAGCTCCCTGCAAATGGAGTGGTAGTATAAAATGTTTTAGAAAATAAATAAAAATAGGCTTACATTTCTTTTTGTGAATAAAAAAAAGGAAAAATTTTACCATGAAAATATACGTCTTAGAATAAAAGTTAACAAATGAAAGTTTCAGTTTCACAATTACTACACAAGACATGAGCCCATCCCTAACAGACTACAAACTGAACCCATTTTTCTCTTGATTTGGACTTGTGAATTTCTCTGAACAAAAAATGGATTCTGTATCTTCGCCTGTGAATTTCTCTGAACAAAAAATGTATTCTGTATCTTCGCCTTTTAAGATTTGCCTCTCCCATAATTTCTTTTAACGAACTTCCAGAAAACAGACTAATATACTCTCCTTCCTCACTAGAAGTTTCATCATCATCTCTCTGACCTTTGGAAATAAGCTTCTTGTTTACTTTTCGCAATTTTTTCTCCACTTACCCCTTTCTCTTCTTTGTTGGTCTGTTTAACTCCGCGCTGCTTGCTGACGCATCGATCTTCTTACTTTTACAATTTGGATGTTGTTTCTTTGGTAACTGCTTTCTTCTGTCCAACTGCACTTATTTCCTGATGAGGTCTTTAGTGCCTCCTTAAGTGGAGACCATCTCAAAACACATACTTTCAGACCTTTGCGACCTCTCTTAGTCACCTTCTTTGCTTGTGTAACTGGGGTAGTGGTGTATGGGCAGGTAAACTCTGTAGATATAAGGGTACCTGCTGCCGTTGATGGACTTCCTTCTGTTGATGGATCTGCTGCTGTTGACGGACCTACTGCTTTTGATGGGCCTGCCACTGTTGATGGACTTTCTGCTGTTGATGGAACCACTGCTGTTGATGGGCCTGTTGCTGTTGATGGACCAGTTGCAGTTGATGGACTTGCTACTACTGATGGATCTGATGCTGTTGATGGTCCTACTGCTGTTGATGGGCCTGCTGCTGTTGATGGACCTGCTGCTGTTGATGGACTGACTGCTGTTGAAGGGTCTGCTGATGTTGATGGACTAACTACTGTTGATGGAATCTGTTGAGATCTGTTGTCATGGTCAGTTGTCTGTGCTTCCCTGCATTCAGCTGCGATGAAGTCTGCCTCGCCATAAACACCTGTCTAGTGAAAAGATTCCAGTACATTTGAAACCTTTGACTCCTATTGCACCTGTCTGCACAATTAGTTCCCAGTGCATGTCTGACTTCTTTGCTATATATATGTCTTTTAGGGTCTCATTAATATATGATCAAGTGGTTGAAGCATGTGGTTAGTGAGAGGTGACAGACACACAATGGTACCATCGTGTGTCTTTTGCTTTATAAATAATGTCGAGGTTTCTGTTTTGAGAATAGTGGCTGTCCAATATAAGCATAACGGGGCATTCAGGTGAAGGCCTAGTGTGGTCAATGAAATGGGAGAACCAATCAGTAAAAAGATGAGACTGAACCCAGCCTGTCAGTCCAGTTGGTGTGGGGAAAGATCATTATGGGAGGCACAAAGTCCCTCCTGCACTAATACATGTGACGACGGTAACAAGACTCCCTCTTTCTGCAGTAATGAGAGGACCTATCTGTAATTTTTTTTTACTTTTCGTCAACAACATGTGGGAGTTTACTCTGAAAAGTACTGAGGCCAGTCTCCTCAACATTATAGGTATGATTAAGAGGATATTTATTCATTGAATATTAATTTCTCAGCAGGTCAAAAAAGGTCATTATGCTCTTTGCTGAAACCAGTTACTTCTGGTTTCTTGACTGATAACTTAACCTTGTGTCTGCGAAAGATTTGGTCAAACTATGCCTGCCAGCTATATTGGTACTGAATGGATTTTTTATCCCATTTTTCTCTGCCAGTTAACAAGCCATCCATCGTATGTCCTCACTTGTAAGTCCATAGAAGTTTCTCTCCATTAACATGCAATATTTTATGAGCTGCTCCTCAATTTTTACAAGAAGAGTCGGATATCTTCCTAACTTTTGGTTAGCTATGACATTTGGATCAACACCACTCATACATTCTCCCACCTTTCTTGATAGGGTAGCTTTAGGGACTTTGAAGCACCTTGCAGCTTCATTTGATTGTTTTGTGCTTGGATGGATTGATCATTTAGCCTTTACATCATTAATACAACTCTTAGTTATGTATGATGTCTTATAGTTAACATGTTAACGAATTCATTTTATCAAACCAGCGCAACAGAACAACCTCATCTCTTGATAATGTGAGTGGGGACTGTAACATTCATAAATCTAGCGTGGCTGAACAACCTCTTTTTCTTGCCTTTGTATCATATTTATGTACAAAAATAAAAATACCATGTAATACATTTTTCATACAAATTTTACACACAAGCATGAAAACTTATAAGTTACGGTACAATAAAATATCATCTAGGATTCATTTTCCAGACCTTTGCCTGAAAAATGTGGGACCCATATCTCAAAAACTAACCATTAATTTTCTTGAAAATAGTCCAATTTTATTTCCCACACCCAAATTAGCAAAGATTGAGTTAGTTAACTAGTGGCATGACAAAAACCCGTTGTGGTACAATACTAGCATACATCTCAGTGCAGTGATTTGCAACCAAGACACATTGATCACTACCTAAATTTGCATTATCATTCAATGTATATTTTGTTAAACCACAAGAAAATGAAAGTTTAAAAAACCTTACAAAAGATTGAAGTTTTACTAACAAAATGTTATTATTAACTGCCAAATTAATAATATATAAGCATGATTAAGGCTCTCTCTTGACTACAGTTAATAGAATCACCAGAATGTCTCCTATGTGCAAACAAATAGTGCATTTGATATTTGCCAGTTCTCACAGAATATTGGTGTTGTTCGATTCGTTGTGAAAGTAATTTTCTAGCTTGTCAGTAATATATTTTATCACACTTTTTAAAAGGATTTTTACATATGCAGCCAGAAACATCTTTAGGATAATTTTTCATTACTGAACTCTTATCATTAGTATTAATGAAAACAAAATTTATATTGGAAAGCTTTAAATTGTTATGAATTCATAAAAGCCTTTCATCAAATGGTAATTTGAGAATGTTATGCTTACTTAATTCATGTTTGTCATTAATTAAATTAAATATTTTCCTAGCTCTTTTCCATGCTACATCTACAAAAGTACTTGGGTATTTAAGTTTCAAGGAAATATCATGACCAAGCATTCTCCCCCTAATGTACCCTTAAGGCTTATAAAACCCTTAAAAAAGACAAAACATTGCAAGAAACAAAGGCAGATAAGTCTAATGCAGTGGTAATAATGAATAAAAGTGGTCGTGTCAATGAAATAATCCAGTGGTAATAATTAATTAAATTGGTTATGTAAATAAAATAATGGCAGTATATATTAAATGATAGTAAAACTTAACGAAACTGAGGTCTGATCAGTGAACTCTGGATTTAGTAAGCAAAGTAAATCCATTCTTAAGGGCTTGGAATAAAATAATGGCAGTATATTAAATGACAGTGAAACTTAACGAAACTGGGGTCTGATCCTATACAGACAATGAACTCTCATTTTAGTAAGCAAAGTAAATCCATTCTTAAGGGCTTGGACCATTTAATTAAACAGTTTATACCTCAATGCTCCTCCTTACCTTACATGTATGGCTTAGTCAATGCACAAAATTAATAACCCTATCAGACCAATCATTAGTTCAGTAGGGTCAGTTACGTGCAGTTTATCTAAATGGCATGTAAAAATTCTTACACCTTTAGTAGGAAACTTTTCTTTTGTACCCAAGTTGGCATTTTAATAGCTAACTTGAGTGCAGAAGAAAAGTCGGTGATAAGAGGAATAGAGAAACTTCTATACAAAATAAACGTGGCTGAAATAGCCATTATTGTCAATAAAACCTGTACGTATTAATGAAGGTCTTCTTCCAGCAAATAATAATAATAATAATAATAATGATAATAAAAATAATAACGTAGATTGACAAAGTCAAGAAGAAAGTATCACTCATTGATGTCGCAATACCTTGGGACACCAGAGTTGAAGAGAAAGAGAGGGAAAAAATGGATAAGTATCAAGATCTGAAAATAGAAATAAGAAGGATATGGGATATGCCAGTGGAAATTGTACCCATAATCATAGGAGCACTAGGCACGATCCCTGAAAAGGAATCTAGAAAAACTAGTGGCTGAAGTAGCTCCAGGACTCATGCAGAAGAGTGTGATCCTAGAAACGGCGTACATAGTAAGAAAAGTGATGGACTCCTAAGGAGGCAGGATGCAACCTCCTGCAACCCGGAACCCCACACTATAAATACCACCCAGTCGAATTGGAGGACTGTGATAGAGCAAAAAAAAAATAATAATAATAATAACACGTTAGGGGGACATTGTAACAAGGATTCGGGACACAAGAACAGTTGTATAGCAAAGACCATTAGTTGCAGCAAAGTTTCCCTTGCTCGATCAAATTCTTGAGCTCTCGTTAATTATTCGAGTTGGGATAATCATGAATACAATTATGCAGCGAATTTCCCTGAACGAACGTTACGAGTATTTAAAACGACTGGGAGAATTTCTAGTTTTTATTCACTTGAATACTGAATGATTAATCTTGACAATGAAGCTGAATGAGAGCCTGAGTCTCGTTTAGCTCAGTCACCAGTGAGGGAAAGTATTGAACGAAAAATCCACCCCTTTACATTTTGTTCATTCTAGTTTCACGTTTCTGAATATTAAGGCCTCCCCACACGATCAACGAACTCTGTTCGATGTAACACCAGAAGTGGAGAAACAGCGGGTAAGGTCCTGACTTTTCCCGCTACTGACGTCACATCGAACAAAGTTGGTGGTCAAAGTTTGACCGTGAGGACAGGGCTGTAGCTTGAAAGTCTTGACGGATACCCGTTTTGTGCACTCGAATTTTATATCTCAGGTCTCATTCATTGCCCAAGGTTTCTGTCTGTTTCCCTGTAGCCCAATACTTCTCTCCAGCAGTTTGATTTACATTTTGTAAGATGAATGGTTCATTAACTGAGTGCTCTTCTTGGATATGGTTTCTATAATGTTGTTCTATATGAACATTCAATTGCAAGCGGCCCTTCATGTTCATCTTCAAGAAGCTTTACTTCATCAAACCTAGATACTCTGTCAACTTTATTGTTGGGAGCTTTTAATATCAGCTTTTTCCTGGTAATGGAAAGGTAATTACTTCTGGCATCTGCCCTTCTGTAGTTCCTACCATTCCTCAGTGTTCTATTTTCCTGTCATCATTAATGGCCATGCAATTTTTCGGTTTCTATAACTGCCTGCTCGAGATGTCCAAGTGTACCTGTGGATGTCCTTTTGATGGGAAGATTACCTCCAGCCACCAAATAATTTATGTATAACAGAAAAACTAGTATAATTTGTACCTCATTTTTGCTCCTAGGCATTCCCTACCCATTACACTCTCCACATCTTCATTGATCATACCTACTTTGCATTCGCATCGCCAACAACGATTCTCATATTGCATTCCAGCATTTCACCTTGAATCACACGGAGTCTACTGGTCACTTTAAGCAGATAAATAAACTTTTAGTAACCACACTGACTACTTGACTTCTCATCTTCCACATCCGTTTTCGCTTACTCAGGGAGTAAGCCTACATACTACTTTGTTGTTCTTGGTGTTGTTGTTGTTGTTCTTGATATTGCTCTTGTTGGGGTTAGGAAAGACCTCTGCAAGAGCCTAAAAAGGACTAAAAAAGATGTTTCGTGTTGAGTTAAAGATACAGGAATTTTAGGATAGGATATTTATGACTTTTATTGGAATGAAAATGTAGCAAATAAATAATGTGTATGTTAAACAGTACAGAAACATTTTTTCAAATGAAATATAGTGTACGTATTTTAATTTTCGTTGGTGAAACAAGGATCTATTTGACTAGATTTTAGCATGTTTTAATTTTTACTTTAAGTCAGGAATATTATGTTTACAACTTATGCATGAAGGGAAAATCTTGCACATGTCCCGGGTAAGCTGTAGGTTGGATCACGCCTTGTTTAAGTTACACATACCACTACAATCTTGTAGTAGAGTTGGAATTAGAAATAATCTTAGGAGCTTTTCTTGAAAACAAAAGATGAAATTTTATTAGGAGACCTCTTGACAGTTAAACCACAGGAACGGGACCTTAACTTTACCTTAAACCTTCAGAATCATGATGGCACCCATGCCTCTATAGATATTGTCTGTCCTTTTCCCTGCATTGAGTAGCTTGTGTACTAAATAAGTGAGATAGCAGTAGAGAAAGTTGCCACCTAGCCACACACACGCGTGTCGCCAGTGTTCTGCTCAGTCCTTCCAAGGTCTTGAAATTTTTGATAGGCTCTATCTGACAACTCAACGCCTAATCAAAATAGGAGCGGGCATCTTGCCCAGAGCAACCTGGGGTTGTTCTTACTCTATGTTGGGCTTCCATCTCATAAGGACACGGTCTGTGCCTATACTCTCAGTCAGCCTAAGATGTAGAAGATACATCAAGCCTAAACTGTCAACCACAGGGAGCAGAGGAATGTGAGAGAGAACACCAATCTCCTGATCACCTGAAGTTTAGTCTGAACCCATGCTTTTAGTGCAAGGCACTAGAATTTATTACACCAGGTAAGAGTTTGTCAGAATCCATCAGCCTCCATCCCTTAACCCTTTGTTCTCTCGAATCCCTTATAACTATCACCTTTCAACACTCCCTTGAGCTCGTAATTTCCATTCAACTTCCCCACTTGCTTTGAGTAATGCTTTGAGGGAAATGTTGTGATTCATTAGTGTGTTATGATTTCATAGCCATCTTGAAGGGAGTTAGGCCCAACTAACTTTATCCAAGAATATCTCTCTCATCCCTAGTTCATTAGTCACTTAGGACTGCCTCAAGCTATTGTCATACTGTGCATGACCCTATTGTGCCTAATTATTGCAATTTTCCACTACACCAGGGGTGTATTTTGGTAGCTGTTCTCTGTCACACTATTCCAACCTTGTGCAAGTGACTCAAACCCTCTGAGAAGGGCCTAAGAACCATTTTCAGACCCGATAGAATAGCTTAGATTAACCCTCTCCCTTGTTTCATTTATGAGTATTCACGGGGTGCCACAAGTTCCTTCATTAGGTAATTTTAGGCAAGATAAAACTATCATAGTTATCAATGATAATAACAATATATATATATTATATATATATATATATATATATATATATATATATATGTGTGTGTATATTTATATATATATATATATATATATATATATATATATATATATAGATAGATATTGTTATGAGTATTGGTCGCTATTGCAATTCTTACCTTGTTATTAGAGGTTCTAACAATTAACCTTAGCTTTGTTACATCTAAATAGAGACCAACACTCACATAGCAACAAAAAAGGATTAAGAATCACATTAAAGGAGATTTTGATTAGGGAAGGCTCAGGAGAGAAATTCCGGGTCTAAATTAATTTCATGTATTTTCATTACTCAGACGCATTAATTACACAGAGCCATATACAATGGGTTCTTGGCTCCTCTCAAGTGATAACAAGTTAAATTAGAGGGCCACAAAATGCAAAATGAGACAACTTGATTAATAGATGTGGGCACAGTGGTGGCAGATGGATTTGCAGCAGTACACACAACACTTCTGCAATTGCATGAGAAAGTCACTTAATTTCTGATCAGCCAAGCACATCTGAATCTTTACAGAGGGATTTTTTGAAGGCTCAAGGAAGATGACTTCAATTTATGATTAGGCAAGTTATTCTTAACACTGGTAAATGATTACCGACAATAATTCTGGGTCTGGGCATAGTTCAAGGTGAAACATAATGGAATGAGAACAAGAAGAAAAGAGTTGACAAAAAAAACCTTCCAACCACACAATACCTTAATTCCTGAACACAGGATCAAGTGGAGTTTCTATCGAGTGAGACTCAGGAGATGGACACTCAGAGTGGTTCTTGGGTGGATAGGTTCACTGCCAAACAAGAGGGTTCGGGAGTCAGGAGTGACATGCTCCGAGGCCATGCAGTGTTTTGCCTGCTTCTGCCCATCTGACCCAACTTCGGCCTTATTCGGCCTCATAAGACCAATCGCTCTCACCGGCTTGGCTTTTGGAGCCAAGTAGCGATTGTCGTTTTGGAGCTGTTTCTTTGTCTCAGGATTCCGGGATAGAATTAGTCCTAATCCCAGAACCCTGGGAATTCCCGGGATTATCAATTGTCTAAAATTGCGCATTATACCTAGTTTTCCTTTCAGGTTTTTGATGCGCTTAATATTACTAGATATGCAGAAATATTACTGTAGATTGACTGTCTTATTGATCCCACCTAATGTTTAATTCCAGCATACACTTTGTTTTTCAACAAAGTAAAATGAATAAGAACAAGAGCTAAAATATGCTTCGTTTACTACTTTATGTTTGTTCTACTTCCAAATTCCAATGCGAATGACAATGTAAATTATAGTTCATTTCATTGATAAAAAAAATACAATTGTTTTCATTTATACACAGTGAAATGGAAAGAGTACTTAATGACTGAATATGTTTTAAAAATAAATGAAGAAAAATTAAACGTATGCATTCTTTATTATAACATGAACTAAATGATTAAGAAGTTTCTCATAGAATAAGATCTTATAGAACACGAGCAATTTTCTATAAAATGAAAGCAATAATAAATGACAGTAAATTTAATCCAATTAATGAATCAAAATTAAACATATATTCTGCATTCATATGTAAACTAAAATGATTAACGAGCATCATGAGCATGTATGAAATTCTAATAATAAGATCATAAATAACACGAACAATTTTCCATAAAATAAAAAATTAATGACAAAAAATTTAATCAAATGAATTAATTAAAAGGAAAATTATATTCTGCATTCATGTAAAAACTAAACTGATTAATGAGCATCTATGGACTTTTATAATAAAATCTTAAGTAACAACACACAATAAAATTTGACCCTATTTTTGTACTTAATTTTATCCCGGGATTTCCCGTGATAAGCAAAACTATCCAGGGATTATTAAACTGAAAATTGTCCAGGATCCCGAGAACCCGGAATCCCGGGAAACAAACCCCAGTGCCAAGGCATTATCTGGAAAAAAGATCTTTCGGCCAGTAGATCATAATGGGACAAAGTTAAGAGTGACATTAAAACTTAGGAGTATACAAGGGAAAAGGGGTCCTAACCTGATTTCTCTATTGTTTATTTTAGGGTTAGCGTAAGGAGTGTTTATACTTAAAACATGGCGAGCTTTTAGAAGTGTTAGTAAATACTTCTTGCAATATATATATATGCATTAAGCTACAAATTTCCTTTAATATCCAATTCGCTCTACTTTGGAATGAATATATTTTCATATAAGTATGTTAACCGATGGGGATTTTTTATTTTAGTTAATAAAAATTTCGAGTAATTCATTGCTAATGCAAATAGAATTTAATATCAAAAGGTATGTGTATGTTTCAAAATTAAGTCGCATGTTAGTGACAAAAAGACTAGGTACTAGATATTATATATATATACTATATATATTATATATATAGATATATATATATATATTATAATATTATATATATATATATATATATATATATATATATATATATATATATATATGTGTGTGTGTATGTATGGATGTATATATGTATATATATGTATATATATGCATATATATGCATATATATATATATATATATATATATATATATATATATATATATATATATATGCACGTATATATTAAGGAATAATGCTCGCTATATATGTACATATACAGAATATTATTATTCTTGAATTCAAAATTAACTAACGCTGGGAATAACTTACACCCAAAAAAGGAAATATTGATGCTTGTAAGTTATTCCTAATGCAAATATAAAAAACAGAATTTGATATCCAAAACTAAGGAATGTTGCAAAATTGAGAATCACATGTGAGGCAGTGACAAAAAATTTCCCACTCACACACACACACACACACACACACATATATATATATATATATATATCTATATATCTATATATATATATAGATATTATATATATATATATATATATATTATATATATAATATATATATATATATATATATATTATATATATATATATATATATATATATTATAAATATATTATTATATATAATATATATGTGTGTGTGTGTGTGTGTGTGTGGTGTGTTGTGTGTTGTGTACGTATAAGTTTTGTCATAATATACTCAGGATTTTCCCTTACTCGAATATATTGAATCACTTTAATATCGAATTTACCTTAACGAGGAAATAACCTCTTCCTAAAGAGAGACTACAGAATATCATATCTCGTCGTTATAAAGAGCCACGTTTATTGTCTTCTTTTTTTTCCTACGCTCTTTATGCTTTTAACAGAAAAAAAACAAATTGGGAGCCAACTAGGTAACTGGCCTTTTCTAGGAAGCCTCGCTAATTATGATTCCCTATTGTTCAATTCGTTGGGGGTTAGGGGAACTTTTATTATGATCCGCAAATAACGGCTCTCAAACAAAGGCTGTTTTGTTTAGATGACTGGAAATCCAGGACTATAGAATATCGAACGGTGCAGTTGTTGGTGCATCCCGAAGTGCAGACTTTAACGTTAGCTACATCATAGCAATAGCTTCCTATTCTCTTTTAGTTAAGCATTAACGTAACGTCATGAATTTATATTCTTTCTCTAAAGTGCGTCAACCCGACTGGAACGAAATTGGCGCTTTGTATCTTGACTTACCTGAAAACTCCAAGACAAAACTAAAAGGCGACCTGCAGTAACCTGGCTACACAATCTTCCGAATCGAAGGTTTCATATTTCAACTGCAGGATCAGCCTTTGTCATATCCGACATTTTACAGGAAACAGTCCTCGGCCTTCTTCTTCTCTTTATATTTCAGGCACCACCAATACTCCAATAAGCATATCTAAAACGAAGTTAGACAAACACTTGAATATTCTGCCAGATGAACCAAGACGTGTTACATATTTTTAATGATTCCTACACAAGTCACACTTCAAACTCGATCTTACTTCGCCGTACCACATTGCCTAATCAACCCATTTAGAGCATGACCCAGGGGTCATGTATTTTTGGGAAATGACCAGGTGTTTGAGTAGTATCTCTGGAAATAAGCCATTCTTAAGCAAATCGCGTGGTGGGCAAGGTCGTTAGGTCAGGTCAAAGGTCAAATGAAAGAAAATTTTCCATCTCAATAATTAATAATTGTACTTAAATCAAGATCACTCGATTATGAATAAGAATATAGAAATGAGATTTGTTGCATTTCAAAGGATAATGATCGATATTTTTTTAATATAAAGTAAATAAAATATCTAGGCGCAGTACTTCCGTAAGAAGAATTGCCATGAATATCGGATATAGCCGATTCTATAGCATTCTTAAAAAATATAATTATCAATAATTTCTTTTATTTATTGCTTTATATGAGATTTTTTTTTACATATAATAGAGATTTATTGGGCTAATCGCTGAACGTTTCAGAAAGTGGGTGTGAGAGCTAAGAGAGTGACGCTGGGTGTAGTATGTGGTTGCGGCTGGTGACCCCCAATCGCCCTCACACCATCCATATTGCTCCGAGCAGGAATCTTTTCTTCTAATACCTGTGTTTGAATAATATTCGTAGAAGGTTACTGATGCAACTTTTGCAGATAATCAATACTTATTTTATTGGTAATAGAAAACCATATATCTTGATTTCCAAGAGATAATTTAAAATTATATTAAGCCTTATCTTATATGCAATTTAGAATGACTCGTTGATTTTTAGCACAACTTTGCTACTAAATAAACCAGTACTTCTAATTTCAGGTTTATTTCTTATTTCTTTTTCCTCTTCTTTCAGGTAGAAGCTAACATGAAAATCAATAGGTCAATTCTTTAGAATGTAGTTGTCTCCCTTGCATGATGTTGTATGGTCCTTAAACACTTCATGATTTCTGTTTCTAACACTGTTGCATGAATCCCCTTAGCCAGGTGAGTCATCGCATAACATTGGTGTATTGGTATGGTGAATGAAAAATGAAAAAAAACTTTAATTAACCCAGAAAGTAGCAGCCTATCTAAATGTTTTTTCTTCTGATCGTGTACATATATATGTATATGCATATATATGTATATATATATATATACTATATATATATATATATATATATATATATATAACAATATACACAAAATGGGCCTTACCATACTAATATCACGCAGTCTGTTTAGAGCAAGGGTTCTTAACAGGGGGTATCCATAGCCTTTGGGGGTATGAGGACCACCTGCTGTGGGTGTAGGACTTGATCTTTAGATATTTGTATACATTTTATTTCAATGTGTCACTATATACATGGGTACCTTTTGAAAATACATAACTATATAAAAGTATGAATGCCTTTGATTTGCATGTATGTTTTATTCCTAGCTATTCATTCCCAAAGTATGTGTCGAACTAAGTATGTTAAGTTACATTGTCAACAAATGAGACTTGATAGGATTTAAGCAAAGGGGTTAAATTCATTGGGGGTCTGGAGTCATCAAAAGGTTAAGAATCCTGGTTTAGAGCATTCATTTATATGCATCCATTTCTGAGCACTTAATAAATATTGAGTTAATTGTATATTCAAATTAGACTTTGTGGAGCATTTTTAATTATACATTAATTTGCCTTTGGCATTTGCTCTGAACGATAAAACTCTCGTTTTGAGTTGCATAATTCACTTAAACGTTAATGGCACCATAATATCGTTTGCATTAAATTTGTATATTCATTGACAACTTGGCGCATTTTCTCGACACGCCAAACTTGTTCCTTTGATATCCAGTCATTTCCCCCGAAAACATTTGTGCCTTTTTTGGCTCTACGCCATTCCATGGCGCAGTGATTATCTCATCACATAATGGATTTTTTTCCCTTTTTTTTTTCTTCCGGGCAAGCGTAGTTACATGTCCTAATTCTCATCGATGAAGAGTAGAAAATAGGGTGTAATCATGACAATACCAAATTATGAACGCACTGAACATTAGATTCTTTAACAATGGGTATATCAAAATTCTCTCTCTCTCTCTCTCTCTCTCTCTCTCTCTCTCTCTCTCTCTCTCGTTTGCTCTTTTACCTCGGAAAAACAATTAAGCATTTTTATACGTGTGAACTTTAATTCATTCTTCTCTCTCTCTCTCTCTCTCTCTCTCTCTCTCTCACACACACACACACACACACACACACACACTCAATTTTTACTTTTGTTATAACAACAGCTAGCACATACCGTCGGTCAGCATAGCAGTTCAAAATACTTCTTTTCCAACCCTTCCCTTTTATCAGTGGCCTCTTCAAACAAACCTACTACATCATTCCCCACCCGTTTCATTGAATGTTAATTTTTCTCCATCTTTCCTCTTCCTACTCCTCCTCCTCCTCCTTTTATTCCTCCATCCTCTACCATCTCGCCTCTTCTCTCTCGAGCTACCTCAATCTTTTTTTATCGGTTCGGATTTTTTATGTTCCCTTGGCTTCCTTCCTCCCAAAATCCCTGTCCTACATCGTCTTTGCCTCCCCCTCCCCTTATCCCTACCATCCCCCAACCCCCTCCGACACCTCTACCTCCATTATTTCCAATTATTTATCCGTCACATTTTATTTTAGATTTCATTTCGCTTCCTTCTCCCCCTTCCCCATAACTATTCCCTCCTTCCGTCATTCTCTCCCCGGCGCCTTCCCCCTACCCTCCCTTCCACCCTACCTGCATCTTTCGTCTGGCCAAAGTTTACTCGAAATCTAAATTGGTTTTCAACGAAGGTAATTCTGACAGTGTCGGAGAAGACAGTCATTAATTACTGAACTGAAAACTGAAGCTTTAGCGTGCAAGGAATAAAGGTTGCCAAGCATTTTGCGTCCTGCTCCTTTGATGAGAGAAAGAGAAATAGAGGGACAGGAATTCAAATTTGCTTTTGTGTGTGCATGTGAGACGGAGCGAAATAGACTGACGATTATCCATCACGCCTTTATTTTACCATTATATCCTGATATTGGATGCTGCAGTCACTTTCTAGCTACGATTGGGATATATCGTCAGAAAATGAAGAAATAAAATAACAAGAACTTTTAACTTCATTAGAGACCAATTAGCAAACAGAACAAGAATTGGCCTTGGTAAGTTTTAATTGGTTAATAGGATTAAGATAGGGCTGGGTTTCATGGCCAAACGAGACGAGGAGAAAGAACCACAATTGATTCTCAGTGTAAACAAGAGAAGAAAAGAGGACTACAAAAGAGTCCCACTACTCAACTGAACTAAAATAGGACTTCAGTAGAGAATTTTCATGAAACAGTACGTTAATAAGACCTCAGCAGCATTTCATGAGTAAACACAATTAAATGAGGATCTCGAATCGATATGATTTCATTAGGCAAAATGGTTTTTTTCTTTTAATTTATGTTCTTTATTTCTTTTCACCTCCTAATGTGACTATTTCCAAGGTAAGGTAATATAAGGCAAGGTACCAACACCAGTAGATCGTATTTCATTGGGTGTTTGATTGGAAGGAAAAAACTGATATCGTTCTCTGTTATGTGTGGGTGTTTGATAGTCCCTGTCTCTTGATGTAAAAAATCCCCGTAGGGGTGTGTGCCGTCAGTGCACCTCACGCGATGCACTGTAGATATTACTGAAGGTTCTTTGCAGCGTCCCTTAGCTGTAACCCCTTTTATTCCTTTTACTGTAACTCCATTCATAGTATATTTCTTCTGTCGTGCTGTCCATCATCTCCTAACTAATATTTCACAGTGCAACTGCGAGTTTGCCTCTTGTTACACCTTTTAAACCTACCTACTCTCAATTTCCTGTCCAGTGTTGAATGACCTCAGAGGTCCCAGTGCTTGGCCTTTGGCCTAAACTATATTCCATTCCATCTTGATGTAAATCTCTTGGAAGTATACAAATTAATATACTCTCTCGCGCGCTCTCTCTCTCTCTCTCTCTCTGACTTGCAATTGGGTTCTCCAAGAGAAAATGGGGAAGAGGGAGCACTCCCACCACCCCCGGGAGAGGAGAGAACGACCACGGCATGGTGGACATTCGATTGTTTCTGGTTGGAAAGAAGGGTGACTATATATATATATATATATATATATATATATATATATGTATATATATATATATATATATATATATATAACAGTGGTACCTCGAGATACGAAAGGCTCAACTTACGAAAAACTCGAGATACAAAAGCTGACACGAAAAATTTTACTGCTCTACATACGAAAAGTTTTCAAGATACGAAAGGTTTCTGAAAGTCCGAGATTCGCCCGATAACAATTTTGAAACTCGCGCCGCGCGCCGCCATCTTAGTTCTAGTAGACTCGCCACCATCCTCCTGCTCTCCCATTGGTTCCTGATGCTAGCCAAGCCATGAGATCCTTCTCTCCTATTGGACAGCATCCCTCCCATCATGCATCTTACGTGGTGGCGTTCCTTCGCTCGGCCACTTCGCACCCAAAGCTTTATCGTACACATGCGGCATTCATTCGGTCCAACGATTTCGTTTAGTATTGTAAATTCGTTAGTGATTTTGTTGTGCTACTTTATCGTGTTGTGAGAACCTAATTAGTATACGTACTACATATGTAACTTAATTACGTACAGTACATATAGTCATGGGTCCCCAGAAAGTTGCTGAAGTTCACAGAAAGAAGAGAATGCTTTCTATGGAGACAAAGATGGAGATAATAAAAAAAGTATGAAGCTGGCTTGCGGTTGAGTGTGATTGCTAAGGAATACGGCCGAAATCCGTCGATGATAGGCACCATTCTTAAGCAGAAGGAAGCCATCAAAGCAGCTACACCTTCCAAGGGCGTGACTATTTTGTCCAACAAAAGGAGCCATGTGCATAATGAAATGGAAAGGCTGCTTCTTGTATGGATCGAGGACAAAGAAATCGATAGCGATATGATAACCGAGACGGTAATCTGCCAGAAGGCCAGCGCTATTTTCGGCGATTTGATTGCCCAAGCCGAAGACGACGGCAGAAAGGGAACATCAACGGCAACCCCAGAGTTCAAGGCTTCTCATGGGTGGTTCAAAAAATTCCGTAAACGGACTGGCATCCATTCGGTGGTGAAGAAATTGAAATTACGTAAATTATAAAAAAGTAAAAAGAAATGTAAAAATAAAAAAAAGGCAAAATAAATTTTATTTTAAGTTTTTTGTAAAGTTAAGTGTTACAGTTTTGTTAATGTGTTTTGTAAAGTTAGTTTGTTTTTCTGACATTTGTTTATGTGTTTCGTAAAGTTAAGTGTACGTATCTGCCGTTTGTCCTCCTCCTCCTCTGCCACCACTTTTGGAGATAGACTCACTCGAAAGGTAAGCTTCCACATTTTACGTTACAGTAATAATATTTCTTGTACACTAATATACACTTTATTTATAGGTTTTGCATTTTTATTCTTAATTTAGGTATTGAATGGTCCAAATTGTTGTAGTATTTCATTGTTTATAGGTTAATTTAGCTTTATTATGAAATTTACTGGGGTGTTTTTGGAGGGCTTGGAACAGATTAGCCATTTTACATGTAAAATGTGGTCCAAGATACGAAAAACCCATGATACGAAAGGCGCCTCGGAACGGATTAATTTCGTATCTCGAGGTACTCTGTGTATATATATATATATATATATATATATATATATATATATATATATATATATATATAGTGTGTGTGCATGTGTATATAGGTATATTCATAATGCCTCAAAACAAGCGAGGTAAGTCACGGGAGTAATTCCCCGGAGCCTCAGGCCCAATGAGATGATGGAACGAGTGATGAGCTATTCCCTTCCTCTTTTTGTTTCTCTTTGCGAAGTGTGAACTCAGCGTGACCTCTAAGAGATCATCATTTATTCAGACGAACGTTGTGATCAGCGAGGAAGATTCTATTCTCACCTCCAGCTCTCAATACTAACCCAAGTTAGGTCTCCTTTGATTTCCTTGACATTCGTTAACGGAGCAGAGCTGCTTTTCAATTCCATGTCGTCCCGGCGAGAGAGAATTGATCAAGTACTTTGTATTCATGGAGTGCCCTCTACCGCCCACTCCCCATCCCAGTTCATTCCAAAACACATAGCTCTTCTTCCATACACCGTAACACCAGTCCCACCCCCCAACCCCCGCCCCCGCCCCCGCCCCGCCCCCCGCCCTCGCCCTCTCTATCGCTCCAGCATTATTCCAGTGGCTGTTTCTCGGAGCTGCCCTGGTTTTGTAGCGAGGCTCAAAGCCAGGCGTTTGAGGATCAGAATGAAATTCGGATGAAATTCTTGGCGCTGGAGAGAGATTTTGCCTCTCATCATGGAAGAGGCGGAGAGGTCGTCTGTCACGGCTACACCGTCATTCAGTGACATTTCCTGCATTACTTCCTCATGCTGTTTATTCATGTCTATATGTTTCAAGCGTTTTGAATGATTAAGATACTAATAAAGGGACTCTTCTTTTCGTAGTGATGCACTTATTCATTTGATTGCTCGTGATGTCTATGGAAGCAAAATGTTCTTTCAAAGTGAGAACTTTCATAGTGAATTATTCGGAAGGAAAATATTTATGAAGATATTTAAAAGAGAATCTGTGCTATGCATAGAAAGTCATATATTTGAAAATCAAATATGCTTTTTACGCAGTGGTAATGATTTGTGTGTGATGATATCTTTAAAAGTCCAAACATAAAATTGGGTTAAATTGGGAGCTCAAATATTTCTGGAAAACTGCGAGGAAGTGAAATTTTCCCCTCAAATATAGTAAATATTTCCAACAAATGTAGTCTTTAGCGGGTTGAATTTGGACATGAAAATATAAGCGAGAGTGAAAGTGTTTTGTATTGCACTATTTGGAAGCAAAAACAAACTGGAAGTTATGTGTTGGAGAAGATAAACTTTGAGGATGAATTTTAAAGAAAATCTTTGGTATGAATTAGCAAAACATTTAGGATTTTTCCTAGGTAGTGACCCCCAAAGGTTTTCGGGGGTCGTTATCTAGGGCAAATATTTCTTGGGGTGATTATCTTTATAATATTTACAGTTTTTTGTTTATGATTTTACTGTAATCCCCAACGGGCTTGTACTAAAAACGTCGCAAAGGTGGATACATACCTGGTTAAAACCCGTGGGGGTCACTTTCTAGGAAAAATTCAACTTTTTTACTAAAATACAAAGAAGTCAAAGTATTTTGCACGGCAATGTTTAGATGTAAGAAAACATTGCGGATAAATTTGAAGCATTTCTTTGAGATGAATTTGCAAGTGAAAACAATAATGAATGGAGAGTGATGCAGTCTAGGAAACATTTAAAGACAGCAACCAAGAGAGCAAGTGTTAATGTCGGCACTGGTGATAATTATTCATTTATTCGTTGCCACTCTTTTTTTCTATAAATGCAATTTTGGATAATTAAACAAAATGAATATGAGCTAAATAATGAAGGGAACATGAAATGTTAACGAATTCTAATTGATTCATTAGTCCAAGCATTCATTTATTCTTACTTCATTCAAGAGTCCACAAACCTTCATGAAAGATGTGAAATAAAAAAGAAAAAAAAACCTTTCCATTACCCGAAGAACCAGACGAATGCAAGAAAACAAAAACCAAAACGAAAAAGAAGAAATCCCTCTTTGGATGTTTTGCCTCTTAAGAAAAATCCAAAAATAATGGTCTCCGTAATTCTTGGGAAGTTCCTTATCTCACACGAAATGACGCTCTCGTAAGTGAAGAGATCTTTTTCCAGTAACTCTTTCAGCTGCTTCGGTGGTCTATTGTTCGCATCCTGCCGTTTTAGGAAACTATTGAGATGGTTATTTGTCCGTCCGTCCACACTTTTCTGTCCACCCTTAGATCTTAAAAACTACTGAGGATAGAGGGCTGCAAATTGGTATGTTGATCATCCACCCTCTAATCATCAAACAGACCAAATTGCAGCTCCTCTATCATCAGTAGTTTTTATTTTATTTAAGGTTAAATTTAACCATTATCGTACGTTTGGCACCGCTATTGGTGCCAACAACACAGGCACTTACCGGGATGTGGCTGGAGGTTTCATGGGCCGCGGCTGATAGTTGCATACAACAAACCTACAGAAAACTCGATTACTCCTAAGAAACTTCGGTGCAATTTTTACTTGTTATTTTCTTCTTTCAGACTTCAGGAAATCTCTTCCAAAAGCTTGGTTGGTGTGCAATTGAATTCGAGCCTTTTCATCTTCAGTTGGATTTTCAGAGGATATTTTGCGTTATCATCAGCATCCTTCAAAATGTGCAAATGATCTCGTGAAATAGAGTAAAAGTTAGCTAACTTTCTAAGGAAACTTAGCAGGATACAACTGTGTGACCAAGAAACAAACAAGTAGAAGAGAAAAACAAAAAGACTTTTAATTTCATGATGAACTTAACAGGTAAATATATAAATGATTTGCTTCGTAGTGCCTTATCCTCTAATTTCCGATTTTCCAAATGTTATTGACATCTACACGACCCCTTTTTCCAGCCTAATTAATATCCTTTCAAATAGCTCAGGCCTGATGATCCAGCTATTGAAGTTATAAGAATCGAGGGAATTAGAGAATTAGGGCTATGTAGATAGCCTGACATACAGCTGACTCAATCTGTCCCAAGTTTAACGAATTCTTCTTCTTTCCCGACATTAAGGGGTCGGTTGCCTGATGCACCTTCTCCACTGCCTTCTACCAAACCTCTTCTCTCCTTATCTTCCTTCACTTTATCTCGCCATCTAATTCTCTGTCTCCCTCTCGATCTTCTTCCTCTAACAGGTTCCTCCCAAGCCCTCTTTACTCCCTCCCCATCCATCCTTAACACATGCCCATACCATCTCAATCATGACTCTTATCACCTCTGTAATCTTTACTTAGCTTGCCTTTCTTATTATTTCATCATTCCCAGTCTCTCAATCAGCGACATTCCCACGACATTCCCATAATCCACCTCAGCATTCTCTCTTGGCTTAATTAGATCCTAAATATTTAAACTTTTCCACCTGTTTTATAATTAAGCCTCTTCTTTCTTGTATTACTATTCTGTCTCTATCTTCCCTATAACACACCAAAACCTTTGTTTTATTCACATTCACCCTTAAGCCACCCCTCTCTACTAGGTCTTCCTCATCTCCAGCAGTAATCACCAGATCATGGGCATACAATAACTCCCACAGCTCTACATTCCTGATCTCTTCACTTAACACTTCTATGACCAGCACAAACAAAAATGGGCTTAATGCTAAACCGTGGCATAATCCAACACTAACTTCAAAGTTTTGTTTATCCAACTGCTGTTGTTATTTTTGTGCTTGTTTTTGATATCATCTCCACCAGCCTTAGCAAACTTTTCTGGGACTTTCCTCTTGCTCAAATACCAAAACATCACTTCTCTTTGAATTCTATTGTATGCTTTCTCTAGGTCTATAAATGCACAATAGAGCTCCTGGTCTCCCTCTAGACTCTCCTCCCAATGCCTTGGCATTACCTCCTCTTCCCATGTAGCTTTTAATAAATCCAGCATCTATTTCTCCCCCTCTGTTCCTAGTAATTTTATTATTTCAATTTGGAACTCTGGTGGACCTGATGCTTTACCATTCTTCATTTTAGTAAATGCTCTCTTCTGTATCCTGTATCTCCATCACTGGTCCCCCTACTCGCTGTGCCTCCCCCATCTCCTCTCTCTGACATTAAACTATTTTTAATATATATCACGGCATTCATTAAACTTCCTATCTTTATTTTATTTATTTGTCACATTTCATTTTATTTATTAATCATATCTTTCACTAATTCATTATTTAAATTACCTTAATTAAATTTATTTACCTTCATTTTGGCACTGAATGGCCTTCTTGGCCCCAGCAGTGCCTGGCTTTTGACCTAAATATCATACATCCATCCACTTCATTTTCAGTATTTAAAAGCTGTTCAAAATACTCAGTCCATCTCTTCTAAATGTCTTCATCCCTATGCAATATATTTCCATTTCTATCCTTGATGACACCCAATTTACCCAAATCCTGTCTCTGCCTTTTCCTCAAGTTTGAAATCTTATAAATATCCCTTTCTCCTTCTCTTATTCCTAGTCTTTTGTTCAGCTGGTCCACCATACTTTCAATAGTCATACCTACCCTCCTCGCCTCTCTTTCCTCTACTCTGTACCGTTCCTTTCCACCCTGTGCATGCCTCACTTTACATTCCTTAAATGTTTTTAATTTTCTTTTAATTGATTCTCACACCTCTCCATTCCACCACCACTTTTCTCCTCTCGACACTCCATATCCACTGGTTCTTCTTACCAGTTCCTTCACTTCCCCCACACATATTTCTCTCATGTCTGCCTAGATATTTTCCACTCTGTTACCCAGTCCTAATTTTACATTCCCCCTCTCCAGCCATATCTCTCCTATTCCTCCTAAATGGCTCCCCCTTTTCTCCTTGAAGTCCCAAATTTTAATTCTAGATCTCCTCTTTCTCTTTTTGGGTTTCCTACTTCTCATTTTAAAATCCATCACCACCAACCAATATTGTTTAACACTTCTCCTGAGATCCATTTGCAGTTCATCACATTGCTTCTGTCGGCTCCTCTAACCAGAATGTAATCTATTTGGCTTTGCACTCCTCCACTTTCATGTGTTATCATTCTTAAAACATCAGGCATGGTTTGTTTTTAGCAAAGGGGTTTTTACGACCGCATGCCCTTGCTGTCATAACAAAAGTCCACCTGCAAGGCAACAGTTTTCACAGTTATTGGCAGTTGACCTACTCTTTTTCTAAAAAGTAAGACCATAAAGCAGCAATTCCCAAGTTATTGGCAGTGGGCCTAGCCTTTTACTAAAAAGTAAGACTGCAAGGCAACAGGGAAAACAGGGAACTGGTATATGTCATATTTTTGTCTAAGTTTTCCAGCCACAATTACTCAGTTTTGCACATTGCAACATGTTAAAACCTCCTTGATAGCCATAGATACTGAATGGTCTTAGCTGGTAAGTTTTGGCTGAGACCGCTGTCGTGAAACCGGAGGTGCAGGAATGAGGTCAATTTAAAGAATTTTGACAACTGATAAGAAACTGAAGACAACGTATTAAAAGTAAAAGCAGTCAACCAATGCATCTGAGGGCCAAAGGGAAGTTATAGAAATCCTGGATATGGACAAATTAAGAATAATAAGATTCATAAACGGTAATGAATGCCAGGTAGGTAACAAACTATAGACCAGCAACACTCTGGGACTCCATGAAAAAGCTATGTAAACACTGATCAAAATCAGATTGTTGAAATTCCTCCAAGAAAACGTTATGGTTACCAGGAACCAGTATGGCCTTTCCAACGACAGAGGCACTGAGCTAGCCACAACTACGATTTCTGAAATTACATTCACAACCCAAAAGGAAGACCACAAATGTAGAGTAATCTCAGGACACATGACATCAGCCTTTGACAAAGTTTGGCAAAAAACATGGATTCAAATTGATAGAGGGCTGCCTTGCCTAACCAGTCATTAGGGCTTTTGACAGTTTCCTGGACAATAGGAGGACTTGCATAGGAATGGGGAAAATACACTGGGCCAGAGTTTCTTATTATGTTTGAGATACATCAGGGAAATGGGCTGGCGCACATCCTATTTACCCCCTACCTTCTACATAGCAGACATTCAAACCCTGTCTTGGAAATGCTACAAATTAATCTTTGCTGATGATAACTCATAAATCATCACTCATCCCAACGAAAAGAGTAACCAAAATGCTCGTGATAATAAACTGCCAGAAGGTCAGCAAATGCAGTGACCTTGAGGAGGGTGGAAAATGAATACAAGCCAAAAAAAAATTGCAGCTATTGTAAACTTTACGTGCAAACCAGTAGACATAGTGTGGAAGACAGACTGGTTTCTTATAGGGACAACAAACAAGTTCTGGGAGTCATGTTCTACAAGACAGGACTGAGGCAACAATGCTAAGCTGCATGAAAACTGAAACAACCTCCAAAAGGGTCAAAGGTCCAAAGATACCAGGACAAACATTGATTAGCTGCTATTTAAGACTGAATAAGACCCTGGTGAGGCCCAGACTAGCTGCTTCGGTTGGAAGTGCTTCTCCAGATCCTAATTACAGAAGAGTATAAAAAAGAGAGAGGGGAGAAGAAAAAACCAAAATGATATCAACAGAGAAAGATTAAACGGGTGGAGGTAATAAATATAAAGAGCAAGATATCACAAATGAAAACAATCCTCACATATTGAAAAATAACATTGCCCATGTGAATATGTCACTTAATCATCTTCATGCTAATAATCACCCACCACATACACTCTCCAACTTCCTCTCATATACTTTATACCTTGTGCACCTGTCCCACATAGCCTCCTTCACCTTCTCCCACCCCAACTTCATATATCCTCCTAACCCCCCACAATATGGCTCCCAGGTGTTGCCACCACTGGGGAATGTTACTGATAAGGACTATATTTTTATCACATTATCTCATTATCTCCTATACTTGTTCAGAACTCATACCATTAGAAAAGATTATATATAACAATATTTGTCGAGAATTTCTTTGAGGATGCTGAGTAGACTGTATTAATTTTGGTACTAAGCCTGGATGTTTTAGGCTCAGGTGTTGGGTTACACAAACTAAGCTAATATTTACAATTTAATTACAAACTTTAGACTATCAACGCCCTGGCTGCACACATTCACTTTATTCTAACAGCAAAAATCATTAAAACTAGTGACAGCCAGCTAACAAAGTTGGCCGCAAGCTCCTTCTCAACCACTGAATACTTCTGCTCCGCTTTATGAAAAGCTTTACTCACATGTGCAATTACTCTCAGCCGTTCCTTCCCATTCACCTCTTGCATCTGCAGTAAATGCCCTCCCATACCAAACTTACTCGCATCAGTATACAGCTCTAGCTTACTCTCATCTTCACTATAGTCTGGAAAAGCCAAGGTGACATCTCTAGCAGCCTCTTCTTTCAATCTCTCAAATGCTCATACCATTCACTCATTCCACCTCAGCTCAGTACAATTTTTCTTCCCTGTCCATTCAGTCAACGGCTTCCCTATATCCGAACAATCCCTAACAAACTTCCTCCTAAACTCAATCAAACCCAAAAAACCCCTTCAACTCACGCACTGTCCAGGGACGTGGAAACTCCCTTACTTTTTTCACAAACTTTTCACTCTTCCTCACACCACTCGCACTTACTCTATGGCCAAGAAATTCCACCTCCCCAGCCAACCATGTACATTTCTCAAGCTCCAACCTCTTCCAAGCGCCCTAGCACCTTCTCAAGTAATTCCATATTCTCTTCAACTGTTTCACTCACAATCAAAATATCATCTATAAACACAGTCACCTTCCATCTGTCAAACCCAGCCAAAACTACATTCATTGCTCTTTGGAAGGCAGCAGGTACGTTAGCCAACCCAAAACTCAAACTCACTCACTCACTAGATGGCCCACTTGCCCACACCCGAAGCACGCTCCTAACACCCACCAACTCTCATTCTTCTTGTGTCCTGGCTTACCACATCTGTAACACAGCTGCTCTAGTTCACAACTAACTGATCCTACTATTTTGACGCTTGCACTTCGATCCCTCTTAGATTTAACTACACTTATGTTACTTAATCTCACACTTGTATCAACTGCTCGCTCTGCCATTTGCCTCGGCCCTTCCAAAATGGCATCTCTATAACTCTTATATTCAAGCACACTCTCATTTACTTTGGCCCTAACACTAACACTTTTACTCAATTTCATACTTTTATCTAGCTCAAAATCTTCCACTATCTCTAGAATATCAATCAAGTCAACCTCTCGCTCGTCCATCTCATTTTCTCTTCACACTTCAAATTTATGAATTCATATACATTCGCAGGTACAGTCGCTAACAACTTCCTCACTAATTCCGTACGCTCATTTATTCCCTCTTCTCCGAACTTTTTCCTAGCTAAGGTTTCTAACTTGCACGCATACATTGACAACGGCTTACCAACATTCATTCTTACCTCTTCAAAATCACGCATTTTCTTATATCTAACACTACTCTTTATCCTCTGCCTGTTCCACATTCGTGGCTTTCACACTCTCATATGGCACATTCCCTACACTCATCATTACCCCATACATAATCAACAAAAATCCTTTCAAAAAGCTACATAACTCTCTTGCCCAAACTCTCTTGTTATCCCCATACTTACCCACACGTACTCTCTAAAAAAGTTCCCCACGTCCCCACTACCATATTCCTCATACTTCTCACACTAGGCTACCTCTCTCATATACACCACCTTTTGCACTTCCTGTTCATTCTCACTCACACTTTCTCTACTTCCATTCTTACCTTTCTTACCCTCTTCTGAATACAACAAATCTACTTCTGTACTCACATCCATACTTTTAGTTATGCCTTTCTTACCCTTCTTCTTCCTACCTACCAATTCCCACTTACCACTATCTAAATCACTCTCATCCTGCCCCTTACTCTCGACTCTTCTCATCTTCATTCATTCTCTTTTTATCTTGCCCACTGTCCTTACTAATCTTCTTCCCTTTAGCCCTTTCTTTACTCTCAACGCCCTTCTTACCCTTCTGCCCTGATCTATCCCTATTCTGTACCTTCTCTTTCTTCTCCTTATTTACCACAACCATATCACTTTACTCGCTCTCACTTTCATCTACTTGTTCTTTCACTTTCTTAATCGCTCCTGGGCCGTCACAAGACCCAGGAAGCCTACCTCCGACAGCTCCTTCTTCAATAAGTCCCTGGTTCATAGTAGCACTGCAGGCAACAGTGACAGTAAGGGAAACTAATAAAGCCACCAAGGACAAAAGAGAAGATAGAAAAGTCCCTTAGAGTTGCACAGTTCAGTGCACAATCAATTCAGAACAAAGTAGATCTCTTCAAAGCATTGGTAGTAAGTGAGGAATTAGACAAAATAGGTATCACAAAAATGTATACAAGAGGCAACAAGAGACTTCATAGGAGAGTACCAGATAGCTGGATATAAATTGTTCAAAAAAAATAGACTCAATAAAAATGATGGAAGCATTATGTAATATGTTAGGGACCACCTCAGTCCAATAGAGTGTAAAATTACAACTATGCAAGAAGCGATTGGCATCAGTATAAACAGCCTAGGGAGGAAGCTAACTCTAATACTAGTGTACAGACCTCTCCACCAATCACAAATGTCAGATGAGTACCTGTATGCACTACTAGAACAAGAGATAAACAACAAACTCTGCATAATAACGGGAGATTTCAATGCAGCAGTACACTGGGACACGATGACCTCTGCATCAAACGTAGAAGGAAAGAGACTTTTGGATTTTATAAAAAATGAATTCCTCCACCAATGGATTGACAAACCCACTAGAGGAAACAACATACTAGACATTGTCCTATGAATGGAAGATAATCTAGTATCTGACCTTTCAGTAGTTGCAAATCTAGGCAAAAGTGACCATAAAATTATCCCATTTCAAATTAATGTTCAACATAAAAAAGAGAAAAAGATATTGATGACATTAGACTACCATCGAAAAGACCTAAAAAAGCTAAAGGAGTACATTAAAAATCTAGAGTACAACGAGAACACAGGAACAGATAAGCACTGGGAAGCCTTTCATGTGGATTGTACAGAAAAGCACTCTAGATGTATACCATTAAGTCAAATACAAACAAATGGCAACCCTCAGCCAAAGTGGTTCTACAGAGAAATTAAAAATAAGATAAGAGAAAGAGACAGATTGCACAAATCAATGAACCGACACCCAACAGCAATAGAAGCAAGCAGGCATAAAGAACTCTGTAGACTGGTGGACAAATTAGCAAGAAATGCAAAGATAAATGAGGTTAAGAGAGTTACATTAGTTTGTAAAGAAAACCCAATAGAATTCTTCGTGCATGGTAATAGTAGGAAACCAATAAAAAATAGCATAGATCCCCTAAGGGACAATAGAGGTAACTTGGTGAACTCAGACTTGGAAAAAGCAGTTATTGAATCAGTATTTTACTGGTGTATTCACAACTGAAGACGCTACCTCATTACCAGAATCTGTTATCAAATATGAAGGGGCAGAACCATTGGACAAAATAATATTTACAGAAGAGGACATTAAAAACAAAATAGACAAACTCAACAAGTTCAAATCTCTTGGCCTGGATGGGATTCACCCAAGGGAAATTAAAGAGCTAAAAGAGGAGATAGTTCCTCACCTATATAAACTCTGCAGGAAAAGTGCTGAACAAAGAAAGGCACCAAAAGGATGGAAACAAGGAAATGTGCCCCCAGTTTACAAAAAAGGTCTGAGAGAAGAGCTGGGAAATTATAGACCCATCTGCCTAACGTTGGTTGTTTGCAAGATTTTTGAGTCCATGATTGCAGATCAAATTGTGGATCACATAGATAGAAACAACTTGTTGTTAAACAGCCAACACAGTCTCAGACTAAACAGATCCAGCGTATCAAACCTCTTGGAGTTTTTCCATAACATGCTTGGTATTTATGACAGTAGTAGAGTAATAGATATGCTCTGCTTAGATTTCCAAAAGGCCTTTGACGAAGTCCCACACAAGAAACTGATGACAAAAGTTAGAGCTTTAGGAATTGTAGGAGAAACAGCAAACTAGGTTGAAGAATGGGTAGATGTAACAAGCAGGGTTCCCCAGGGTTCTGTACTTGTCCCCCTCTTGTTTTTTATTTACATTAATGACATTGATGTAGGCTGAAACTAGCAGTATAGCCAAATTTGCAGATGACACCAAACTAGGTGTAAATGGAGCAGACCCAGATACCGTGGAAAATTTAATAGATGATCTAATGAAAATGAGAGAGTGGTAAAAAAATGGCAAATGCCTTTTAACGTAGATAAATGTGAAGTGCTACAAATAGGAACAAACAACCCTCATGCCAGCTACATGCTGCTTAGGAATGACATAAATAGTGTAGAACAAGAGGACCTTGGAGTCATTATTACCAAGGACTTAAAATCCACAAAACAGTGCATAAAAGCAGAAAAGAAGGCACAGAAAGTAGTGGGATACATAAAGAGGCAGTTCAAATACAGAAACAAGGAAACGGTGCTGCAGCTCTACACATCAATAGTTAGACCCCATCTTGAATATGCAGCACAGTTTTGGTCACCAACACTAAGAAAAGACATAAATAGATGAGAAGGAGGACAAGCAAGAGCCACAAAGTTAATTCCATCCATCAGGCAAATAGGTTACCAAAGACGACTAGAGAGCCTGAACATGTATGGCTTAGAAACACGACGATTGCAAAGACAACTAATAGAAACATTTGCATTACTGAAAGGCATAACAAAAGTAGACAGTAACCTATTTACATTAAACAAAATCCAGACAAGAAATAATGGATGGAAACTAGAACTGAAGAGATACAACACATCCCATTGTGGGAATTTCTTTACATACAAGATATGTGACACGTGGAATAAACTGCCACCAGAAGTTGTAAACAGCAACAGTGAAGAAGAGATTAAAAGAAAGCTAGACAAAATCATTAGGACACTGCGAATGTACATTAAAACCTGCTCCTACAAATAAGTGAGCACACGATGTCTCCTCGGATGGATCAACAAGTCTTTGGGACATCCTTATCCTTGAAAATCCCAGTAACTCATCCTCTCTTGCACAGCACTCGTCATAAACCCCAACTTCTCATCCATCTTCTCAACCATCCGCTGTGTGGCCTCTCTCACATCCTCTTTCAGTCCCTCTTCCGCATTCCTCATCTTCCCTCTCAAACTCTTCCAACTCCCTCTTATGGTTGTCACACTCAATCCTCAACCTCTCATTCTCCACTTCCACTTCCTTCTTAGCTTCCCTTGTCAACCGAAATTCCTCCCTAAGCCTCCAAACCTCATCCAGCCCTTCCATCCTTACCTCTTAAGCAATCATACCATCCTTGCTGTCCCAACCATCCTGTTACATCCACACACCAGCAGTGCCTGTTCAGGCGCCAAAATATTGTGGCAGAATCACAAGCTAAAAAAAACAAAAGCGAGCAAGGCTTCCCCAGATTATGTTAACCCCTCCTGGCTTACAAATTTCCCCCAGCCACACTTTCCCCTTTACGTTACTTTACTTAAACGGACACTTGGTTCACCAAGGCAAAAATCACAATCTTAAACACATTTACTTACCAGGAAACTTGACACAATCGGGGCGAGACGCTGCGCTGTCCACTGGATTCAGTTGTTGAGACACAAAAACCAAAAACCAAACAAACACCAAAACCACACAACTCAAAACAACATGAAATCACTACACAAACAAACACCCACAACACCAAAACTTCACACAGCTCAACAAACACCACAATCCCAACACACGAACACCAATCAACACCAAAACTACACAACAACTCAAAACACAACAAATCAACAACACAAACAAATACCAACCAACACCAAGACTACAACCACAACTCGCAAATCAAGCAAAAGAAACTCACAAGCTCAACAACCTTCAGACGGACACAAGCACAAAAAACTCAATTACACAACATTAAAACAACCGAAAACATACAATGACAACTGACTACTTCTGACCAGACTGACTGTCCCAAAAACTGCCAATTACAGACTGATCGTCACTCACTCCAACAGCAGACCATCTCAGACTCCCCCAATGAAGGCTCAGCGACCAGGCCGGCAGACGAACCCAAAACGCCTGCCAAACAAGTGCTTCACTCACTAACTACCCATACACCATTCACTCTTTCTCTCTCTCTTTCTCCCCCCACCACCCCCCTCCCCCACCTCTCTCTCTCTCTCTCTCTCTCTCTCTCTCTCTCCTCTCTCTCACGCAACCCTTGAAGACGTTGTCACTCCTCCATACTGCGTGACCCTTTATGAGGATTTACTAGAAAAGATTTCGATCCTTTGTTGACATCGGCTTTTAAATTTACGATTAGGGACGCTTCCAGAACAATTTCTCGAGTCCTTGAATTACAAAAATACAAAAATTACAAAAGTACAACTAAGACTTGTTATAGTGAACTCTAAAGCAATATATGTGAACTCAAACAACCACTCACTAAATTTGTAACCACTCACTAAATTTGTCTGGGGTTCATTTCGCTAGTCATGAGGTGGTGATGGTCACATTTTTTGGAACTGTGCAGTCAGTGTATGTTGTCTTTTCAAGGTCGATCTATAGATGGGAGAGATTAAAGAAGAATTTGTTTATATCTGAGAAAGCTGAATCTGAAACAGGCTGGAATGCTAGGCCTGATGCAGTTCGACCCATACATGAAAATGTGTGGGATTTAGTCCAACTTTTAGACCATCGGAAGTTATTTGAATGAGACAGCAGATACCAGAAGTGAAGCAACGCAGCTATTGAGCAGAATTTTTATATCTGATTTCTTTGCTGCATAAGTTTTTGGAACATTTTACTTACCAAGATTGACAGACTCCAGAAGGATCCAAAAATGAATTTCCACACACAAGGCAGCACAAGATATCCAGGCGTTACAAGTTTATTTCCTCGCTAATCGGGAGGATATCTGCCAGACATCTATCAAAGAAGCAAAGGAACTCTGTCATGCTTGGGATGTGAGAATTGCCAGACGACGTAGAGTGAAGAGAAAAATTGCCTGGTGAAACTGGAGATAATGCCTGTGAGCAGAAAATGAGATGCAACTTCTGCTAAAAGGTAATATTGACAAAATGAATAATGAAATGGGCGAACGGTTTATCAGATTGCATAACTTGGATTCAAGGTTTGGCTTTCTTTTAGATATTAAGGAATTGCTATCTACAACCAATGAAGCATACATCAAAGAAAGGTGCATTAATGTGGTAAGCTTCTATGACACTGACTTAGATGGCTCGGAACTGTTCAGCGAAATTGTAGATTGCAGAATGCTGATTAAAACACGAGATGATGTTCTGAACAATAACTCACAGGAATTACTTTGTTTCATTGTACAATATGGGGATGGAAGTGTTTTCCCAAACCTTCGAGTTTTCCTTCAGTACTGCTGACCATTGCAGTATCATTTGCTAGTTGTGAGCGATCATTTAGTAAGTTGAAACTAATCTTGTCGAAACTGCGAACATCTATGGGGCAAGAGAGATTCGGCTTTAACTCTACTAAGTGTAGAGTAAGAGATCGCAAACAAAATAAACTTTGATGACGTGATAGACATATTTGCTGCTGTAAAAGCTAGAAAGATAAAACTGTCAACACACTGTAACGTGCATCAATACTTAATGACGTCCTACAATTCATTTTCAATTCTTTTCTTTGTTTAGGTTTTCTGTTATCAATATTTGTCTAATTATTTTTGCATTCTAATACCTTTATACCTTTTTATTTCCTTGCATATGGTTGATCCTAAACATCCATCACTTTAATCTTTTTGTTTTCATTATTTTGACGCATGTTGAACATTCTTTAATGAAAAGTAAGGTTTATCGTTAGTGAATCAGTTTTATTTTTCGTCATTATAACTATTCAGTCTTTACCACAAAATATATTTTTTTCCTAGTATTAACTTATATGCTGGCAACAAATTGTACATTTTCATGATTTTCTTAGCCCCCGTGTTCCCTCATGTTTAACTCCTTTTTAAGTCAAATTTATTTGATTTGCCATTTGTCTTTGGCTATTAAGAGTTACTGGTTACTGTGTGATGCTTTACTATAATCTGCATTTTAGTTATCTTATAAACATTTTGAAATTTATTTATGAGGGCTGATGATTAATTAGTTACAGTATATCTATTATATGTAAAACAAACTATTTCAGTTTGTAAATTCGGTTTGTGTTCTATCATTCCAGAATATTATTATGCAAATTAGAATGTTTTGTTTTCAACACAATATATCTAAAATAATGAAGGCAAACATTTCCTGCCAAGATTAGCACACTCAAATGAAAATAGTCTTCTCCCGCTTCACCAACCCCCCCCCCCCCCCGCCCTGGGGGCGCCATAAAAGACTTTTCCCCCAGGCGCCAGCAACCCTCACGACGCCTCTGCGCCCTCGTGAAAACAATAACAGGTATTAGCACTCAAGCAAGCGCTAAAAGAACTTGTATCATGGATATATTCATGCAGACTCTGATCTCGCAAAAAAGTAATCTTTTATGAATTCAAGAAATCTTCTACCAACTTGTGAAGTCTCAGATAGATTATAGATACACAAAAATCCTTTGATATTTTTAACAATTTATACGGTTGGATAACCTCATACAATTCTAATATGAAAATTATATTTTAATATACCGAGGAGACTGTTTAATCTTAAACAGAGAGAAAGAGAGAGAGAGAGAGAGAGAGAGACAGAGAGAGAGGGAGAGAGAATTTAGTGATATACGCCCTGATGTTAGGTAATCCAATTATCTCCCTGACATCTTCAAGTAAACATAATTAAGGCTAATTACAAAAGAATTACTGAGGGATAAATAAAGATAAATAAGCTCAATTCCTCGTTCTGGCTTGGGGGAGTTCAATAATAAGGGTCAGGAAGAAACAGTATTCTGAATCCTTTTGATTCACACCTTGAGGTGTAATATATATGTATACATATTATACTTCATATATTTCAACAGTGTCAGTCTAGAGGAGAACAATGACAGTGAATAGTGCTGATAATGAGGTATATAATGCGTCTTCAGATAAAGACTGAACCTAGGCTTTGACTTGCCCCTGCAGTTTTCACCAAAGATTGGTTTATATGTTTAGTAAATCAACTTTTATCACTATATTGCATTGCTATCTGTTGTAAGAGAAATAACCGAATTTGTAACGTTTCAAAGATAACTATGTTAAAAAAAAATGTCAAAACCACTGAGGAGTATCAAATTGAACCATAAATATTTCAGAAATGCTCAAATGACCATAGTTTGAGGTAGGGAGCATGTTTGTGTTTCTATATACTAGACTGGGGGAGGGGGGGGAGGGGGACAAAACCTTTAATTACGAAGATATTTGATTTTTCTATGAAACTTGAGGTGTTGTGATTTTCTGTTCCCAACTAACTTCAAAAATAACCCAATTTCCATGAATCCTGCATCATGACTGAGAGAATTCAATGACAATTATGTATAGGCAGCCATATGGCGATTCTACATAGAATATCTGTCAGACACAACCTTTTATGTTTGTCCTTGCGCCATTTTAGAAATTGACAAAGCACCTGGTGCTTACTTTTTGATGAAATGGCACCCAGATTCTGGAATATTAGGTTTCACAACAGTCGTTAGTATCAGGTACAGTCACGGAAAAGATTACGTTTACCCCCCTGCGTTCACTAGACACTCTAAATGGCCACGCCGCTTTTGTTTATGTAGTAAAAAGTGTTGAAATATGAATGAATTCGCTGTTCGCAAAGGCAAGCGTTATTGGTGGAGACGTTTCCTTACCAGTTAACATATTTTCACTTAATTATTTGAAAAAAAAATAAAATGACTTGATACAAAAAAAATAATTTAAAAACAAACTACAATGAGATTCATGGTTTTATACATGATTTTTCAAGATTATATAAGATGGTTTATCAGAGAATAATTACAAAAAGTAATATCATCATACAATTGCTTTAGGCTCTAGAGACTGACGTAGGAAATGGAAGAGCAGGGACGGGAAGCGGGGTGTTCGGGAAGAGGGAGGAGTTGTTTGTAAGGTAGAGACAACTATCCAAGCATGTATAACTTCGGTAACGATTTGTCTCTTAACTCCTAAACCTTTTAAAGCTAGTTCTGATTTGCCATTGAAACTATAAATAATGCAGCTAAAACCACCGAAAAATGATACAATTTATATAAAATCATATTGACATAACCTATCCCTATACACGAAATGAGAGAGGTATTTACCTAGAACGTCAAACGAATGACTGGACGTAAGGGTGCCTCTGATTGGCTGATTACAGTTATGAGCATTAATTCGTTTATCGACAAATGCATTGAAAAGCATCATCTGTTTTGTGTAATCCAAACATTTTCATTTGAATATTATCTCTTCTACGCTGAAAGTTCTTTCAAATTTGTGTAATTCACTCCAACAGCGGAGGAAAAGTAGTTCCATCTTGAATAGCCAACCGTTCTGTATATCGTTATTAGAACAGAATAAAAAAAATGTTTTTTTATTCTTTTGCAAGAATATGGATGAATAAGATCATTGAAAATATTGAATTCCCAACAAATAGATACACAGGAGTTTGGAGATGATAATACATGGACAGAGAAATTTGAATTAATAAAAATTTCATGTAATATATTGGCGATCCTGATAGGAATTCTATTTTTAGACATACTTTGTAGCAGTTGTCGAATAACATTTACTTTTTTAGCTCATTCGTTGTGGCTAAGAATTTAGGATGTCTACCCAAAAATGATCAGCTAAGAATGAAGTGTCCTTTTCACCGACCGGTGCTGAGATCACCCTAACAACTTTTAATTTAGAGTTATTTTTTACTATTAATATAATCTTAGTATGCCACAGTTTTAATAAAAACTTATCAACCACTGACCGTTGCTAAACGCTCTTTTACTTCCAAATTATACTTATTTAACATTCTTTATAACAGGGTCACTCATATTTTTCGTTTACCATATACAAAAATTTTACAGTACCCTATATATATATATATATATATATATATATATATATATATATATATATATATATATATATATATGTATATATATATATACTATATATATATATATATATATATATATATATATTTAATTAATTAAATAAGCTTTATTTATTTCGGTGTACATCCCTTGATAGAGGCTGCCTGACAGTGGTTCAAATACAGTAATGAGTAAAGAACTTGTTTTCCACGTAAATGCTGGAGTAATGGCATGGCTAGGCTGTTCACTCATTAATGTCATAAAAGAATGCTGGCCACATTTAAGAAAATAGACGAGCAAAATAAATTTCTGATTTATTTTGCTAGATATTTTTGTGATCACATGATATCAATCTCTCTCTCGTCTCCTGAAATGGGTTGGGGACTATGTATACGTTTTTAAAGAAACATGTCCACAAAATGTTTATTCAAATGTAGTTACTGTATTTGTTTTCGGAGGAAATTCAGCAGCAAAATCCAAACGTTTTACGAATGCAGAAAATATCGTCAACGATGCCTTCCATGATTTTTATTGTTCAACGTTTCTACCATACACAACGAGATTAAAGTTTTTTTTTTTTACTGAGGATTGATCTTTGCATGAGGTTGTTCAATCTTGAGTTTCGTAAGGTCAAGAAACACTGAAATATCCTTGTAGAGAGCTGTCTCATATTCCATTTTAAAATTTCCAGTAATTTCATTTATATACTCGAAAATTCAGAACTATGCCTATTATATTTTAAAAAAATATTGTGTGAGCCATACTACTACTACCACTACTAATGATAACGCAACTGGTATTATGCAGACTTGAAGTTATAAATCATTTTGTTCTTTGATAATCTACAGAACAGACCAAAATATAACTTGCTACTATATTTATTTTCATCACCAAAGTAGAAACCTAATAGCTAATTAACATTTAAAATTCATAAAAATCAATATCTTGTCCAGCCCTCATCGTTTGCGATCACCTCCTGCAACCTATTTGGCATAGATGCAATGTGGTTGTAAATCATTTGCTAATTTCGTCAGCATAAGAACTCCCACTCTCGTAATGTGCGCTCAAGCAGTTGGTGAGATCGCTTCTGTCCTTGCTCCTAACTGCTAACTATATTTTCCCATACAATTAGGCTTCGTTGCACCCTTGGCTAGCCCATTCCAGAGTTAAATATCTAGTTATTCTGAAAACCATTGCCTAACTATGAGGGCATTAAGAATAGAACAGTTATCCTGCCAAAAAAGAAAGTGAAGCAAGTATCGCCGAAAAGATTTTTGAATCATTTGTATCATTAATTTATATAATTTAATTGAAAATCCTATATTAGATGCTATGAAAGTCTTTATAGTAACTTGCCATTATTTAATTATGATGAGCAAGACAATGAATATCGCATAAGTAATTCCTTCAGGATAGGTTAGGGGGTATGCACGGACAGAAGGCACCATTTCTTCTAATATCTCTATATATTTCTCATCAGTGAAGTTCCCGCCAATTTCAAGTTCTCCCACACCGTGTAAATGCCCCCAACCCTATGCATAGCATAATATATAGTCACTGTGAGCAATTTCATATATGAACTGTTGCTCGTATCTTGTGTTGCTTGGGCGCCAGCAGTGTGATCGTCCGTGAGATACCGAAGTGAATGTCTTCACATCACTGAATATTACTCGAGCCCAGTAATCAAGGGTTTTATCAGCATACCGACGCGCAAAAGCCAATCTTGCCCTTTTATGGTGTTCAAGTTTCCCCTTTTTAAACGGGATCCGATAAAACATTTCTACATCATGAAGATGATTCCTCACAGTGATGTGAATAGACCTCTAAATGCAGCTCGTCCCTAATGGCTACTGCATTCTTAAAAGGAGACTTGATTGCAGTCAAGAATTTGCTCATCATCTTCAGATGTCTTCCTATAATGTAGGTCCACCCGCTCCGGTATTTATCTTTGAGGTTTCCTGATTCCTGCCACCGCCTCCACCAGCGTCTGATTATTGTCTTTGTAATGCTAAGTTCCCTTGTATTGAAACAGCATCGTTTGACAGCCTATTCCTTTTAGCGCAACTATTGCCCCTCGTTGGCAAGGCCTTTCCTCTTGTGAGTTCATTCTCAATAAGGTTTTGGTTGATGTTGTTTCTTGTGGTTTACAAAACATTTTAAGGTAAACCTTTTCTCTCGGGAAAAAGTTAAGAAAGGCCGTAGTTTCGGGTCCACTTTCATGGATAAATAGCTTGTTGGAAAAGAAACCATCCCCCACCCTTATTCATAAACTCAGTCTCAGAAACTATTACCTTTCAACATAATTGGAAATGAACATAATGGGTTGTGGACAACGATTATGATTTTGTAGCAATTGCGTCAACATTTACTTTCAGTCAGTGTAGCTACAGTATCCATTTTTGAAAAGGAAATTTCGCAGTAGGTTCTTAAGATTTTGGAGTTAGAGAAAAAGCGTTAACGAAGCTATGTATGGTTTGATTAGATAGTTCACCGTTCCTACCCTCCCTCCGAACAACTTCTACCTCTGTCCATTCTGGCCCCCTCCACCCCCATCACCATTGTCAGTCTTAAGAGCACGATTATTTTACTCTACGTAATTCTCTCCTGTAAAGAGTTTTATTTAATTATGAGAAAAAACACTTATTAACGAAATTTTCACGTTCCTGATTGTTCACAATTATATTTTTTTATCAACTTGTTTTAGTTTTTATGAAATACGTAATACATATATGGTAACTGGTAAGGAGACGTCTGCACCAATGAGGATTGTCTACTACATAAACAAAAGCGGCGTTCCCATTTATGCCTCGTGAACTGGAGGGGTAAAAGGAATCTTTTCCTTGACTGTACCTTACAATGTAGTACTGTTAGTAAAACTTTTGATGTCCTTTTTTGAAAAGTAACACTTTTTCCATGATTACTTATGAGAAACTTATACCAAAAAAAGTGGAGTAGTAAATTATTGAATATCATATAATAATAATAATATACAAAGATAAAGCGAGGCTGGTACAGAATCATGACACTAATCAATAAGAAGACCTGAAAAGACTTCCTAAAAAGAAGGTATTTGCATATAACGAAAGTAAATGGAATCGTGACATTATCTATATTCACAAACATTAAGCCGCAAATATCGTTTAATATCCAAGGGAATTATAACTGATAAGTACCTCGTGGCGTCGTTGTTTCTATACCAGGCAACTGTTCAAATCCCCCTAGATGCTAACCCCTTGACGTGGCTAGGGGGCTTAGGGACCAGCAGCTGGGCTCTGATGCCTGGTGGGATTGCTCTCTCACTGGTCCTTGGGGCCCAGTTGCTGATCCAACTAAATTAGTCAGAACTTTTCCTTCTTTCTGCAATTTTTTCATTCTTACTACATCCTTCTCCTTCATGTAATATTTCTTACCAGCATTTCGGTTTAATTATGTGAATTTTCCACTTTTCTTAAATTTTACTGCTTAGGTGAGTCTGAGGAGGGATCGTGTGTTGGAAGGGGTTTGCATTCGAAGCTAATTGTGGGAGTTGTGGTGGTTGAGTCGCCACCTGATATGGTTTGGACCCAAGAGGTAGTGATGGGACCCCTCCCATTGCTACCTTGAGGGCGGAACCATCTCCAAACATCAGCCCATCGGAATCCAGAGGGGGCTGGTGTTTGGGATGGGACTCCTGGCTTTTGTCCGGAAGCCCACCAATACATTTGGATTGGGGAGTCGGTCCTCATTAGTGGGGGCAGAACTCCCAGCAGGCGGATAGGGTTATACCTGGGCCACTGCAAGTGTATTGGTGCTATCCCATAAGGGTAGGGTATGGGGTGGACCATTGGAAGTCGACTCTCACTTGTGCCATTGGTGGAGAATTTGAATATCTGACTGACCTTCTTGATATAACCAAGCAGTCTACAAGTACATTGAAAGTATGGATATCGACCAATGTTTGCCCTCCCCTGGATCAGACGACTTAACGGCACTGGCGACAACTTCAGGCATGGACACTGATATGAGCTTGGGTATCACACGGAACCATGCACCGCGACACCAGGGTGCTATTAAAACTGGTGGATTTGATGTGAATAATAGAGTACTTTATTGCACTAATGTAAGCCTGTCGTTGGACTACGAGTGCTTGCATAGTGTTGCAAAACAGTTTGGTAAGGTGGAGAGGATTAAAATGCTTCTAGAAAAAGACAAGCAGTCTTTTTCCGCACACATTAGATTTTCCTCTCCCCAAGAAGCTAGTGAGACACAACTGCAAATAAATGGCCAGATTCTAAATAACTCTGTTCTAAGCACCAAGGTGTTTTCAGTGAGGAATTTGAACGATGAGCCATTTGATTTTGTTCCTAAGGACGAAGAATGTGGACCAGCAACATATACCAGGACGCTTCCTCCCCCTATATGGCATGTTGCCAGTTATAGGGAGGGAAAGGAAAATTTCATTAAAGCTGCTGAATGTATTGAGAACAAAGTGGGTTCTATTCCTATCGGTAATCTGAAACGATATGGAAAGAACTTGCTCATAAAAGCAGGCAATGAGACGCAAGCTGTTTTATTATCAAAGTTCAAACCCCCTAAAAGTGGAAATATTGAGGCTATCACATCACACAGATTCTTTAACACGCTGAAAGGGGTAGTTTATTCCCGAGACTTGCATGTTTTTAATGAGGAGGAGATTCTCCTTAGGTGCCCTCCTTGTGTATCTCATGTTAAAAAATTGGGAGGGGATGCAGCTATGCTTTTAACCTTCTCCTCCAATTACTTGCCTGATACCATCAATGTTGGCCATGAGAAGATGCAAGTAAAAAAACATAAAAGAAACCCTAAACAATGTCGCAAATGCTTTGAATATGGCCACATTCAAGACTCGTGTGGAAATAATAAGAGATGTTCTGTGTGCTCTGCTGAGCGTGACGATTTGGACAAGTGTGAAGCAGCCCGTTATTGTTTCCAGTGCAAGGGTGATCACTCTCCAAACACTAGGACTTGCCTCAGGTACAGGTTTGAGCAAGACATGTTGGCAGTGGCTGATAATGAACATCTCAGCATCATTGCAGCAAAGTGTGTGGTAATGGGGGCTAACAAGAGTACCAACTCTACCTATGCTTCTGTAATAAAGTTGATGAAGAGTTCTAGCAATGAGAGGCCACCAGTAATTGAATCCAACAGGAAGCATCGGAAACCTATTTCTCCTTGCAATGGAAATAATCAGAAACTTGAGACAGCATGTGTTAAGAAGCCCAATACTAAAAATTGTTCTTCCAAAAGCATGGACAATGTATCTTCTCAAGCTGATACAAATGTAACGGTTGCACATTCAGCCCCTAAGCAAAGTTTGGAAATGGGCACAAATAATAATTTCACCAAGAAGCAACCAAAGGAGTGGTCCAAACTAGAGAGATCTAACTCGGATCCATCAATTATCACAGTCACTAAGAAACCTTATAAGACCACAGCTGCATCCACCAGGAAGCGTATCGAAACGCGTCCCCAAATAAATATTTTATTATAAAACTTAAAATGGGTACAGTGTTCTGGAAGAGATCTCTCCACCAAGGAAAATAGTTCCGAAAGCAGATCCAGTTCAAAGACATGTGAGTTCTCATCAGTCTTGCCGCCCCAAGACTAATAACAGTAGTGATGCACATAATCACAGTAAAAATCCTGAGCATCAGCCTCAAATTCAGAAAGCTGTTTGCCAGCCAAGAACCCTAATGTCTGATAAAGATGAAAAGGGATCAAGAAAACAATCTCTTATTAAGGAGAATTTTCCTCTCCACCCTAGGATCAGTACTTCCCCTCCAAAGAGTGGTAAGTAGTACATTACCACCTTAACATTCAAGTTCGATGTCCTTTAGTGGAACTGTAAGGGTCTCAGAGCCCGGATAGAAGACTTTAAAGTTTTTATGCATGAATTCAATCCAGGGATTGTATGCCTGCAGGAGACTATGTTAGGTAACTCTCCTTATAATCCTGGACTTGATTATGCTATTTTTAACTCTTTTCCCCTAATTGGTGATCGTGCCCATGTAGGTGCTGCAATTATTGTTAATAAATCTCTACAGCACTCCACAATACAATTAAATACAACTCTACAAGCTGTTGCTGTCTCAGTCATATCAGACAAAAGGATAACGGTTTGTTCATTATACCTCCCACCAGACCTTTCTTTTAACATTGGAGATATGCAGTCCTTGATTAACCAACTTCCCACTCCTTTTCTCTTATTAGGAGATTTTAATCCCCACAACCCCCTTTGGGGAAGTCGGTGTTTAGACAGCAAAGGGAAAATAATCGAGGACCTTATTGACTCGAATGATGTCGCCCTATATAATAGTGGGTCAATGACCTTCCACAGCATTCATAATAATTATCTCTCTGCACTGGACCTTAGTATTTCCTCAACAAATATCCACCTTGACTTTAACTGGTCTGTTAATGAAGGTTTGAATGGAAGTGATCATTACCCGATCCATCTGAAATATGTTGTAAATGCTCCATCTGAAACATTACCTAAGTGGAAGGTAGAGGATGCTGACTGGGACAAGTTCAGTAAAGGAGTCAATCTAGATAGGGAGTTTGAGTCATTTCATTCTCACCTGAATGCCTATGACTACTTCATTGAATCCACTCTGAAGAGTGCTGAGGGCTCGATTCCCAAGACAAAAGGTAAACCTCGTAGACCTGCAGTTCCCTGGTGGAATAAGACGTGGTATTCTGAGGAAAGTCACTAGGAAGTGCTACCTACGATACAAAACTAGTGGCTCCCTTCAGTTTAAATTAATCTATAATCGTGCGTTAGCCAAGCAGCGGCGCTTTTACAAGAAAGCCAAAAGAGAAAGTTGGCTTTACTATATCAATGGAATCAATTCCAAAACTCCATTGAGAGTTGAGAGTGGTGTGGCACAAAATCAGGAAACTAAATGGAAAATTTGTTGCTTCACCATTACCCTCATTAAAGGTCAATAACACTCTGATCACAGAGCCCACTGAACTTGCCAATGAGCTGGGAAAACACTTTTCTCAAGTTTCCAGCCTGACAATTATTCTCTAGAATTTCAAAGAATTCGGAATGCCGAAATGACACTGAAATTTGAATCTGGAAAATCTGAACCAATCACAAATTTTCCTTAAGAGAATTTCGGGAGGCCCTCTCTTCAACTGAATCAACAGCTCCAGGGGGTGATTCAGTTTTAAATGAAATGCTTAAACACCTCCCAGATGATGCCAAAAAGTATCTACTCAAGATTATAAACAAAATATGGGAAACTGGAATTTTACCCAAGGACTGGAAAATATCCATAATTGTTCCCATTAAAAAAGCCTAATAAAGACGCTTCCCAAGCCACCAGCTATAGACCAATAGCTCTTACCAGCTTTGTATGTAAGCTGATGAAAAAATGATAAACACCAGATTAGTTTGGCACCTGGAAACCAAAGGACTAATATCTCCATTTCAATTTGGTTTCAGGAAAAATCGTTCCACCCTTGATCCATTGCTGAGGCTGACCAATCAAATCCAGCAAGGATTTGCCAAACGATGTCAATCCAGCAAGGATTTGCCAAACGATGTCAGACTATCAGCATATTTTTCGACCTTGAGAAAGCATATGACACCACTTGGAGAATTGGCATCATAAAACAATTGCACAAGATGGGCATATGTGGAAGAATGATTAAATTTGTATATTCCTTTTTAACAGAGAGATTTTTTAAGGTTAGAGTGGGCAACACTCTCTCCCAACCTTTTGTGCAGGAGGAGGGTGTTCCACAAGGAAGCGTTTTAAGTGTAACACTTTTTTCAGTGGCAATAAACAGTATAGTCCAACAAATATCATCACCTGTTAAATGCTCACTTTTTGTTGATGACCTTGCAATATACTGCACAGGATATGATGCCTTGTCAGTATGTAAACATCTGCAAAGGTCTGTTAATGCCATTACAAAGTGGGCTGATGAGAATGGTTTAATTCTCCTCCTCTAAAACAGTTTCTGTAAGATTTACTAGGGGCCAGCGTGTGGAAGAGGTTCCCACACTCAGTTTAAAAGGATCTATCATTCCTTATGAAAATGAAGTGAAATTTTTGGGAATGACCATTGACCAGAAATTGACATGGGCCAGCCACATAAACTCCTTAAAGATTAAGGTTAAACAATCTCTGAATATTTTAAAGGTTGTTTCTGGATTTAGTTGGGGAGCTGATAAAAAATCCCTGCTGAGACTATATGACTCTTGTGTAGGTCCAAGCTAGACTATGGCTGTCAGATTTATTCCTCAGCTTGTCAAACCAGGCTGAAGGAACTAGACTTTGTACACAATATGAGGCTGAGAATATGCTCAGGGGCTTTTAGAACTTTGCCTGTTGAAAGCATATATGTTGATACTAACCAACTTCCCCTTGATCTGAGAAGGCAAGAACTAGGATTAAGGTACATGGCTAGAATTAAAAGTGCTCCCAAAAATCCCTCCTTCCAGGTGCTGAGGGAAGCAGATTCACGGGTCTTTTCTGGTATAAGAGCCTCTAGACCATTCCAAGTTAGACTAAATGAAGATGTTAGGGGTAATCATCTTAAATCCCAGAAAGTCATGGAAGTAAAACATCCTGTGTATCCTCCATGGCTTATTCCAGAAGCATCCGTGTGCAAAAAAGCATTTAACAAAAAAGACTGTCCTGAGGAAGAGATTAGGGGAAAATTCTTGGAGCACGAAACTGTCCATACTAATGTGATAAAAATATATACGGATGGATCAAAGTCGAGTAGTGGTGTTGGCTGTGCAGTTATCCTTGGTGATACAGCATATACAGCTAAACACAGCTAAACTACCTGACTTTGCATCCATATTCACAGCAGAATTAACAGCCATAGTCTGTGCCCTGGATATAGTTGTTCAAAGTAGCGACACTAATTTTGTCATTTACTCTGATTCCAAAAGCACTTTAGAAGCTATTAAAAAATTCAATAGCTTCCATCCGTTAGTTCAAAAAGTTCAGGAATCGCTCCTCCATTTGTATTATTTGCGTAAATCTGTCTATTTCTGTTGGGTCCCCTCACATGTGGGGATTTGCGGAAACGAGATGGCAGATAGGGAAGCGAAAGCTGCTAGTGTCTCATCAGAAACAGCCTTTAGTAAAGTGCCTCATACAGATCTAAAAGGTCCTTTTAGGTCTTATATTTTAAGCAAATGGCAAGAAAGATGGACTTCTCATCTTGCCAATAATAGAAAGTACAGAAATATTAGAAATAATATATTGCCGTGGCCTTCGTCTTTCCAGTCTGATAGGCGAACAGAAATAGTTTTAAGCAGACTGAGGATTGGGGACACTTATTTGACCCATCAGTTTATTTTAGAAGGGGGCAGCCTCCCAGAGTGTGCTTGCGGTGGCGAGATGCTAACAGTGGAGCACATTCTGGTTGCTTGCCCCAGATATTTTAACCAGAGAGAGAGATATCTTAGGGGTAAATCCCTTTGTGATATTTTGGGAGATGAAGCAGATATTTCTGCTCTCATCTCCTTTTTAAAGTCTATAAATATTTTTAATAACATTTAATTATTTTTTATCTATCACATCATAGATATATATATTTATTTATTAAGCATTTTCTTCATTCATTTCTTCATTAATTCATTCATTTCTCATATGGAAATTTATATATGAACCATTTTCTTCATACACTTATTAACTCATTCATAATGTAATTATTTTAATTAATCCATTAACGGCGCTGAATGGGCATTCTTTGGCCACCAGATGCCTGCCTGGGCTTTTGCCCTAAAACTCATACATCCATCCATCCATCCAACTGTTCAAATCCTTGGGAGAAAATGATTCCCGAGGTATGAATTGGATATTAAGTGATATTTATGGTTTTATATTTGTGAATACACATAATCCACACATCAAAGGGTACTATAGGAGAAGGGCTCAGGAACACAATACACATCCATTAGATACATTTATTGCCAACGCGTTTCTTGACCCATGTTCACATAATCAGGACATCTATATAAAAAAGGAGCATCCGAGCTCATAATTAAAAGAAACATACATAAAGCATAAGAAAACTTAAAATGGACACTAAGTTAAACATAAATACTGAATCATACTTAAATACATTTACACATTAAAAACCAAGATAGCTTAAAATGATCCTTACAAAAACTAAACGCAATGAAAGAAAAATAAAAGAAAGTAAGTATAAATGTATTATAGTGACGTTGCCAAACAGGTCTAAAGTTTCTAAAAAAGTTAATTTACAATCAGAGCATTTGTATTAAATGAAAGATGAAAGCTAAGAACGAAATGCAGACGTCAGTCCGGAAAAAGCTTTGATCTTAAAAACTCATTCATCGGAAACCGATAACATTTTCATGGAGGCGAAGATCAATCGCCTTTCTTTCGTGGTTGCTAACGAAGGAGAACCTACTGGAGGAAGCGAGGGAGAGAGGAGAGAAATGATTGGGAGATTATGGGAGGTCAACGAATAAGTCAAAAAGAGAGGGAGAAAAAAAATGTTCTTCATAACCCCTAGAACCTTTGCACATCCAAGATCTATTTTCACTCCCGAAATTTTTTTTTCTTTTTTCTTTTTTTTAGAGTAAGAAGCGAGTCCTCCTAAAAGGCCCCGTCAAACGATTCATTTTTTGTTCTTATTTAGCATGTCAAATATGTCTCCAGTTTTGTTGACAGAGCGAGGAATATATAACCAAACTTCTTTCATGTTTGAGTCGACATGCGCAGAATGTCGTCCATATGCCGCTCATACACGACGGACGCATGTATACAGAAGTATTGCTCCTCGATCACTCCAAATTAGAAGTCGGCGAAGAGAAATCCGAGAAGAAACCAGAGCTGCCATATCGGTATGTGTTGATAATTGTGTCCCTGGTGGGTGATGAAAGGAGCTTTCTAAAGTAAGGCTTAAGGGTATGGTCGGGAATATTCTTATTCGGGTGAAGTTGGTTGTTTCTGATACGAGCACTTTAACATCCAGAGAGCTGTGAAGGAGGGGTGTTGTGGCCGACGCTTATGAAGATGTACTCAGCATCCAGTGATATGGTCGGGGGCTTTGGGAGCTCAGTCCTTTTTGGCCTGTAAGATTTATGCCGATAGCATGACCGCATTGATCCCGGTATGGAAGAGTGAAAGTCTGACTTGTAGAGACGTACGTTGTTGTTACAAATCTTTACTTTGCAATATTATGATAATAATAACAACGGTATTTCTGCAAAATATTTGGGTATCTTTTATGAAAATGAAGGAAGTCGACTTGAATAAGCCTAATTTGATTTCAATTATGACCTCTCGAACATCTTCACCCAAGAATTTTGTTCGGTTTTATTCGTAACAATCATCTGTCATGGGATGTCCACAAGCATTCTCAGCTGTAGCCTGACACGTTTATTTATTATTATTATTATTATTATTATTTTTTGTTTTTTTTTTTGCTCTATCACAGTCCTCCAATTCGACTGGGTGGTATTTATAGTGTGGGGTTCCGGGTTGCATCCTGCCTCCTTAGGAGTCCATCACTTTTCTTACTATGTGTGCCGTTTCTAGGATCACACTCTCTGCATGAGACCTGGAGCTACTTATTATTATTATTATTATTATTATTATTATTATTATTATTATTATTATTATTATTATTCTAATGCCATGTAAAGATTTTCTGTTGCCTTAGTTTTATTTCCTCAACGTTCCCACACACGGTTTGGTGGTCATCTTTGGAGACTTATTATTATTATTATTATTATTATTATTATTATTATTATTATTATTATTATTATTATTACAAGTAATCTGAAAAAGCAAAAATGGTAATAAGAAGAACTACAGCGGAATGCGTGTGAATCAAACAAATGAAGAATAACAAGTTAATAGTAATCAGAAATATGCAGAAATTAAAATCTGGCGAGAAAGAAGTGAAAGAATAAACAATCTGGGTAACGTAGCCTATCATATTCACCTAAACTCAAGAGGTCCAGAGTCCAGGGTAGTGCCTGGTGAAGATTTCATTGTATTAAGCCTTGGCGTTCTAGTTTTTTATTCTCTTTTTATTTGTGTGCTTTTCTGAGTAATTTACTGATACCTGTGTGTAATTTGCATTTCTAGAAATGCAAATCCCAGTTTCTTTCTGTCTGCCTTCATAGCAAGATAGCTTTTCTGCCTTCTAGCCAAGAAGCCGGTTATTTCAGACAGGCAAATATCTAAAACAGCCCATTTCTAGGACGTGCTAGCAGTTAGCTTGAATTGTTTTCAGTTGTTAGGCTATCAGCTGCAGGGAGTTGACTAGAATCATTTTAGTTGTAAGGCTATCAACTGATTTTGTTCAGATAAACTGATACCATCTGTAAGGAAATAATCTTTGACTATTTTCAGTCGTAAGTTATAAGTTAAATTCTTCTCGTATGTATGGATACCAGCTGCAGAGAGTTGACTTCAAGTACATTGTATTTCTTATTAAATTGTCGAGATCTTTTCTAGATAGTGACCCCCAACAAAGTTCGGAGGTAGTTTTCTTCGACTAAAGTGTTTTGGGGGTCATTATCTTATGATATTTACAGCTTTCTGTTTATGTTTTAACGGTCATCCCCATCGGGCTTGTACTAAGCACACCGGGGAGGTGGATACATACCAGGCTAAAATTTTACTGTAGGGGTCACTATCTAGGAAAGATCTAGTTGCTTATCATTATAGTTTGTTCAACATTTGACGGTCGCTAGGGTGGGGCTAGGAAAAGAATACAGCAGTGTCAAACGTCTCGTTATGATTAAAAAGTTTTGCCTTGTCAGAGCTTGCTCAAGTGAAATTAGGAAAAAGGAAATATTCATTTAGAGGTAACATTGAAACATATTTAACTTCACATATTTGCAGTAAATACCTAATTTATCTTCATAAAAGCACAGACACGGCATAATATTTGGCCACCGCTGCCAAAACTTAGTTTCCATGACATGTGGTCAGTCAGTGCCTTTAAATGGCCAGCTCGATCTAAAACAATAACAACGTTGGTCACCTCAAGCAGCCACAGTCACTGGACAGTATTGATAGCAGAAGGGATAGCCAAAAGACAATAGCTTTACTCCCAGGTCAAGTAAACTGCTTATAACATTTTAAAATATTTCATATAAAAGAAACAAGTGGGTTCTATAATTAAAGGTAATTTATTTTTTTCCCTAAATGATAAGTAACTTATTTAACCTGCAGCTGCACTAAAAATAATAGTTACTTAACCCAAAAATAAATGCTAATGTAGAACATGGACAAAGAATAACCAAAATTTAGTCGTTGTTTCTTTAGAAAACGGAGTACAGTAAATGACAGATCTCGGATAAAGCCATAAACAAGGGATTATGTTAAGTTCACACAGTCACATATATGAAACGTGGCCCTATGAGTGGGGAAGTAGCCCTTGTCAACTGGATCCATGACACGAGCCGATGTGTGTAAAGCAAGCGTATTGTAGTGCTCCGCAAATGTACACACTGCGCAAGCATGATGTGATGTTTGCCAGAACTGGCATGACTAGCTGCGTCACACCCAAAAGTAGTACGTTTGGCAGAGCATGTAACACCGATGTATGTATACCATAGTTCATTTGTGTACTTTTATGTGTTGTAGTTAATTTAATAAAAGAAGTGTTCGATCATATGATATTCTTTTCACATCAATACTTAGTAATTAGAAGAAGTAGAGAGCCCGATATGATATTGCAAATATATGTTTACTTATTCTAAAGACTTACAATAATACATGACACAAACATATGAGCATACAGGGAACATAAGTGATATATACATCCACACATACATAAAACATAACATCTAAACTTAGGCCAACTGATCCGCAAGCCTGCCGGTTGCCTCTTTTATCCCAGGGCACAGCGTTGCCATGTCATCCTGGGTACCTGCGGAGCGGCAGAATTGCCGCGTCTGGTCCTGCACCAAGTGGAGACACATGGTGTGAGGCAGGAACCCTGCAGAGACCTCGGACCATGTGTATGCTCCCTGCTACCATGCGGCTGCCGCTGTCTTGGCACCACAATATGAGGGTTGAGCCACACTAATGCTTAGTTCACACACTCACGTATCAAGGCACGCATGTCCACACACGGGCGGTAGATCGTAACTATATAAATTCAACGTAAATGTACCAAAAGTCATATGTAATTAGTGTAGCCATGCAGCACAACACACAGGCATGTGGGGAGCCATGGATCTTTTGACTTGCTCAAAACTATACGTGGTGGCCATGGCAAGTGTCACTTAGCATGGCTCGACCTGCATAGCGTGGTGTCAACACAGCGGCGGCCGTATGGTGGTTGTGAGTTTATGCATGGTCTGAGGCCGCTCCAGTTTCCCGCCTTGCACCGCGTGTGTCTCCACTTGGTGCAGGAACAGACACAGCAATCCTGCTGCTCCGCAAGTAACCAGGACGTCATGACAACGCTGTGGCCTTGGATAAAAGGGGTGAGTGGTGGGCTTGTGGATCAGTTGCCCTAAATTTAGATGTTATATTTCATGTATGCGTGGATTTATATATTTCTTATGTTTACTATAAGTTTCAATGTTTGTGTCATGTATCGTTGTGAGTCTTAGAATAAATAAACATATATTTCAATATCATTTCGGGCTCCCTACTTCTTCCAATTGCTAAGTATTGATGAGAAAAAATGTCATATAATATAATTGAAAACTTTTCAATCAACTACAACACATATAATTACACAGATGAACTAAACCAAATGCGGCCAAAAAGGACAAGGGAGAATCCTTCTTTTGAGATCTTGAAACAGTGTGAAGCAAATAGATTCAGTAGATCTTCAACACCATTTCAAATCAGACAGCTGGGTGAACTGGAAGATGAAAATATAAAAACGCAGAAGATCTTACAAGTGAAACATCCTGCTATCCCTCCTTGGTTTATTCCAGCAGTAGATGTATGCACTAAAGAGATAGAGAAGAAAGGTCGTCTGGAAAATATTAATGATGGATCAAAATCAGAAGATGGAGTGGGCTGTGTAGTGGTGTGTGAAGGCGAGTCATATATAAAAAATTTACCAGACTCCTTTAAATCTTGCATCTGGTAAAAAATTTAGATCAACAGTCATATAGTGACCCAAGGAGTGTTTTAGAAGCCCTAAAGAAGTTTAACCCCACCCATCCCTTAATTCAAAAGGCCCAGGAATGGCTTTTTTACATTTCTGTTTGCCACAAATCAGTTAAGTTTTGTTGGGTTCCTGGGCACACTGGTATAGAAGGGAACGAACTGGCTGACAGTGAAGCAAAGGATGCTGTGAGATGTGATTTCTTAAGTAATAAGGTGCCACATTTGGATATGCATCCAGTTATTAGAGGATACAACCGTAATAAATGGCAGCAGAGATGGACTTAACCTATTTTATCCTCAGATAGGAAATACACCAATACTGACTTTTGGAGTTTGGGTTTTAATCGCATCAGATTCGAGACCATCCTAATACGGCCTAGAATTGGCCATACCCGCTTCACCCATAGATATATATGGAGGGAGCCAGCGCACCAGTTTGTCGGCTATCCGTTGAGCACTTGCTGGTGCACTGTCCTAGATTTAATCGTCTTAGGTTAAATTGCTTAACAGCTGGGAAAACTATTTTATAAATTATTAATGATGGTGTTGAGGTAGAATATCTTATGGGTTATCTGAAAGAATTTGGCTATTTTAATAAGTTATGATTTCCGTATATTTAGTAAAGATTTTAGTAGTTTTTATTCTATAAAGAATACATTTTAAAATTAAAAATTTCCATATATTTTATTGGTTTTATCTGTCTTCATTCTTCATTTTTTATGTGCATATGTGAATACTATTATCATTAATTTATGCATAATTTATCATACTAATTTATATATTTCATTTTCATTAGGGTGCTGAATAATCCTGATGGGTTCCGACGCTTGGTCCTCAAGACCTAAATTTCATAATCAATCAATCAATCAACTAAGACAAATGGAACCAAAAAGACTATCTAAATACAGATTACTGAATTATAAATATATACACAGTGCTATATGTAAAATATAGTACAAACATAAAAATATAAGCAAGTCGAATACAATATAACAAATATTGGAGAGAAGAACATTTAAAAAACGTAGAATTAGCATGTCAGAAAATCAATGTTAAGTAAATATTATGAAGGGTCTAAACAACTGGAAAATAGTACACAAATAATATTGTAATTTGAACTAAATACAAATATTGAAGTAAATAAAATGAGATAAACAATTATGTATGCAGGAAAGTAACTAAATCATGTTCTCCTGCCAATGAACGGAGCCTTCAGGCGATGAAAAGTATTCTTTCAGCATGTTGCGTTGCTCCTTGGCATTCCTGTTTGCGGTGAGATGACAGCGACTGCAATCACGTGTGCAGTACGCGGGGACATCGAGAGGTTCACATGAGGCCGTAACGCACCACGCTACAAATAAGGTATACGTACATCGGTGTTACGTCAAGCACCAAGCACTACTTTTGGGTGTGCCGCAGCTTGTCGGGCCAGTTCCGGTAAGCGTCATGTCATGCTTGCGCAGTGAATACATTTAATAATAATAATTATAATATCCTTTATTTCAGCTCAGTGCCAAATACATGGAATATACAAAATACAAACAGTTACATACACAATCTAGATACATGAGACATGATAAGAAAATGAATAATCGGCACTTATCCACAAAATAGCTGAGGTAGCATAAAAGACAGTAATCATAATACTGGTAATAACAGTAATAATATTGGTGAGAAAAAATATGTATTGAGAGTTATAACAGTTAGTGCACAGATTATATAACTTAAATTTAAACTAGAGACCTTAGGTACTTACAGTAGTCAGGTCCAGTGGGTTAAATACGAAGATTGAATGTAAAAAAAAAAACTTTAACGTGATAGTATTCACAGTAATAATGAAAAAGAAAAATATCAGCAATAAATATAATAATGACAGAATCTGCAGATGACAACTTGCCAATACAGAGATTATAAGTCCTTTAGGGGACAAAGGCCTCATTTTCCCATCTTTCCCACAATTTAGATCTTCTTCTTGCTTCACTCCTTAGGATGCTTTGTATGAGTGAGTTGCTGCTGTTTCTCACTTGGGTTACCAGACTGGACATTGTTCGCCTTACAATGATCTTTAAATTGTCCAGGTGGTTTTCTATGAACATCTGTGTGGCGGAGTGGTAGCAGGGAGTGTTTTGTGAGGCGTCTCAAAATGTCATTGTGCACAACAGTGATGCGTCTCATGGTCTCTTGGATATAGTTCATCCAGAGGGAACACCCATAGATACTGTACCAGTACGAACGGAAGAGCAGCAGTTTCACATCTCGGTGACAGAAGGCAAACTTCCTTGCAATCATGTTGCCAGTTACACATAATTTACGACACCTCTGTTTAATGTCTGCCATATCTTTTAGGTCGTCGGTGATAATGTGACCCAAATACGGAAATTCGTGCACAAATTCCAGCCGATTTGTGGTTCTGTAATAATGCTTAAGTGATCTCGGGAGCAGTGACATGCACTGGGTCTTGGTTTCGTTGTAAATTAGATCAAATTCCTCTGCATATTGGCGGCAAGTGTCGATGATGTTTGAGACCTTGCGTTGAAGGGGAAATCAGAACCATATTATCGGCGTAACAGAGGTTGTTTATAGTTTTTTCATTGACAGTGCATCCGATTGGGAGTGAGTTCAATTTGACATTCAAGGCATCTGTGTACATATTAAACAATTATGGAGAGAGAATGCCCCCTCGCTGTAGCCCATTTAGGGAGCAGAAGGTGTACGATTATACGTTACCCCATTTGACACAGAATTGCTGTGTGGAGAACCAGAAATGTAAAATGCCAATTAGATATAGGGGTGTGCCTCTCTTATGCAGCTTCAGGAAGAGCTTCAGGTAGTTTACTCTGTCAAATGCTTTTCTCACATCCACAAAACAAAGGAAAACAGGAGAGGCTGATGATAGGTAGTAGTCCAGCAATACTTTCAGTATGTACACGTAGGTGCCTGTTGAGTGGTTGCTTTAAACTCGAATTGGTTGTTAGTGGTGTGTAGAACGGGGAGAAGTCTCACTAGAAGAACCAACTCAAGTATCTTCGATGCAATCATTGTGATTGCAATCGGCCGGTAGTTTCCAGGTTCAGCTGCATCCTTTAGCTGGTTTTTGATTAATGGTATCAAGTGAACTAAGAGTAGGGAGTCTGGAAGAAACTCGTGAATTATGTACGCATTGAATAGGGCAACTAGCAAAATGTAAATTATCGGATTGCAGAATTTGAAAGCCTCTGCGGGAAGACCATCACAGCTGGGCGATTTATTATTAGGTAGGCTGTTTATGGCATCGCTGATGTTACCTGGCGTAATACGGTTTGCAAAATGAAATTGAATGTTGTCAGTAAGGAGGTTATCTATATCCCTTCGGGAATCTTGATCATTTATGCAATTCAGGATATTGTTGAAGTGGTCGCCCCACATACTTGCGATAGCCTCGTCTCCGACTGCATCCCCTACTATTTGTGATAGCGTTTTAGTTTTGGGATTTAAGGACTGGATATCATTCCAAAGACAAGGATAATCACCAGTTTCTAAGTTTCTAGACATTACATCGGCTCTTAGTTGTTTTTCATTTAATCTGCAGTGCTTAAGAGCAAGTTTGAACTGTGCTCTCGCCTGTCTCGTTAGTAATGCAGTGTGTCCATCCCTCGGGCTACCATTTTGCCTCCACAGTAAAAACATTTCTCGTGAGTATGTACACAGATCTTTAACCAAGTCATTCCACGATAACCATCTTGATGAATTCTATAGGCAGCCCTGCCCGAAGTAAGCATAGCGGAGATTATATTCGAATAGAATTCATTCAGTTCTCTCCTGTAGTGATCATTTCTACAATTTGTGTTAGTAGAAAGTTAGGCGTCTGCCGGTTGAACTATTGACCGCAAACTGGTTTCCGTGGTCACCCAAAAGTAACTGGTTTTCTGTTGGTTTTTAAAATCCCAGTTTACCGCTGGTTGGCAGTCAGTTAGGGGGTTCATGGTAGGGAGGGATGGGATTCTGAATGACACCTGTAATGGGATGCGATCGTAGCCCGTTGCAAGATCGTAGCGAATATTGCAGGTCATAATAGAATCATGAAGTTGTGGAGATGTGATGCAGTGGTCCAGCCAGGAGGTTGTAATTGCGTCAGCTCTATTATGTACATATGAATAGGAGGAGGGAGGGAGGGAGGGAGGAGCATTACATCGCTAATTTGGAGAGCATGATTTTGACAGAAGCGAGTAAGTTCACTAAAAAATTGTTTTGTGGGGTGAGAATTAAGGTCCCCGATTATACAAATATGATCAGCAGGAGAATCGTGAATAATACTTTGTAACTCCCCTGGGATCATGCAATAATGATCAAAATTATTGTTATTTTCCCATGGCATATAAACATTAAATATTAGGATTTTAGAGTTCCTCACTGTCACTTGAAGCCCCAGCAATCTGTCACTCCTGTAGGTCATCACCTTTATCACATTGTCTAACGACCGGCTATGATTTGATCTGTAACTTGCATCGATGAAGTCGAGAAGGTTCTGAAGTCTTCGTGTATTGAATCGCACTATAATACACTTACTTTACGTACATCAGCCCGTGTTACATATCCAGTTGACTGTGGCTATTTCACCAGGCCACGTTTCATATACGTGACCTTATGTGCCCTTGATACGTGATTGCGTGAACGGAGCATAAGTAACAGTTGGCGTGGCCACCCACGCATAGTTTTGTGCAGGTCGAAAGATCCGCGCTCCCTACGAGCGCCCGGGTGGTTCGTAATGGCCACGACTGACACTCGACGTACATATGAATTACACTTCATTTCGCTGAATTTACGTAGTTACCAATTTCCGCCCGTGCATGGACATGCGTGCCTTGATACGTGAGTGTGTGAACTTAGCATTAATCCATCCAGATTTTGGTTTTCGACATTTTGAATTCATACAAATAACATATTTTGAATGTAAACAGAAGCATACTAGCGAATGAATTAAACTCTAAAACGAGGATCAGCTACGGCTGATTTAAGTTCAAAAAGAAATTAATGGAAATAAAGAGATGTCGCACCGAATATTTGAACTAAGGACCAGGCAAGAATCTCTCTCTCTCTCTTCTCTCTACTCTCTCCTCTTCTTCCTCTCTCTCTCTCTCTCTCGTCTCTCCTCTCTCTCTCTCTCTCTCCTATTCGCTTCTATAATCCAATTGGGCTTCATAATAACGGGAAAATATAATATATATATATATATATATATATATATATATATATATATGTGTGTGTGTGTGTGTGTGTATATATATATATATATATATATATATATATATATATATATATATATATACATATATATACATATATATATATATATATATATATATATATATATATATATATATATATATATATATATATACACACACACACACACACACATATATATATATATATATATATATATATATATATATATATATATATATATATGCAAAAATATATAAAGTACTTACTTATTTTCTATATTTTGGCGTTTTTATGAGCTCCTTTTATTAGTTGGAATTCTGTTGCTACAGAACATTTTTACCAGTCATATATATATATATATATATATATATATATATATATATATATATATATATATATATATATATATATATATATATATATATTTTTTTTTTATGTAGTATATAGATAGATAGATAGATATGTGTGTGTGTGTATTTAACAATGAGCTGGGTCTTCCATTAATTATTATGTTATCAGTTTTCTACCCTGTTGTAAAATCACCTTTCATGGATTGATTTCAACCGGAAAAACTTAAATTTTTGGAGTTCAGGTATCTTCATTCATGCAAAGTATACAGTTACTGTTCCAGCTACATATAATAAGTATATAATTGCATATGAGTATATGAACGCGTGTTTGAATATGTGAACAGAGGAAGAGAGAGAGAGGGAATGCTGGTTGTTTTTTCTGAGAAAACTGAGGAGTAGTATTGGCACTTAACACCCGATGGGTCAGATTAACGGGGTTGAATGACGACAAAACGATCTTGGTCTTCGTCAGTATAACGGGGTTGAGGGCTCCCGAAACGTTCTTGCTCCCTGTTGCAGTTCAGGAGGAATAAATACTTACAGAGAGAGAGAGAGAATCAGAACTTACGTGTTCAGTCCTTTTCTCTACTTTTCTTATACTGTTGGTTTACAGAGATCTGAAGCAAAGGTTTAACTCTGAAATACTCTCACAGTTTCCCATTGCAATGACCTCACAGCATCGTGTGCATTGGCAAATGCCTCTGATTTTCCGGATGGAGTTTTGGATAAGTGAACGTCACTGGGGCAGAGCGGTGGTGTTGCAACCTTACCCCATATCTAACTGCTGAAAATCAGAAAGGCGGATTCGCAATACGATGAGGTAGCAGGAAGGGAACTGGCATTTCTCATCTATGAAATCAGCAAACAGTCCTAACCAAAAAGATACAAAAGCATTCATAGATATATTAGAAGGATATAATCCTTCAAACTGGAACAAATCTAATGAAAACATCTTGAAAATAATTGAAGAAGTTCCAAATAAAATCCAAGTGGTCAAGAGACTCATAAAGAAAAATATACATAAACCAACATATTCCGACAAAGAAAATGAATAAGGTGAATCTTGTGAATATACTAATTGATGCATTAGGAAAAAGAATGCCAAAAGCATGCAAACTGTGTAAGGTTTGGTATAGCATAGTCAATCCACAAAACCTAATCAGAAAATGTGCTGCATGCAACATTCCGACCCATCCAGTGTGCTGAGGTAATGCAAGATTTGAGAAAGATACAAGAATTTTTTGTTCAACATGTCTATCATGGATAGACAATGTTATTAAATCAAGATTGAAATGTACAAATAGTTGAGGATGAAGAAGAAGAGGAAGAGGAAGAAGAAGAAGAAGAAGAAGAGGAAAACGGAAGAGAAGTAAACAAAAATGAAATGACAGAAAAAAATAAGGAAAACAAAGAACAAGATAAAAGTATGGATGCAGAGATACTCATTGATACTACATATGAGGCAATAAAGCAGCATACCTACGAAGAAATAAATTACGATATGACAACAGAAAAGCAAATCCCGAAGAGGCTCTACCCAGATCTACACAATGACGGGAAAGAGGAAAAAATAGACAAGAAAGACAAAATCTGCAACCTTTTGAAAAGAGGGAATTGCAGATTTTGAGAAAGATGTTACTACAAACATCCTAAGGTTATGTCGAAAACTATGAAATATATGGTAAATGTTGCATAACTTAGATGGCTATGGGGATGATTGCAGAGATCTGCATCCAAAAATATGTAAAAACCTAAAAGAAGGAAAAGGATGTAAGTTCGACAAAAAATGCAAATATATGCACCCTGTAGCCATGAATCATAATCAAATAAATAACCAACCAAGTAATAAAATCCAAAATAAGAAAGAAACAAATAAAGAGAGAAATCAAGAATATCAGGTAAAAGAGAAAAGCAATCCACCAATGAGATATGCAGAGGTGTCAGCAAAAAAATTTCAAAGCATCAGCTCCGAAATTCTACTCAAGAGATAACTGTATTTATTATGCAAGAGGATATTGCAGAAACGGAGAAAATTTGCAGATTCAGAGCACAAAATGAATAATTATGATGAAGGAAGATCAAATATTATGGAAAAGTTGGATTTTTTAATGTCAGAATTTCTGGAAATGAAAAAAAGAACAACATACCAGAACAGGAAAGAGACATGGGAAAATCCTTATTACTACCAATATTAAATGAAGGAGAAAACACGCAAACCATCATAGTGATGAATGCGCAGGGTTTAGTTACGAGTAACTCAAAAAGAAAAATAGAGTACTTAGAAGAACTAACCCAAATGAAAAGAAAATGAGAATAATGAATATAAGTGAAAACCTGGTATTCCCAAGAGACTGGGAATGATGATCAAATAAAAGGGTTCCAAAACTTATAGATCAGAATCTTAGCAAAAAATAGGAATCAAGGGGGAACCGCAATATATGGGAAAGACAAAAAACAAGGAAAAAAATATATGAAAATATAGTAACCTCAGAATGTGAACTAATAGCGGGTAGAAATTTGAATTCTGAGAAAAATTGATGAACATAGTAATATATAGAGCCTCCTAATAGCTAAAGAGTTTGACTTAATAATTGAAATTGGATGATATATGTAGAAATCACAAGGACTGGACTATTCTCCTATTGGGTGACTTCAAACTTTCCTTTCGTAGAATGGAAAGAACGAATAGGAGACTGTGGTTGTACTTATACATATAAAAAAGAGAGTAATAGTAGTGCAGAAGATAAGAGGCAATTTGAAAAGCTATTAGATATGCTACTAGAATACAAACATTCAACAAATAAATCACCTGCCAACAAGAAAGGAAAATACTTTAGACCTAGTATTTGTGAACGAGATGAATTATGTTAAAGAAATAATAGTTTATAATGCGAGTATTTCAGATCATAATGTCATAGAAATTAACAGTTCATTCCAAAGCAAGTGAAAATAGAGATAAGCAAGAAATGAAAAAGTGGGAAGGATATGGAAAATACACTATCTACAGTGAGAAAAAGATGAAAATGGTCAGAAAATTAATGAAGAATTAAACAAAGATTGGGATAACATTTTCGTAAGTGATGACATAAGGGTAAATACGGAGATATTATATAAAATATTGGAGAAAATAGTGGATAAATAATATACCGAAGAAGAAAAGTAAACATCATCAGCATACAAGAGACAGAAGGATCTTGTTCCAGAAAATCAGAAAGTGGAAAAAAGGTCTTGCAAAAGAAAAAAATGCATGGAAAGTATAGAACTAAAAGTAAGATAGAAAATGCAGGAACAAAAGATTATACAATCAAAAGAAAATGAAAAACGGGACTTGGAAGAAAAACCCTATTAAATATCAAGCAAAACCCCAAACTATTATACTCATATGCGGAGAAGATGAATAAAAGAAGAATAGAAATAGGCCCTCTGAGAATTGAAGGGAGATTTAACGAATGAAAAAAAAGGAAATTTGCACATACTGGCAGAACGATATAAGAGAGAATTCACCCCTAGAATAGATAATGAAGATAATGATATAGAAGTAAGGGACGAAAATAGTGAATATTTAGCTGACATAGAAATTAATGAAGCTGATATTGTGCAGGCAATTAATGAAATTAAAATTGGAGCTGCTGCAGGGCCGGATGGAGTCCCTGCTATTTTGTTAAAGAAAGTAGTTCATTCTATCGCAAAGCCACTTGCAATATTATTAAGACAAAGTGTAGATACAGGCAAGATTTATGATGAGCACAAATTAGCATATATCACCCCCTACTTTCAAAAGTGGATCAAGACTAGAGGCAAGTAATTATAGGCCTGTGAGTCTAACATCACATATTATGAAAGTGTATGAAAGGGTAATGAAGAAAAATATTATGAAACATTTAATAAAAAATATTTGTTTAATATAGGACAACACGGTTTCGTACCGGAAAAAGTACACAAACCCAACTGTTAGTCCACCGTGAGAACATATTCAAAAATATGAAAAGCGGAAATGAAACAGATGTGGTTTTATCTAGACTTTGCAAAAGCTTTTGACAAAGTAGACCATAATATATTAGCAAAGAAAATTAGAAAACACAATATCGTAGATAAAAGTAGGAAGATGGTTAAAAGAATTTTTACACAACAGAAAACAGATAGTTATTGCAAACGATGAGAAATCGGATGAAACCAAGGTAATATCCGGTGTGCCACAAGGTACGGTGCTAGCTGCAATATTGTTTGTTATTATGATTGAAGACATAGACAGTAATGTTAAGGATTCGGTAGTGAGTAGTTTCGCTGATGACACAAGAATAAGTAGAGAAATTACTTGTGATGAAGATAGGAACGCTCTACAAAGAGACCTTAACAAAGTATATGATTGGGCAGAGGTAAATAGGATGGTATTTAACTCTGATAAATTTGAATCAATAAATTATGGAGACAGAGAAGGAAAGCTATATGCATATAGGGGACCTAATAATGAGACAATCACAAATAAGGAAGCAGTTAAAGACCTTGGTGTGATGATGAATAGGAACATGTTATGCAATGATCAAATAGCCATTCTGTTGGCAAAATGTGAAAGCAAAAAATGGGAATGCTGTTACGGCACTTCAAAACAAGAGAAAAGCTGAACACATGATTATGCTTTATAAAACATATGTTCGTAGTCCACTTGAATATTGCAATATGATATGGTACCCACACTATCAAAAGGATATTGCACAAATAGAGAGTGTACAAAGGTCCTTTACAGCTAGAATAGAAGAAGTTAAGGACCTAGACTACTGGGAAAGACTACAATCCTTAAAATTATATAGTCTAGAAAGGAGGAAGAGAACGCTACATGATAATTCAGGCATGGAAACAGATAGAAGGAATAACAGAAAATATCATGGAACTAAAAATATCAGAAAGAGCAAGCAGAGGTAGATTAATAGTGCCCAAAACTATACCAGGAAAAATAAGAAAGCACACAGAACATTAATCCACTACGCACCCGCATCGATAATGCAGCGTCTATTCAATGCGTTGCCAGCTCATCTGAGGAATATATCAGGAGTGAGCGTAGATGTGTTTAAGAATAAGCTCGACAAATATCTAAACTGCATCCCAGACCATCCAAGATTGGAAGATGCAAAATATACCGGAAGATGTACTAGCAACTCTCTGGTAGACCATTAGAGGCGCCTCACACTGAGGGACCTGGGGCAACCCGAACGAAACTGTAAGGTCTGTAAGGTAAGGTAAGGTCTCTCTCTCTCTCTCTCTCTCTCCGTATATATGTGTGTGTGTGTGTGTGTACATATACATATATATATATATATATATATATATATATATATATATATATATATATAACGTTACTGGCAGGAAATAAATTAAAATGAATGAGGTCGATAACCTAAGTGTTTGTTGTTTGAGGCAAGTGCAAAACAGTGAATTCCTTAGGATGCTGATATGAGACAAAAGACATATCCCTCCGATCGCATCAGGGAGACCGCGGGTGGACAAATGACCAGAATTGCTGAAAGATCAGGTGTCTGTAATGTCATAGGTCAAGTGGGTTCACGAGAAATGGAAAACGCTCGTACACCGGAACAGAAGAGACATTAGCGTGCGTACATTCGTACGTCCATTAGTATGTGAAAGTGCATGTGTCCGTGAGAGAAAAACAGATTAGATATAACGCCAGTAAGGGAACTTATCGATTCATTAGACAAGATTCTGTCAGTGACCTAAAAACTGGAATGTGCTAGAAAGTCCATCAGAAGTTAATGTGAATGAAAGGCTTTGAAAACTTTGAACAGTTAATTTTATTTCAGCTTCTAGAGAGGGGAAATGCAGAGCAACACTTATAAAGATTTGTAGGACATTTATCCATTTTAATTCTTGGGTCTTTTCAGTGTTTGACAGATGTGGTTTCTTTTTTCAGGATGTAACTCAGCCTGACATTTATTTGATAAAGACTCATGGAGTTATTTAATAGTGAGGATAAGTGGGGTTAGTTCTGTTCAATATGATTACGTAGAAGAGTAATGGTGTTTTGATTCTTTTGTTTTTTATTAAATTCTTTTATTTCTTTTTCCTGTCAGCTATTTTGGGGAAATAAAGATTCAATTTTTGTATGGCGAGTGTTTGAATTCGCCTAAGATTTAATGATTGATTTTCAGCCAACTACAAGGATGGCAGGCAATGATAACAAACGAAAGTAGGTCACGCTATCAGATAGGAGTTCTCTCCTTTTATATGTGTGTGATATATATATATATATATATATATATATATATATATATATATATATATATATTAATATATATATACTTGTGTGTACACATATATATTCAGTTGTATTCTCCTTAATCAAGGGCATAAAATACAGAGGTGAGTTCCACCAAGCAAATGAGGGAGAAACGACGGAGGAAGGGAAAAATAAGTCTTAATTGGCCCAACAGTTCCGGCCTCCTTCAGTCCTCTTTCGGGAATTTAGTTGATACAACAGTTTAATAGAAATGTATACCGGCCAGACGTTTACATTTGGTTAGAAGATTTGCATAAATGAAAACAAATAAATTGGTAAATGGTGCTTTCGGCTGCTACACTATTTAGACGTCTAGTGCATTGTTTTGTAAACAGAAGTGACAGCAATCTAAAATGTATAAATTGGTAACAAATACTTAACTCCATAGCATATATCACTTGTACTGATTTTCATTGCATGAAGAAGGCGCGTATTTGTCTTGGATAAACCTATACTAACCTTAAAGTTATTATTTCATATATGTTAAAAAGAGCTGTTTCTATTAAATTTCTCCCGATTCGATCAAATTACTATTTCTGAATTATTTTGTTTTTATTCAGACCGCTGAATTAGATGCAATTTGCAAACACGTTCTGAAGTGGATTAGTGATGGCTTTGTTCTTCAGATCTGTAGCATTACTACACTTATGCTGTGATAAGTTTATCGACAGTTTGTGGCAACTGTCCAATTTTGAATTTGGAATATACAGACACCATAAATATATATATATATATACATATATATATATATATATATATATATATATATATATATATATATATATATATATATATATATATATGCGCGCGTATGTGTGTGTGTGTGTATGTCTATCTCTGTATATATATATATATATATATATATATATATATATATATATATATATATATATATATATATATATATATATATATATATATATACATATATATATATATATATATATATATATATATATATATATAAATATATATATATATATATATATATATATATATATATACATATTTCTGTCATTATCTGTATGATAATAATGATGGATGTCTAGATTATGTCATTATTTTGAAATTTATATGAAATACTTTACATTTTCAGTGAATTGTATTTTCCCATCAACCGAATTAGCTGCAAAATTGCAAGTTGCAACACTTTTGCAAGACAAGACCTGTCAAATAATCCGTGGAGGGGAGATGAAGCGTCTGTACCAGTGTTACCAGTTTACCGCAGTAGCTAAATCTGAAGAGGACAGGGATACAAAACCATGACAAAATATTCATGCACAATTTGGCAGATTTTCCAAGAGGAACAAATTCCTTCTTTATCATTTACTGTTTACCTAATGCTTTATTTTGTTTATTTGGGACGGTAATCACGCGAAGCAGTCCCATATATATTATATATATATAATATATATATATATATATATATATATATATATATATATATATATATATATATATAATATATATATATACATTATATATATACATATATATATATATATATATATATATAATATATATACATATAGACATATATAGATATTTTTATATATATACGTATATACATACTATACATATACATATATATATATATATATATAATATATATTTATATATATATATATATATATATATTATATATATATATATTATATATATATTACATTCTATACACAAGTATATATGCATACATATTACACACCTACTCAAATATAAATTCATGACGATTGATCTTTATGCACTTGAGAAACAAAGTGTATGCTGGAATTAAACGTTAAGTTGAATCAATAAGACAGTCAATCTACGTAATATTTCTGCTAAGCGCATCAAAAACCTGAAAGGGAAACAGCAGCAACTCGCTCATACAAAGCATCCTAAGGAGTGAAGCAAGAAGAAGATTTAAATTGTGGGAAAGATGGGAAAATGAGGTATTTGTCCCCTAAAGGACTTAATTTCTGTCATTATTATACATTTATTGCTGATATTTTACGTTTTTCATTAATACTGTGAATACTATCAATTTAAAGTTTTTTACATTCAATTTTCGTATTTAGCCCTCTGGACCTGACTACTGTAACCACCTAAGGTCTCTAGTTGAAATTTAAGTTATATAATCTGTGCACTACCTGTTATGACTCTCAATGGATAATTTTTTCTCACAATATTATTACTGTTATTACCAGTATTATGAATACTATCTTTTATGCTACCTCAGCTATTTTGTGGATAAGTGCCGATTATTAATTTTTTTATCATGTCTCATTTATCTAGATTGTGTATGTTACTGTCTGTATTTTTGTATATAAAGGATGTTATTATTATTATTATTATTATTATTATTATTATTATTATTATTATTATTATTATTATTATTATTATTATTATTATTATTATGTGCAATTTTAGACAACTGAAAATCTAGGGAATTCCCGAGATTAGGAGTAATTTTTCCCCGGTACAAAGAAAAAGCTCCAAAACGACAATCGCTAATTCCAAATTATGCAGAACATCCATAGACAATAAAGATTTTCAGATAATAAGACAAACGCAGAAATACAGCGACTTAGCAACCTTCGAGTCCATAATGATAAAATTAACTGTTCCATCATTAAACATCCAAACGTCTTCTACTCAACTGTTCATTGGTTTTTGTGCGTTCTTTTATATTGGTTTTGTCCTTTTTTTCTCTCTCTCTCTTTGTTGCAGCCGTTTCCTTTTTGTTCCCGTCTGGGTAGATCCTTCTTTTCGTGTCAAGGTGTTTTTATATTTTTTAAGAGAATTAACATTTTAAATGAGATAAAACTGTAGTGTGTTTAGTTAGTGTTGTAATAAATGTTTTTATGAATAATTAGTAAGAGTCATCTCGCTGTATTGAATTCAGCCTTGATGATGCAACAATGTAATTGTGAAACGTTGGTATTTTGTAATAAACCTTCAATTGTATCGAGTGCCTTTCCCTGGACGCCTGCAAGTAAGATTTCGAGAGCTGCAGCTCCAGTGTTTGAGTGTATATATATACTATATGTATATACTATATGATATATATATATAGTATATATATATATATATATATATATATATATATATATACAATCATTTATTCATAAAAACCAAACAATAAACCTAAAAGCAAACTAAGAGAAAAATTAAAATTCATAAAAAAGACCAATATTTTTTAAAAATGTCATAATTTGCTCTGCCTGAGCACTTCACCCTAAAATATCGGCAAGTGTCTTATTTGCCAGCAAACAAGCTCTACGTTTGTTTTCAAAATGAGGGCACTCCACCAAAATATGCACCACAGTCAAATCCACATGACAGGTGGAACAGCGAGGAACCTGCCTATCCGCTCCACTCGTCATTAGATACCCGTGAGTATATTTAGTGTGGCCAATACGTAATCTAGCTAAAACTATCTCAGACCTTCTATCCATCTGGCTATGAGGCCAAGGATGAACAGAAGGCCTAATCGACTTTAATTTAAGATTATTATCTAAAGTAGACCAGTGGGCCTGCCACTGGTCTCTACAATAAAATCGAATGGTACTTTTAAAATCGGAAACAGGGACGCCAATGTTAGAAATGTGCCTAAGCCCAGTTGCAGCCTTAGCAGCAGCGTCGGCTCGCTCATTCCCAACAATTCCAACATGGGACGGAGCCCAACAAAACCTAACAGAAAAACCTCTTCTATTAATTAAAAGATAAAGCCAATCTTGTACTTCTTGCACTAAAGGGTACTATCCATATGCATTTTATTAAAATATATGCCAACGTTTCACAACTCCACATAGTTGCATTTTCTAGGCTGCAAACAAGCGAACATGACAATCAATAAACTAATAAAATCCGAATTACATATAATTAAATTAAAACATTCAGAATATAATTGATAAAATATTTACTTAAAGAACAAGCAAATGGTTGGTGACAACCTACCCAGAAGGAAGTTAAAAATATAGGTACTCCTGTTACGAGAGAGAGAGAGAAAAAAAAACAATAACAAACATACAGACAGAGAAAAAAAGCTCAACAAGACCATCATTCAATAAACAATTATGTGGATGACGTTTGGGAGTTTAGCGGTGGTACGGTCAATTTGATAATAATGGATTCCGGTATTGTTAAGTCGTTTTCTTTTTGTACCTGACCTACTATTGAAAAATCTTTATTGTCTATATAGGTTTTACATATTTTTTAATGGTTTTTAATATTAGATTGTTCAGGGCTAGACAATCTGCTCCCAGTGCTGAAGCTGACCCCTCTGTGAGCATCAATGCGCACTCGCAACAGCCTCTTTGTACATCCGACATAGATCCCCTGACTACATCTGGGGCACTTGTACTTATATATAACACTGGATGTAAACAAAGGACTGAGCTTGTCTTTGAACTTGAAGAGAGAACCGACTGTTCGGGGATTCTTCGGAATGAGTTTCAGGTTGAGGGCCGGTAATTCCTTTTGAATGATGGTTAGAAATTTTTTCCTGAAAGTGTCATCTTGTATGTAGGGGAACGCCACGTACAAATTCAGTTTAGGGACAGTGTGATATAGAGGAGGTGGCGTCATCTTCTTATTCAACATACTATTTAACTGTCTGAAGAATAGTTTTCATGGAAAACAGTTGTTCCTGAAATAGTTTGAAAGAGTTGTTATTTCTTCAATTAGATGACAGTAAAAGCCCTGAGGAGGAGGGTAGAAACAGCGTTTAATTTAAAATTGAAATAACACGAGCTATAAAAATTCATACCTAAACCGGTAAACGTACCTTTACGATATATACCAGTGTGGAATCCTACCGAGTTCTTGGAAACAAGAACGTCCAAAAATGGGAGTTTACTGTTAGATTCTTTTTCTAGCGTAAATTTTATGTTAGGGTGTTGGGTATTGACGAAGTCTAAGAAAGAATCTGCATTAAAATCTTGTTTAAAAAGGACAAACGTGTCATCAACATAACGTTTATAAAATAAAGGGAGGAAGAATAAGGGGCAGATGTCCATTATGTGTTCTTCCAGAGAGTTCATAAAAATGTTGGCGAACGTAGGTCCCAAAGGACTTCCCATGGCCATTCCCTCCACCTGTTTGTACAGCACTCCATTGAAAATGAAGGCTGTGTCCAGCACGGCTAGCTCTAAAAACTGTTTAAAAAGATTCTTGCTGAAATTATGAAATAAAGCATCGTCATCAGGAAAAAGCTTATCTGAATGGTTTCTTCCACAGGGACGTTGGTGAACAAGGATTCAACGTCCAGGCTGACCATGAATAAGTCGGACTCCTGTTTGATAATTTCATCCTTGAAGTCGGCAGAACACGTTAAGGTGTAAGGGCCCTTAGTTAATGGTTCCAGAATAGGTACTAGGAATTTAGCAAGATTATAATTGGCTGTGTTAATAGAGGAAAGAATAGGACGCATTGGGACATCGGTCTTGTGAACCTTGGGCAATCCATACATAATACCATATGAAGAACCTGTAACAAACAAACTTTGGTACATACGTTCGTCTATAATACCATTTTGTTTCAATGCTCTGAGGAATCGGTTAATTTTATCCTCGGATTTAATTTTATTATACAAGTCAGGGGAGCCGAGTTGTTCAAATTTTGATGTATCATCAAGGATATTTTCCATTTTATTTATGTATTCATAATAAAATTGAGAATAACCTTCCTCTGTCTGTATGTTTGTTGTTGTTTTTTTTTTCTCTCTCTCTCTTTCGTTGTAACTCTATACGAGTACAGTAGTATGTTTTTAACCTCCTTCTGGGTAGGTTGTCACCAGCCATTTGCTTGTTCTTCAAGTAAATGTTTTATCAATTATATTCTGAATGTTTTAATTTAATTATAATATGTAATTCGGGTTTTATTAGTTTATTGATTGCCATGTTCGCTTGTTTGCAGCCTAGAAAATGCAACTATATAAAAATGTGAATTTATTTTTTTATTATATTAACATATATTAATATATATATATAGTATGAGTATTATACACATACATACATATATGAAATATGTGAGTGTGTGTTTGTTTATGGATACAATAAAAAAAATATGTCACGCGGTGGTTTTAAGCTGAAAGGCTACAAAATAATACAGATTTTAGTTATGTTCCCTGACTCATCTGAAGCTACAACAAGGTGCTTTAGTGACAGTTTTGGGAAATAACTACAATGTAAAACAAGATGAAGATTCTGTGCACAGTTACAGCTGAACTGCCGACAAAAGGTTGCAGTAAAGTATGGTTACAGCAATTACAGAAAACCTGCCACAGAAACTGTTCAACAGTTAAATACAAAAATTGTTTATGAAAATTTTCTTAATGACGATCACTTTCAATCTTAAACAATCCAACACAAGACTTAACTTTTGCTCCAAACTTTCATCCTCTTTAAAAAAATTCAAAGCCAACATAACAGGATACAAGTCCTGTCATGATATTTTATTTACAGCGGTCAAAATGATTATAAATACAATAACAATATCTCTTTCCGATGAAAGAATATGTACTAATGAATAAAAGTTGTTGCTTTTGAAAACTGGCGACTGATATCCTGGCATATAGATAGCTTCATGATCATCAGCTCGTAATATTAAGTCACGTCTTATTCCCTTATTCTTGTATTGCCTTGTCAAATCACAATGGAATCTAGAGACTCCTTTGTGGGTCTCTGCTGATATCTTGAGTTCATCTCGAAATTTAATCCCTCATCATTCCCGGCTCATTTCATTGTAACATTTATCATATTATTCCTGTATGATTTTCAGGTTATAGTATTTCATTTCATTATAACATTTATAATTTTATTTCTATATATTTTTCAGGTTATATTTTATTTCATTATAACATCATTCCTAATTTTATTCCTAGATGATTTTCAGGTTATGTTACATTTCATAGTAACATTTCCTAATTTTATTCCTATACGATTTTCAGGTTATATTTTATTTCCCAAAATTTTCTCAACTGACGTCATTACAAAATTCCTTAATTACATTAATTTGCAATTCTAAGCTCATTGTAATCTTTCGGAATATATATTATCTAACCATTTAAACTGAAGTCAATATACCATTTTTTATTATATATCTTTATTAAATTTTGTTCATGCCATTGTAAGGTTTCTAAAAATAGTTTCATGATTGTCGATTGATGTCAGTCCCTCAAGGCACAAAACAAACAAACACAGGAACAACTCATTTTCCGTCTACTTCTTCCTTAATTTCTTGTCAATACTGACTGCTGCTTTTTGTGTTGACCAGGCAGTCTTATGAAGAAATTTGACACATTCCTTTCCTTCCCGATGGGGCATAAGCTTACACGTGTTTGAGGTTATGTGAGAGACGGTGCCACCTCCGATGCCCAGTACCATTCCCGCGCCCCAGGATTCTGGATCATTGCCGTAATCTGTCCACTTCTTTCCTTTCACACAATTCCCAACCTCGCCGACGGCAGTGCTGGCTAATCCCGTGGCAGCTCCGCCAACGGCCCTCACCCCAAGCTTAATGGCTCCTCGCTTGCACGTCTCTCTCGCAACGTTTGTGACAGCTGCTCTCGCTACGCCCTCCGTCACTTTGCCACCGACGCCTCCAATAACCCCTGTCGCGCCACCAATTGCTACATCAGTCAGGTACTCCGAGCCACTGATCTTCTCTCCTTTGGCAGTCTTGACCGTCCCGTTGATGGCCGAACTGATGCCAGCCCCTGCCACAACACCTCCGAGCAACGGAAGGGCGAGACCTCCTGTCATAACTGTAAGTCCAATGCCACCAATTGCTGCAGCAGTACCCAAACCGATGGCACCAGCTTTCTGGATGACATCGCAGTCTGATCCTACGTTGCATGCACATGTACAGCACCATTCCTCATTACACCTACATGTGCATCTTTCATCTTCGTCTCCATCCTCGCATCTTTCACACTTTTTGCATCTTTTGCATCGGTACCCCATCTCTCCAGAATATTAGCCTTTAAGCTGTGTCAGGCAGATCAGGGTTTCAGTCTATGGTACCTCACTCACTGTTCTCTTATTTTCTTGATTTTGCCTTCGATTGTGTATGTATTTTGTAAAGACAGTCTTAGGATCTGCTCAGATAACTATAGTAAAAAAATGTTACCACTATCGTCCAATGGTGAACTATTCAAATTACAGATCGTGTGTTAAAACTGCTGAACTGGAACCAAATGTAAAACTCTAGTAGTGAGAATTGCTAAAAACAATGTTTCAGTCCAAGCAATTGAGCAGTTCTTGGCCACAAGCACTATATTTTGATGCGCTGCTTATTTCAGAGTTTAAAACATAGCATTGATCAAGAGATGGAGGCTCAGAGGTTTCGTTGTCGTGAGGACTTCTCAGGAAATGCCCAGCCCTCAGATAACTTAATGTGATAACCTGTCGAGAAAAGGAAAGTCAATCTGCTGAATATGAATAATTAAAATATTCCAAATCAAAAAGAAAATAAACTTTACCGATAAACCTTTTATGCTGTCACCACATTAAAATGGAATCACATCTTACTTGGCTGCATTATAATGGTACAGATAATCAATCAAGTGTCTTCTTTGGCTAGGGTTATCATGAAGTCATGATGATCATTACCTCAAAGTGCGGACACACTGCAGGGAAAATTTCCAAAATGTCATTAGCCAGCTGAGCTGAGCAATCTTTAAAAAAGTTCCACTCGTGAACACGAGTAAATTTGCCCCAAGAAAATGAAGTAGACGTTACACTCAAGTAATTCATTCAATGCGGAATGACCTTACCTTTTA
>NC_061088.1:38604208-38639697 GCF_015104395.2 Macrobrachium nipponense | reverse complement strand
TGTCAGAGCCGCTATTACTGGAAAGCCTCAACCTCTCGTAGATAGGGATAGATTGTTTGCTGTTTATCTTGTCAGGTTTTTCAAATTCAAATTCAAATCTTTACTCCCAGTTTACATTCGTTATTCACACGATTTTACCATATTTGCAACAGCTGGAGTAACATAATGTTTACGGAATATAGGTAGTTCAGTTTTCTACCCAGACTAAAAAGCAAAACATTAAGCATCAAAAGCTTATTTAATAGTTATATATATAAACACACACACACATCAAACTTCAAAACATTGCTCAATAACTGCACGCACCTCCACCACACACGTGTGTAACACCACTGGACTGAAATATATATATTCTATCTATATATATATATATATATATATATATATATATATATATATATATATATATATATATGGATGTATGAATTATAACTGCGATTATGAGTCTTAGCAACAACATAATTGGCAAGTACTGCATTTGTAGCATACCGAACTTGCTTCAAAATTATCGATAACTCAAAACTAATATATTATTAGTAACTTTTTTTGTATTACATTATCACTATAACAATATGGTTATTTGATAAAGAGTAAAAGTTCATTTCATGACATAATCAGGTATACTTCCGGAGTCCATTTTGAGACCAAATGTGTTACACCCTTTTTACAGTTGGCCTCAAAATGGGCTTCAGAAGTATACCTGATCATGTCATGAAAATGAACTTTTACTCTTTATCAAATAACCATATTGTTATACTGATAATGTAATGCAACAAAAAAGTTACCAATAACATATTAGTTTTGAGTTATTGATAATTTTGAAGCAAGTTCAGTATGGTACAAATGCAGTACTTGGCAATTATATTGTTGCCAAGACTCACTTGATTACAAATCGCAATTATAATACATCCATATATATATATTATATATATATATATATATATATATATATATATATATATATATACATAGACACACACAGCTAAGCATATTTTGGTTGTCTCTTGCTCATTTGATGCTATAGTCTTGGCACTGCTCTCAAGACTCAAGTCACTCAACATTTCAGTCCAGTGCTGTTACGTGTGTGTGTGTGTGTGGTGGAGGTGAGGTGTGGTTGGTGGAGGTGCGTGCAGTTATTGAGCAACATTTTGAAATTTTAGATAAAAACTCTGAGACAGCATTTTTTGGTGAAAACTTAGTAAGTGCTGATTTCAACACATAGGAACTAACTTTCCCAAGCGAAATATTATAAGAAGCTTTAATTCTCCAAAGATACATCGCTGCCAGTGTGTCCCAGACAGTGTGACGTCAATATTTCAAAACATGTACCTACCGCCCAAACAACACTTCTGTCTTGTAATTTGCATGTAGCCGCAGATCACATTCCTCCCCTCGTCCACCGGCGTTGATCACTAATATACTTTTGATTTTCAGGTGCGATGTCAATAATAAATTGATAAACCAAACTTTTATAATAACATTGACTTATGATTTTATACACTGTATTATTATTATTATTATTAAAGTAGTTTATCCAGACCACTGAGCTGACTTTCAGCTCTCATAGGGCTGGCCCGAAGGATTAGATTAAAATTTTAAAAACCATGTCTAGGCCAGAGGCAAAGCTCTGGCACCGAAGTGTTTTTTCGGTGTGATGACGAATGAGTGAAAATTAAACTAAAAACTGCACAAAGGCACACACTCACACAGGAACACATGCACACTATAAATACATTTACTCATATAACCTATTTTCATAAAAAATAAAAAAAAAATCAGAATAAGTTAAGTAACATTTAAAAGTTTTGTTTTAAAATTCATTAGTCTAATAATTTTCGTATTTTCAAAGTTTACTTAGATTTATATTTTATCAACTAAATTGCACTTCTTTAGAACTTAAAAATGGGCATGACTGAAAATGCAGAGGATTCTGACAAGATTTCTTTCATAGATCTGTTTCCAAGTGTCGACAGTCGTTGTCTGGTTGTACTTTGGGCATTCGCATAACACATGTTTGACAGTTATAACCTCCCTGCACTCTGCGCACTCAGGAGCTGAGCTACGTGGGCTGCTCATCAAGTGTCCATGTGTCAGACGGGTATGGCCTATACGAGGGACGTGTCAGAATTACTTGTTCATGTCTTTCTCTCTGATATGATGAGCTCCACTTTCCTACTTCAGGTTTTATTTGCTTTAATTTGTTATTTTCTGACTCTTCATTCCAAATATGTTGCCATTTTCTTATAATACCCATCTTTATGTATGTTACATAATCACTCATAGGGAGATTCACACTTGATCTTGTCATTTGATTTGCTTCTTTGGCTGCTTTGTCAGCCTCTTCATTTCCTTTGATCCCTACATGGGCAGGGATCCAACATATTTCTACTTTTTTCCCAATAATATCTAATTTGTGAAGTGATAATTTAATTTGTTGTACAATATTATTTTTTGGTTTATAACTCTGGATGGCTTCTATGGCACTTCTTGAGTCACTAAAAATCACAAAATTATTTAGTGATGTTTCTTTAATTATTCTTATGGCTGAGGCTATTGCGCAAAGCTCCGCTGTGAATATTGAAGCTGTATTGGGTAGAGAGAACTGATATGATCTGTCCTGGGACACTGCAGCATATCCCACTCCATGTTCCGATTTAGATCCATCTGTGTATATTGCATAATGTGGACCTTTTCGGTTTATATGCTCTATTGTATGTGTCTATGGTGTGATGGCGTATATAAGTATTTTTTGATAAATATTTCAATTGTGTGCAAGTTTTCATTTTATTCATTGTCCAAGGCGGAGGTAATTTTACTACTGGAGGAATTTGTATATTTACATTTAGTGACTCAAACAGTCGTCTAGCTCTAATTGGAAAAGGGGGTGGATGATTGTTAATAAAAATATCTCTTTGTTCAAATAATTTTTTTGTTGGAGAATCGCTTGTCTTGATTCTCAAAGCACTCTTCATTATTACAAGCTCTCTATGGAGAGAGAGAGGTAGTTCACCACATTCAACCTGTAAAGAAGATGTCGGTGATGATTTAAAGGCTCCTGAACATATTCTAAGGCCCTCATTATGAACTGGGTCCAATGCTTTCAGTGTTGCGTCTGATGCAGAGCCATATACTTCGCTACCGTAATCAATTATAGACAGACTGTTGCTTTATACAGTAATGTAAGGGTTTGTCTATCGGCTCCCCAAGTGGTGTTTGATAATTTTCTAATTAGATTTAATGCTTTTTTACATTTTGATTTCAAGTATGTTATGTGAGGTTTCCAGTTTAAGTGAGTATCAAACACTAAACCTAAAAATTTGCAGTTTGTCTAATTGGTATACTAAGATTTCTGATTTTTAAATCTATCACTTCACCATTCATCCACCTTTTTATCTTTATAAAACACACTACTGCTTGAGTCTTATTTATGGATAACTTAAATCCTACAGATGAGGATCATTTCATTTATTTTTATTATACTTTTATTAATGATGCGTTCTGCATGTTTAATACGAGAGGCTGAATAATATATCGCAAAATCATCCATGTATAGGTTGCTTTTAATTCCAGTAGGCAGATTTTTATTTATATCATTGATTGCAAGGGTAAACAGTGTGCCACTAAGGACACTTCCCTGTGGAACACCATTTTCAAGTGGAAATGATCTTGACAATACATCATCAATTCACTTGAAAACTACGATTTGTTAAAAATTTTTGGATGAATCTAGGTAAATGTCCACGGATGTTGTTATTTTGTAAACTTTTTAATATAGGGTACCTCCAGGTAGTATCGTAAGCCTTTTCAATGTCAAAAAAGACTGCTACAGTTATTTGCTTTCGCTCAATCCTCTTCGTATATGGTCTTCGAGGTTAGAGAGAGAATCTAATGTAGATCTGTTGCACTGTGACCCGAATTGAGTGGAGTCAAGATTTTATTTTCTCGAATGTGCCATGTTAATCGAGCATTTACCATTTTTTCTAGTAATTTGCATAAGCAACTTGTTAGAGAAATTGGTCTGTAGTTATTTGCATCACTTGGATCTTTCCATGTTTGGGGATAGGAATTATTATTGCTTTACGCCATTCATCAGAAATAAATTGCTAAGCCATAAATGATTATAAAATTGTAACAAGTATGTCTTTGCCAGAGGTGCTAAGTGACAGATCATCTCAAAACAAATATTGTCACCTCCAGGAGCAGATTTATTGCTGTTAGTGAGAGCATATTCTAACTCTTCCATATTAAATTTCCTATTATAATATATGTCTTCTATTGTTTCAAAATTTATTGCTATTAGTTCTATATTATTTTTCTTTGTGCGGAAGTGGTCATCTAAATTTCTATCACAACTTACTTTAGCTAAGTTTTTCTCCTATTATGTTACTTATTTCTTTAGGATCGAGTATTCTTTTCCGTCTTTTAATATGGCATGTCTGGGAGGTTTCACATGGGTACCATTTATTTTTCTGAATTTTTCCCATATTTTTTGTATGGGAGTATTATTAGAGAGATCTGAAACATATTTCCTCCATGAAATTATTCTTCCTTGAATTACTTCCTTTCGGAATTTTGCAGATACTTTGTTGTATATAGGCTTTAATGCATCAACTTCTAGCAACAATATTGTCATTTTTTGTAAAGTACCTTCTAATATTGATGTTTTATTTATTTTACTGAACTTTCTATTCAAATTATCCAATCGTCTCCCTATAGAGTGTTTTATATTTATTAATCCTGTTAGCTTTTCAGACCACCACGGAACTTTGTGTTTTGTTGGATGGGGTTTTGATTTTGGTATTGCTTTATCAGCAGCATCTTTGATGTAATTAACAAGAAACTTATTAGTTTCATTATGATCTTTCAGATATTCAAATGGCGGTATACTTCTTGTATGCATTTCATATTGCTCCCAATCTGCTTTATAAATGTTATAGTGAGGAACATGTTTTGCTGGATTATTTTGTAAAAAGGAAATTAATATTGGGAAATGATCACTGGTGTACAAGTCATCAATTATGTTCCAATCTAATTTGTCAACTATACTTGTTGAACAGAGAGTTAAATCTACAGAGGAAAATGTTCCATGCGTTTTTGAATAATATGTGCTAACTTCTTCATCATTTATACAACACATGTCATTTGAATCTATAAGTTGTTCCACTTTACTTCCTGTTCTATTTGAGTTTGAACAGTTACAATCCCATATTGGGTTGTGAGCATTAAAATCCCCTAATATTATTATAGGTTCTTTGATATTTTTAATAAATTCTCCAAGTTTATCAATATCGTAATGTTTATTTGGTTGATTGTATAAATTATATATTATATAATTATCGTTTTTAATTCGAATTCTAATACCTGATATTTGGAGGTCAGCAATTTTTACTGGTACTTTGTCATAACATACTTTGTTATGTACATATATGGCTGTACCTAAATTTCCTTCTTCTTCCTGTGATGTGATATTAAGGTATATTTACCTATTGTTGGTATTGTATTATTGACATGTTGTAGACATAATATCATTGGTTCTATTCCTTTAATAACCTTTGTACTTCTCCCAGGTGTAATCTGGTCTGTAGACCATTTACGTTCCATTGTATAATATAACTATTGAAAATATTATGTTATATCGGTCGTGTTTTATTTTCTTTTTTTGTATTATTATCAATTTGAATTTTTTCTAAAATTTTATTTACCACATTCAGCTGTTTATCTTTATAATATTTTAAGTGCTCAATACACATACATCCTTTTTCATGGGTGTTTAAATCGGTGGCCTCTTTCTTTCTATATTTCATAAAATTTCTTATAATATTTGTTAAGCAATCTTTTGTTATATTTTTGTTATCATTGCACAATGCAATGAAGCAATCATTGCAGCCACATGTGTTGTCATGTACATCTACTGCTTTGTTTGTTCTTGTTATACCAATTATTGGTGATGGAGTAATCTCATCACCCTTGACATAGTCACCTTCATCCATGGTATGGTTCTCCTCCACTTCTTTGGTGTTTTGGATCTCTGCATCCATAGGTTTTATTATTATTTTAGGAGATAAAGGTATGTTCTCACTTTGTTTTTGTTCTTTCTTCATATCTTTGGTTTTTGGTTTGACCGATGTCTCTCTATTTATAGTTGGTTTCTTTGTTTTGGGTGGTGGTCTCTCTAAAGGTCTTTTTTTTTCTTTAATTTTCGGTACATCACAACTTCCTCCTTCCACCTCTGTGGTAGTATCTTCTTGTGTTTCTATTTGCATTAACACCTCAAATGAATTTGATAGAATATTATCCAATTCATTTGCACCTGTTTCGTGATTCTTTACTATCTTAGTTTTATCCTGTATATTACTGACTTCTTCTTGAGACTTACTTGCTGCATCTTGTTACTTCTGTCTGTATGATTTTTGTATCAATACTGGTTCCTGTTATAGAAGAATATGTACGTTTCTTAGCGGGATCTTGAATTCCTCTCACTTTCAATTCTAATTTAGCCTCTGCTATGGACATGCCTGTTCTTTCTTTTAACATTTTTAATTCCGTATTGTATAGTAATAGATGCATTCTTTGGATCTTGCATGATGATTCTGACCACAGTTTACACATTTAGGCTCACCGCACTTCCATTTGGTGGTGTGTTCTGTAGATCCACAGTAAGCACATACCGGTTCATTCCTGCAATTTCTCTTTGTGTGTCCATACTTTACTGCAATTTTGACACTGCAGTGGCTTTGGTATATAGGGTCTTAACTCTCTATTTTGTCCTAAAATTTTTATTTTTTGAGGTAGTTGTGAACCTTCAAATTTTATTTTTGCTATTTTTACTACTTGTTTACTGCCTCTTTTACTTGTAATATCATATACCTCGGCAATCTTCAACATTGGGATATCTCTTTTTCAAAGAGTCTAAAAGCATTTTTCTTATTATTGGTTCATCATTATTGTCTGGAAGTACAATGGTACCCTGAATGCTGTTCATATTGTCATGTTTTTCCACTTTAACATTAATAGTATCTATAATTTTAAAGACAAATAGTCTTCTGACTGGCTTTTTGTTGTGGCTTCTATAAGCCAAGTCTTCTCTTTTTATTTTTCTGAAAGACATTTCTGTCGTTGGATGTCTGTTTAGTAAAAAAATTTTTCTAATTTCAAGGCTGAAATATTTTGTTCAGCTTCCATGGTTAGAAAACCTTGACCAACTTCCACTCCCAAAGAGGGAGTCAAAGTGAATCAAGGTTGGGTCATGACGGTACTGATATTTCTTTGGTTTAATATATGGTATTAATGTTTTAATACCAAAACTGGTCTTTTTGATTTGAGCTTCCGTTAGATTGGTCTAAATTCGTGCCAGAAGTCGTAGGGATATTTTTTAAATTTTCCATATAATAAATTTGTAAACTTCGTCCAGGATGAGGTCCCTCTCACCAGGGAGGCCCAACAGGGGGAGGAGTAATACTGTTAACACAGTGGTAACTACCCTGGGACACTCACCTGGATATACGCCATACCCCACAATGCCTTAAGGGTCGTCAGTCCCATGAGATCGGACCCAGCACTGCGGGCATGGCTTGACATAAAAATTTCCCCTCGCTCAACCACGTCAGGTACTCTAGTTTTACGGGTGGAGTGGCATGCCGTCCAACTCCACCCTCCATCAAGTTAAAAGAGCAGTCAATTCAATAGTCCAAAACTATGCCAAGGTCGTCAACGAAAGGAGAAGTGAAATGGGGAAATTTAAAAGGAGGAGGAGTAAAGGAGTTAAAGGTCCCAATGTTCAGTTGGATCCACAGCAGAGAGCGCAGGCAAAAAGGGGCATACTCTCTCTGCAGTGGATCCCTAAGCCCCCCACCTTGTCAAGGAGTTGGGATCAGGGGGTTATACACTGTAAGCTATAACTACACCTAAGGGTGCATTGCATTCATATATTGATTATATAATTTATTTACATGGTATACATATTGTACAGAATACCCTGCAATGAGGGTATTCTTTATCTATGATACACCCCCAAGTAAGGGTATCACAAGTATATGTTATAACCTTGATAGGGGTATATTGTAAAGGGCATATTATAGTTGTATATACCCCGATAGGGTATGCTATTTTAACCACTAGAAATACCCTTTTTCTACCCCTAATATATCCTTAATTTTTAGAGTATATACACATTCACTCACCCATATAAATATATATTGTGCATGGCTATGCTTGGTAGTTACCTCTGGGAGGTGCCAAAGTAATAGGAACTTTGACTGAAGGGTCTAAGGATGAGGGCATGATTACTGCCAAGGTGTTGTGGTCTTGCTTGGGTACTTCACCCATAAGGCAGAGTGTCCATAAACTTTAAATGCAGTGCAATAGTTTTGTGATCGTTTTTCGAATTACGAATAAAATAATACTGTTCTTTATTGCATATGTATTATATATAACGAGAAGTATCGTCCTTGTTAAGTTTCAAATCAATTATTTTGTCAGAGAGAGAGAATGTTTGTATACAATTGTTTATTTTCTCACTCGTCCACTTACTCTATGTTATGCTTTATTTCATATTACCTTGCTTATCAGTGTATTCTTTACCTATGCTATTAAAAAAATCAGGATATTCGTAGAAAATGAAAATGCCTACAAACATACCGTGACTACCGAAAGTGCCTCCGGGAGAATTTTAAGATGCTTTAGATGCACATGGAGCTGTTTGAAATATTGGCAACAGCACCAAAATGAGATGCCATGTTGATAGAATATCTGATTCCGTTTTTTGTTATTGCAAAAAAAAACTTTATCAATCATGAACCTACGTAAATGACCTAGAATTCTGCATAACGAAAAAGAAGATATTTCATATCTGTAATGGAAGAATTGGTTTTATCTCTCTGTTGTTATAGATTTCAGATATGAGGAGGTTAACCACACATGAAGAGGACCCAAACAGTCCCGCCAGAGAGCTCGTTTAATTTTGTAATGATCATAGACCTATTAAGGGTCCATTCAGCAGCCTATTTCTTCTTCTGACCTTTCTTTGTACTGTAATGGTGGAGCTAGGACCAATTTTATATTGGTTTTACAGTAAAATCTCTTCCCCAGAGATAATACAATAAAAACATCAGTTTTTGTATGGACAAAAGAGCTCAACTATTTTTAACCTTATAAATAACCAGAACCACAGAATAAACTGGAATTTGCCACATATAATTTATAACAGCAAATGTTGGTACAAAAGTCAGATGGTGGAGTCAGCCTTGATTAAACAAAACAGGTAATGGACATCACCTGGGAATCAAATATCATAGATAAACGGCTTATCTGTGGATGGATCTCTTGGTATAAATACTGCCTTTTCTGTAACTTTTCTCACTCATTACATACCTGAAGAGATGGGACAGCAGACTCTGAAATAGAGCACTTACTTTCCATATTTTTGGCGCTTTTATGGGCTCCTTTTATGCATCAACAGGATACCCTATTACTTATAATTTAAGGGAATTACATATGTAAAAAATATGTAAATCATATTAAAATCGTATATGTATATGAAATTAATGGAAACATATCTTATGAGATCATTAAAATACTCTAACATAAAAATAGCTGATTACCTGTCTTGTAATAAATATCATTTCACGTTCTATATGTACATTTTATGTTTAAGACAAAAACCGTATATGTGTACTACAAGATTTATGCTGAAACTCCTTATGCACACACGAACATTCATAGGTCAGTGTCTGAACACTTGTCTAAAAAAGAATTGACACAAGAGCACAATAACAGTCACTCAAAATAAAGGGGGGAACAATTGTACTGAAATGTCCATCTTTGTAAGATTCTAAGAAAATAACAGCAAAGCTTTACAGCCAAGAAAAGGGAAGGGAAAAATGTATGTGCTCAAAAATGAAATTAAAATAAGTGCAAATACTACACACTAGAGCATTATTACTTTACTTCAGGCTCAAAAGTGAAAAAATTAGAAAACATTTAGGGTAGGTCCTTATTATGAATATCTAATATTTATAATAAACAAGGATGACTGGTAATTTCAACAGAAAAAAATGTCATTAATTTGCACCTTTCAATAAAATCTAGCACAAAGATAAAGGAACATATGATACTTGTACATAAAATTTCAAACTGAACTATTCCTTGCTTCTGTCAATTTAGTGCTCATCTTAAGGTCTGTATTAATATTGCGTAACTCTATGACATTCCTTGAGCTTCCATTCTGTCAGTATCATGGCAACAAGCTGACGATTTATTTGCTACTTCTTGATGCTAATATAAAGGATATATCTTAGGAAAGTGCATCTTAGGTCTTCGTTTACTCTGTTTATATGAAGACCCATTCTGTAGTTCCAATATGCCAACATAAAAGGGAAAATGAAATTCAAATTTGTAGAAAAAACATTTACATTTTTATTACACCACCACTGGTTTGTTATAAACAAGTAGCAGTGACAGTGTATATGCTGAAATAACCCCAGCAATATAAATCATTCCAAACCTTTATTCTTAACAACCTTGATGACTAGACTACCTTGAAATCTTGTTTTGATTCCTCCTGGCTCAAATTTTAATCATCTTCGTTACTCAGAATGAGGCAAAATCCTGTGTTATAGCCAAGCTTCACCAGATGCTTTGGCAATCACGCGATCTGATGGCAATGGCGTTTAGCTATAGTGATACGAGAGAAGTTCCAGAAAAAGCAAATACAAAAGCTTTCTTATGAATATTTGAGCAGTATCTGTGAAAGGATAATAAAATCTACAAAGCCATCAAGCGAACTGTTCATCAATCGCTTGGTCTGAAATCATTACATCTTTAAAAATGGGACATAAAGGCATATGGTTTCTATGGAATGAATTCAGTAGGTGATTGCTGCTTTTAAGAACACCTTAAATTACCATTTAACGTCATAGGGTGGCTATAAGTGGATGACCAAAGCAATACTGAGAATTTGGATCATGAATAATGGCCGGAAAAGAAGTCACAATTTTGTCTAGGAGAAAAGTAACATTCATTTATAGTGGCCGGTAATAAAGTCAGGGAAAAATTATCACAATATTTCTTGAGGGTTCATTATCTTTAGGAACCTTCACAGTTTTTTTTTTTTTATGTTTTTTACGGTTAATCCCCAACGGGCCTGTGCTAAACACGCCGCGAAGGAGGATACATACCGAGCTACAAAAAAAAAAAAAAAAAAAAAAAAAAAAAAAAAAATCACCAACGGGGTTGTACTAAATACCCTGCAAAGGTGGATATTTGGATAAATACCGGGTTAAAACTCTTGGGGAACACTATCTAGGAAAGATTAATGTGACTTTTTCTGCTGTGACTTTTTTACCACAAAACAGTGGGTCTTTCTTTTGCTTCATTCTCCATCATACATGTTTCTTTGCCTTCATCCTCTCCAACTACTGAAAACTTTGAAGAGAATCTGCTCTCCAGAAATGCAGCCCCAGGAATTATATTTCTCTGAATATTAATGCATTATTGCCAGTGAGGATGTTTTCTATTTCCTTCATACAAATCTTCATTTTCTTCATTAACTTTGTCTAAGATTTTTTTGCTTGTGGTCAAGGATGCTTTAGCGAGTTCCCGCATGTACTCCTGCTGCTTTTCAGTAGATCGAAGACTAGAGTTTATATCTAGTGAATTGGAACTTTGCTTTGACTGATTAGCATTTCTTTTCACTATTTGAGTAGAAGCATTTTGAGCTGTTGAGCCTAACTTAGAGATATTTGATGATGCATGAGCCCCAACTCCTCCCAAAGCACCAAAGGCAATAGCATTTCCCCAGGTTTTAGGGTCATTTCCATATTCACTCCATTCTTTGTTACCTTTGACACAATCTCCGACTTCATGCACAGCTTTTGATGCTACAGAAGACACTATTCCACCTGCTGTTCGAACCCCGAGTTTAACGGCTCCTCTTTTGAAGGCTTCTTTGGCAACATTTGAGACTGCAACACTTGCCAGACTTTCTGTTGCAGCTACCCCTCCACCTCCAATAACGCCGGTAGCAAATCCAACACCAACGTCAACTCCAAAGTCTTTTCCACATATCTTTTCTCTTTTAACTGCCTTCACAGAGCCATGGATGAGTGAACTCATCCCAGCTCCTGCCACCATCCCTCCAACTATAGGGAGGGCTATACCACCCGTGAACACAGTCACTGCTATACCTGCTGCACCAGCAATGGTGCCTCCCTGCAATTGCAGAGACTTTTTGGGCAATGTCATGCCCATTGCCAACGTTGCATTTACATGTACATGTCACCTTGACTTGACATGAGCAAGTGCACTCCTCACTTGCCTCAGTGTGACTGTCAGGACAATTCTTACAAGTTTCGCAGCAGGAATCAGAGTTACCCATAGTAATTTTTCAGTGAACTTAGCCCATAAAATAACAAATTACAGAATTTAAATTTTACATTAATGAACTCTAGCACTGCAATCTTGCATTGAAAAATTCCACTGTTTCTCTCTCACAGCTACAAATGTAACTCCTTTCTAGTCCATTATTTCACCACTTCGGTAATGAAGTCTATAAGGGGACTCCTGCCAATATGATATCCTTTCCTCACTCACACAATGAACTGAATCTACTGCACTATTTAAACCTTACATAAGTAGTTCACTTCCTGTTTTAGAATAATAAAAGTTCAGTACTTTAATTTCCCAAAATATTAAAAGAAAATCACTACTTCATTCTCACAGCAAATTAAGTCCGCATCTTCACTCCCTTATAAGTATGATCAACTAATTCACTCTCATAATAACAAGTTCACTGCTACCTCGTTCATAAAGCCCACTATGGCACTCGTGACTGCAGCAAAGAAGACTGGCAATACTTCTTCTTCCAAGTCCCATTTGACCTTCAAGATGGCGTCAGGTGTCTTACAAGCTGGACCTTTTGGTAAACGAACCTGGGAACATAAAGGAATGAAGAATATATCTTAGCTACGCGTGCTAGAACTCGGTGTTGCTGTTTCCCCTACCCTCCTTGACTTAGATTAATAAAATTTTCATTTGATAGCTGAAACGATGTGGATTTTAAAAGTTTTAGAGACAATATCATTGTATATTGATAGAGACAATATTATCATATATTGGTATGACACTACAAAAGAACCATTAGGTTTACAACATGAGCATTGTTCTTAAGGGCATGTTTAACCTTACAAGTTGATTTACTCTGACATTTCATACTGTACTAGCCTTGTCCAAAACCAAAGGAACCAATCTACATGTATACATATTAAACCCACCCAGGGTAATACTTCAATGCTTTTTTCTTCTCAGACGCAACTAACTCAGAGAAAAGTAAAACACCCACGCACGATAGACATGGTTCCCACAGGCCAATTTCTGTCACGTGACCTCCTCGGCGACGCCATGTTTGTTGGCAAGCTGTATTAGACAGTTGTTTTTAATTTGTAATGTGTATGTCTTATTCTGAAATTTTCAGTTATACTTAAGCTAACAATCTGTTATTCTTCGTTGTATGTTATTTATGTCCCTGATTTGTGAAGCAGTGATACAATTTCATTTCTAGAGCATACTGAGATTCACGCAGATTAGAAAGTGAAGAAGCCACGGCAGCAATTTTGTCGTTAACCGGAAGTTCTTCATCTTCTGTCATTGTTCCGAACCAGACTGATAACATGAGCAATTTTTAGTGTAATTTCATGTTGATAGGTGACAGATGGAACCTTCCCATTGTAAAACTGGGCATGATTATTTGCGCACAGTAGAAATGAACATTGTCTGAAATGTCAAAATCCGGTCAGCCAGAATGAGGTGACGAAGTCTCCAAGCAGTGACTTTCCTCAGCAGTTCACAGTTCTCTGTGATGTTTGTCGCTGGCTCTACCACCCCATCCATTTGACAAGAAAGAAACAGAATCTTGGGGTGTGATTAGAGCCAAAAATTTTATTGTATTGCAGTACTTGTATGCTGACCAAGTCTGTGCCCATGCCATTAATTTCTTTGGTCACTGAATTGGAATTTCGAAACAGTCACTGACGACAGCTGTTTTTCGAAACTCCATGGGGATGTTTTCATTAGTTCCTTACGAGTTGGCCAGTCTATCATGTTGCGAATTCTAACATGAAGGACATGACTGTATACAAGAAAAATCCTGGAAGCAGTTGATGTTGAAGTTTGGAATCGAACGATGAAGAAGTGTATTAAGTTTCATGCGAGGAAGTGTCATTCATAAACACCCAAATTTACCAAGATCATCAGGTCTTGTTGTTGGTAAATACGATATACTATGTTATGTCATATAGAAAAAAAAAATCAAATATAATTCATTCAATGTCGACATAATATATGCAGTGTAGTACAATGTAATATGAGCCATAAACCTCGTACTCAGAAAGAATCGTGAATTATTGTTTATACATCTGATGTGCAAAATAGCTTCACAGAGCTGCTTTCTCTAAATATCTAGCGAATAGCAATGAGGTACTGTATACAATCCAGGTTTTGCTGAGGCCCCCTCCACGAATTGTACATTCATCTACCCAACGAGAAACAGTCATTTTTGCAATTTAACATGCTATTCGCTCATTACACAGCTGCCCACAGCTTGCCAACGAACATGGCGAGTCCTTAGGAAATGACGACGGGATGCTGTGACGTCATGTGAGAACTATGTATTGCACCATGACTGGTAACAGGTTTTCGCTGTGAACTCCAGACAGACCAGACTTCTCAAAAGAACCTAGATAGCGAGCCCGCTTTAAAAACATGTCGTTCTGCAGTTAAATTATGTTTTTGAATCCTACTACTTTGGAAACAAAGTCCTGGACGCCTGAATTGGCATAGAGAATTTCCATAGTACTTTTCCATAGTACACTGTGTAATGAAACAATCCACCCTGGAAAATATTAATGTAAGTGTCACACATTTCTTTCGAGGGCGCTGAAAAAGGTGCTGTAACATTATCAGATAAGCAACAAAAGAATTCTTTTGGGGAAAAAGACAATGCACTGATCATTGTCTTCATATATATATATATATATATAGATATATATATATATATATATATATATATATATATATATATATATATATATATATATATATATATCAAGCAGAAATGTACACATTACATCGGATGATGTCCCGTTGCTTTTTCAAAAGTAGCTCAAAGACTAACTCATCTCCAGATTGATACAGACCTCGATTTCCGCACTGATTTCGGACCGAAGTTTAGGTCATAAACTTAGTCAACGAATGTTCATGTACCAAAAGCACCTGCCCTTCCCTGGAGGTCACCTACAACTCGTAGCTGAACGTTGTGTTTACGTGTGTATTGTGTATGCGCTATATATATATATATATATATATATATATATATATATATATATATATATATATATATATATACATATATATATGTGTGTGTGTGTGTGTGTGTCATTCTATCAAATAGCAATATTTATGTTAGCAACTCGAAAATAACAATCACAGGAAGGGCCTACCTTCTTGCAAATATTAATATAATGTTTTGTGATCTTGGAGTATATATTTTTCAGCACCTACATTCTTGATATCACGGTTTCACAAAATCACAGATGCAGTGCTACAACTATGGCGCCTTTCAAGTTCGAAGAATCAGCAAACTAACTTTTACGGTTACTTTAACTTCTGGCCTTGTCGCTCCCTTGGCAACGAGAAACGTACAGAACACCGATGAAGGAGCGACGTGCCGTTTGTGGCTATATCAGTGTTTTTCTTTTTTTTAGTGTGTGTGTTGGGGGGAAGGGGTGAGTTGATTTTTATACCTGAACGTTCCATTAAATTCTCAGGTGGGCCTATCACATCGTATGCACCAAGATTTCGTCCTAAGCGCAGCATATCTCTAATTAATGTGCCTATTGCTGCCGAGTGTCCGAAATAGAGCTTATAGGCAACTCTATTACTCCCAAGTTACGACTCATATACGTATTTTTTATCTTTCGAACAGAAACCCTAGACGACAACTTATCGTAAAGAGATATCAACGGATGATTCGATAGACGTTTATCGATAATACTAGGTTATTGTTTGGTGCATAAAGGACGGAAAGAAATTAACAGCGAAATTTCGATGTTGGCAACTCGATGGATGATTCCGGGTCAACGTAGCGTCGGAATTTGCCTGAAAAACGTTGCATGGCGGCAAAACATAACAAGATATTTTCGCATAATTTTTACTCCTATCTATGTTCCATACGTTTTACTCCTGTTTCACTACAATTCTTTCCAATTCTCAAATGTCTGATGTGAACGTTGTGTTTTATCTTGTCAAAAAGAAAAAAAAGAAAAAAATTATCACAGAAATGTTGCCGATTTTTATTTTAGTGGCAAATGATATTTACACATCTACATACATACATTTATATATATATATATATATATATATATGATATATATATCTTTTATATATATATATATATATATATATCTATATATATATTTTTTATAATATTATATATATATATCCTGTGTGTAAATAGATCGATAGATAGATAAAGAACTGTAATCATACTTACCAAGAGTAACATGCATCGTTAGCAAGGTGATACTTTATCCATCCTTTTACTTAATGTACATGTAAATTGTGACCAGATTTCTTCTGAGTCACAGCACTTATTCCTATAGGCGGCTCGTCTAACTCGTCTGAAGCTAAAATGCTCTTGATTATTATTATTATTATTATTATTATTATTATTATTATTATTATTATTATATTATATTCAGAAGATGTATCCTGCCCATACAGGACAAGCGCACAGGGGCCATTGACTTGAAATTCAAGCTTCCATAAAAATATGGAATTCATTTGAAAGAGGTAACAGAAAGAAGATATCATCTATTAGAAAAGAAAAAATGAACAAATTATTAAACAAATAGATAAATATGTAAGTAAATTAAAAAATAATTGAGAATTGCTATAGGGTAGTGATGCATTGATTCTTCGTTTGAATTTTTGCACTGAATCTTCGGTTGAACTTCTAAGTAAGGTGACAATTGCACCTCATCCTCTGACAGACCAGTCCACAGTCCAACGGGCGAGGAAAAACAGAACCGCTGGAACTGAGAAGGTCGACAGCGAGGAACTTCTCTGTATCGCGGCGATGCTGTTCAGCAAATCTGGACGCTCACGCCACGAAAAGAGAATCAGAGTTGAATTGTGAAAGTGTCATTTCTGTGTTAAAATACAACTTATGAAAAACTGATAAATAAGAAACCATCCGTCAATGTCTTAAGCCATAACTGCTCATATTAGGAAACGGTAACCTACCGCCACGAACCACTCTATCTAGAAGAGACAAATCTCTGGCAGAAGCAGACATCCACACCGGAGAACAGTATTTTAGTAAAGAAAGGACAAATTACCTACAAAAAAGGGGGTTGGGTGCACTGTATCACTGTTATAAATACACGAGGCTTACGTACAATACCTAACTTTCGTGCGGAATTTGCTGAAACTTTCATTTGATGTTTCTCAAAAGTAAGATGTGAGTCAAAAGTTATACCAAGTATAGTTAAAGCTTCAGACTCATTTAGGTAGTGTCCAATCCATACCTGAAGGGGAGGATGGGGTGGAAAATCATTACGAGATCTACTGATCAATAGTGCTTTCATCTTATTGGAGTTTAGCCTCATAGCCCATCCACTACACCATTCACTGATCCGGTCCATGTCCTGACTGATGCTGGGGGCAGCTTCATCTATCATAAGTGGAGACGTTACTACACTTACAGATGTTGCATCATCGGTATACTGAACAATCTTTTTTTTCACGCCAACTTCCGTACCGATTGTACATACTAAAAATAACAATGGACCAAGAACACTACCCTGCATGTGGAACTCCAAACACAAATGGTCCATGTTTCTTAAGGATTCTATCAACAGCAACTCGCTGATACCTACCTGCAAGAAAATCTTGTAGTAATCCTAAAATGTATCCACCCACTCCAAGATTCTGCAGTTTATATATAAGGGCCTTACGATTTACTAAAATCTGTTTGAATTACACTACACTCAAAACCTTTATCAAGTTTCTCTAGTAAATGGCATGTCAAATCTAATAGAGCATTGGAGGTAATTAACTGCTTCCTATATGCATATTGACTATGAATTCCACATACCTACTTGTAAAGTGGCTTAAAAGTAAGTTTTTGTCCAACTTTTGGGAGCACAGGGATAATAGAAATTGGTCTGTAGCTACCGCAGTCTGCAGATATGCCAGTGTGTAATAAATACATTAGTACGTATTAAGCTCGTACTCATCCGCAAAGAAACTACGTAGATATGAAAGCCAATATAATCTACTAATCTTGATAGGAATACTTGACTACATAATCTACTCTGATAACATAATTCAACACTGTAACTCTGATATATTGCTCACGTTTCCTTTTGCATTAGTTTGAAGGAAATTTAAATTATACATAAAAAAAGGAGCTGGCAACTTTTCCTTTGCTAATTCACCGAGAGCTGTAATTCAAGGTATTATCTCCTGTAGCCACCTATTCAGAAAAGAAGGCCTATCTGTGATCTTGTATGTCAGATTATTAAGTTGTAATGTAAAATATGAATAGGATATATGACCACGAGGAAAGTGAAACAATGAGTACATTGAAAAATAACAAAGAAAACACGTAAAAAAAAAAATCAGTTCACAAAAACCACTTAATGCATGCAGAAATCATTGTTTTTGAGATTGATCTACAGACGAAGAACAACTGTCCCGGTTTAACTCATGTACAGGATTGACCGGGGAGAGGCTAAGGACATGAACAAGAATTGTTAATAAAAATTAGTTTGTCTTTCAGATCCCCTTCGAACATTTACCGCAGAATTGGATCAAGAGTATACAGACCTAGACTTTAATATTAATTTCATTTGCTAGCCCTATTAACGCAGAGTTTAAGAGGTTTCTGCAGATGTTATTGCTTCTTGCTATTATATTTACTGCAGGGCCTACACTTTCTATGTGATTTTCCACGAAGGTGTAAAAAACTAGAATTATACTTCTTTTGGCCTGTCCTAAATGATCGGTTTTGTTGATTTGTTTTTACACTTAATTCATGTGATTTTACAAATAAAGTTGCTGCTCTGGTGAAGACAAATTCTTATAAGTATGTTTTCACAAGTTTGTTACATGAAAAGATTTAAACTTATTATTTTGAATAATGGCTAAATGTATTCAGCGTAAGTAAAATAAGGCAAGCAAAAGGGTTTCTCAGGTATAGAATTCTTTCTTCTTGTCACTTTTTTATATAAAGTTTCATGTCTTTATTGTAGCACGCATCCAAAAGATTACCTACATAAAACAACTTCCTACCTGCTTTTGTAATGTTCTGCAGTTCGTTGTCCAGATATTCGGGACTGACGAACATAATGCTTCTAGAAACACTGAAGAAAGTACTTCAAGTTGAACAAGAAGTGGTTAATTTTCTGTGCATAGTATTACTAGTAAAAAGATTCGCATCTAATATCAATGTCTAAAAGGAGCAAGCAACCATCTTTTTTATTTCTAGTTTAATTTGATAGATGAGACCTGTTCATTAAATGTTTCCAAGTTATCTGCATTTATAGACTTAGATATTACAACGAAAATGCCATATGCATATCAAAAAAATAAAAATGGTACAGGTATTTGAATAATCTTGGCAATGACGTATTTTTCAAAATACTGTATGTAGGCATATTCATATTACATTACATAGGCAGCAGTTTCCAGTTGCAAATATTTTTTAAGAATACACTCAAAATTTGTACTTAAAATGCAAAGGTTTTGACTTTCATTCCTCTTGATGTTCTATACTTTGTTATATGAGGGTACATACGAGGTATCAATGATTATATGTAACTGCATAAATACCAAGTCTTATTATATAGGACTGCTGCATCAACTCCATTAATTTTGTATAGAGTTCTTCCTATTTTCCTTATCAAAGATTTCTCAGTGTTGCTAAAACTGGCAAGCAACTTGCCAAAAGGGAACGTCAAATCCAGTAGAGTCATTTGAATTATATTTAGTTATCTCTCTCTCTCTCTCTCTCTCTCTCTCTCTCTCTCTCTCTCTCTCTCTCTCTTGACACGACGTTTCGCCCAAGATCTGCCTGGGCATTGTCACAGCGATGGTTGCTGGAGGACTGAATCTTGGTGGTGGTTGTTGTTGTTTGAGATTAAGCTGGCCTTATGCCAGACACGGGCTCCTACTCCTAGAGCAGCCTGTAGGTCATATTGAATGTTGAGAATGTGAGATGTTTAGGGTATGAAATTTTATTGGTGATGCATGAATATATGGTGGCGAAGGTGAAATTGATAGTAACCCTTAAACGCTGAATGGACGTACTAAACGTCGAGTCAAAAATCTCCCCCGATTTCCGAATGGACGTACCATACGTCGGCTCAAAAAGTTTTTTTAAAAATTCGCAGAAAAATACTTATAGGCCTACCAGCCAAAAACTTTTGAATCACGCGCCTTGGGGGATGCTGGGAGTTCACGGATCAAGGCGTTGTTTTGTTTACAATCATTACGCAGGCGCGCAAGCGCGAATTTCTTTCTTATCGCACTTAAAAAGTATCGTGACACATCTCGGAAATTATTTCGTCACTTTGACATAATTTTTGCACTGTTTGAAATTATCCGTTACATGAAGTATTATATATGAAAATATGCACAATTTCATTTAGAATACAAAAAAAAAAATACTCATGATTGTAACTTTTATCAGTTTTGAAATATTTCCATATAAATAACAATAAGTGCCAAAATTTCAACCTTTGGTCAACTTTGACTCTACCGAATGGTCGAAAAACGCAGTTGTAAGCTAAAACGCTTATATTGTAGTAATATTCAACTATTTACCTTAATTTTGCAACTAATTGGAAGTCTCTAGCACAATATTTCCGATTTTGATGGGTTGAATTTTATTGAAAAACTTTTTCCTTACGTCCGCGCGGTAACTCTTCCGAAAAAAATCATACATGCGATTGTGGTAATGTTTGCACCATTTTAAAATTAGCCGTTACATAAAGTTTTATATATGGAAATGTGCGCAATTTCATGCACAATACAACTAAAAACAACCATGGTTGTAATTTTTATCAGTTTTGAAATATTTTCATATAAAAACTGATAAGTGAAAAATTTTCAACCTTCGGTCAATTTTGACTCTACCGAAATAGTCGAAAAAAACGCAATTGTAAGCTAAAACTCTTATATTTTAGTAATATTCAATCATTTACCTTCATTTTGTAACAAATTGGAAGTCTCTAGCACAATATTTCGATTTATGGTGAATTTATGAAAAAAATAACATTTTCCTTACGTCCGCGCGGTAACTCTTCCGAAAAAATCATACGTGCGATTGTGGTAATGTTTGCACCATTTTAAATTAGCCGTTACATAAAGTTTTATATGAAAATGTGCGCAATTTCATGTAGAATACAACGAAAAATAATTGAAGGTTGTAGCTTTTCTCATTTTTTGAAATAATTGCATATAAATCACGATAAATAGAAAAAAAACCACGTTTGGTCAACTTTGACTCTACCGAAATGGTCGAAAAAAAAACGCAATTGTAAGCTAAAAATCTTATATTTTAGTAATATTCAATCATTTAACCTTCCATTTTGACAACAAATGGGGAAGTCTTACTAGCTAAGCAAAATATTTCGATTTATGGTGAACTTTATGGAAAAAAACAAAAACTTTATTCCTTCCCTACGCGGACGCGGATTCTCCGCCTTAAATCTCGAATTTGCGTACATCGAATTCTCGGAAATTTGCTCGTTTTCATATTAGGCATTTCATAGAGTTTTATATATGAAATGTGCGCATTCATGTAAAATAAAAGTAAAAATATTTGAAGGTTGTAGCTTTTCTCATTTTCGAAATATTTGCATATAAATCACGATAAATAGAAAAAAAACCACATTCGGTCAACTTTGACTCTACCGAAATGGTCGAAAAACGCAATTGTAAGCTAAAACTCTTACAGTATCGTAATATTCAATCATTTGTATTCATTTTGAAACAAATTGGAAGTCTCTAGAACAATATTTTAGATTACCGTGAATTTTTGAAAAAAAAAACATTTTTTTTATGTCCGCGCGTTACGAATTCGTACATCATTTTGTGATAATATTTTTTCCGGTGTTGCTTTTATTGCTTTACAAGGTATTATATATCAAAATGATTGAAATTTAGTGTACAATACAACGAAAAAAAGAAACTCGTTAGCTTTTACCGTTTTTTGCACAGCGTGATTTTAATACAATTATGTATGAATTTTTTTTTTGCTACCATATATCGCATTATTTACATATGATAATGATATTATTTTTCATTTCTGATGATTGCATACTAAACTTCAGGCAATGACAAAAAAAGGAGCCAAAAAATGAACTCTTAATCTTTAAAACTAAGCGCGCTGTGATTTGTTGAAAAAAATATTTTTTCTGCTTCCGCGCTCACTCAAAACCGGCTCCGGCATTCAGGGGAGTTTTTGATTTTTACAGCTTCGGCGTTTAAGGGTTAAATGAAAAATTTGATGGGTAAGGTGGAAACCCTTTAAACCCTAAGGTACCCTTCAGTTGTAGGGAAAGCCCAATAGTAGTGAGTGTTCGCGAGTAGGAGAGGCCAACAGATTGGAAGAATGAAAGGCTGGAGTTGTAGGCACAGGTAGCTAGTAAGATAGCTCATGAGATTCTGAGGTATATTCTTCTTCCGGTCCTATTCTTGTGGGTAGTTGTGTGTGTGTGTCTGCTGAGTGTGCTGGAAGGATAGTGATGTGAATGAGGCGTGGGGTGATGAAGGAAGCTAGAGAAGGACAAAGGATGCTAGCTGATGAAAAGCTTCTCAGGGGAGGTTTTTGCATTTAGTCTGTCTTGCAAGTGGGAGGTTTGTTGTTTGTTGTATTATCTTGAGTGTTATGTGAGTTGGGGCAGGATGAGGGGGCTATCATGACTGTTAACACCACGTGCCATCAATCAGGGCAGAGTTCGGTTTCTACCTTGGTGGTGGGTAGGAGCATAGAAAACCCTCAAGTTCATGGGTGTTGGCTAGAATGTGCCATGGGATTTGAGTGGCTGTGCATTCATTTCCTATGTACCTTTCTCTTAGCTGTTCCGTTAATGGATAGTCTAAAAGGTAGTGGTCTAGAGGTTCTTCTGCAATCCTTTCACAGTATCTACATGGCTTGGGATCACCTTCTATCGTTTGCCATGTGCATTGGTATCCAAGTCTTAGCCAATGGACTATGACTGCTAATGCTTGTGACATATTTTTTGGTATGTCGTGTGGTAGACTTGTGGTCTCTACATACCATTTTGCAGTTTTTTGGAGTCCTCCAAAGATAGCTCTCCTGACTTTGCTTTCCTCTTGCACTTGGCAGTAGCTGCGGCTTTGCTTTTTAGTTGAGTCAGTGAGTGACTGATTTTGATACTTACGTTGTTGATTTGTAACCCGTTTTTTGCTAGGGAGTCTGCTTCCTCATTTCCTTGGATTCCTACATGGCTTGAAATCCATTTGAGAGTTATCAGTCTGTTTCTGGTTTGGTGGAGGTTTGGAATTGCCCATATGTTTGTAAGGAGTTTGTTGTTTGCCTTTCGTGATGGCTTGTATTGCTCCTTTTGAGTCAGTGTGGATAGTTGTGTTTCCCACTTTGTGCAGCGAGACTTCTAGCAATTTAGCGATGGCTATCAGCTCAGTCTGTAGAGTGGAGGCATTGTCAGTGAGACTCCAGCTTCCTTTTAGTGATGTCGAGTAGACTCCTGCTGCCGCTGCAGGGATGCTGAGGTTTACTGATCCATCTGTGAATCCTGTGCTGCTTGTTTGAGCTGTTGGGTGGGTGCATGCTTCTTTGCTTGCCAGAAGGATTGTGTAGTTTGTTTTGCAAAGTTCTCCCAAGGTTCCCAGGGTGCTGGTTCTGTGTACTCAGTGAAAGGTGAGTCTTCTCTGATGGCTGCAGCATATTTTTGCATGCCTACTCTTCTTCATGTTTCTAAAAGGTTGCCAGCATATGTCTTGGGTGGGTTTCAGTTCCTTTGTGGAGATCAACGCACCTTTCGATCTCTCTTTTTTAGTGGACAGTTCTTTCATTTTTTAAGGTTTTTAGTAGGATGGATGTGTTTCCCTGGTCTATTTGTATGTCAGAGACTGTAGTTTTGTTTCATTTTCAAGATGCTTAAGTTAGTCCACATTGTGATGAGTCCACCTGTGCTGAGTCTTAGGGCAATGTTTTGGTTTAATCGCTTCAAGGCTTTTTTGCTCTGTGCTTGTGAGACTGGTGAGGACAGGCGCAGCATACTCAAATGTGACCTTATTGTTTGTATGTAGAAGGTTCTGAGGGGCGTGGTATACCTGCTCCTTGTTGCAGGAGGTGATCCATCTCATGGCATTGTGTTCTGCATTTTTTTTTTTTTTTGCTTAAGTATTTCAATTTCTATGTGTGGGGAGAATTGCTTGTTCATGTTTACTCCTAGGTATACAAAGTTGTCTACCCATTCGATGGGTTCACCCATAAGCCCTATTTCGTTTGAGTCTAGACTGTATTTGAATGCTATTGCTTTAGTCTTTGCCATGTTGATTTTTAGACCTAGGTCTGTGCATCTATTCTCAATCTGTGTTATTGTATTTTCCATATTCTGGTGGGATCTGTGTCTGTCTGTGCTAACTAGGGAGACATTGTCTGTGTATATGATGGTGGTGAGTCCCTTCTCTTTATATCATGGTCGTGGGGGCGCTCACGGATGCTCCTGCAGGGTGACCCGGGGAATATTACGACATTTCATTGGCTGGCAGCCAGGCATTAAACACTCGAGGCTCGTTGACCTTCTCATGTGTGTGGCGTCACCTGCACCGGGTTTTCATTGGCTGTGACCATGGTGACGTCACTCCTGGTATTACTGCCATCCTCTTCAATGTTGGTCCATCAGGGCGCTGGTGTATAACTCTGGAGAGGGGGGCCCTGGACCTTCCTTACTGAAGGACATAAACGGATGCTAACCGCATCATCACTGCAGTGAACGCCACAACGAACGCAGCTCACCTCCAGCCCATCCAAGGAGATTACAGCTTGGCGTATCTTATGGAAACATAAAGACACACAAGACTGGTAACCCCTTACACCCCATCATCAGCCAGACACCTACCCCAACCTATGCTTTGGCACCTGAACAAAATCATGAGCCGTATACCCCCTCCAAAATTTGCCTTACTTCTTCCTGGAGTAAATATGGGATTCCCCTGGCGACGGCCCCGATGGTGTCCCTCAACATGAGTCCCTGTTTACCAACGTCCCTGTCGATGAAACAATAGACACCATTTAGGAAAAGGTCTACAGGAACCCTCAAACATATGAACCTCCGAACATCCCAGAAGAATCCCTCAAGACACTCCTAGACATCTGTATGAAGAGAGCCCCCTTCACCACCACAGAGGATAAATGTTCCACCAGAAAGATGGCATGGCAATAGGGTTCCCGTTGGGTGTCCTCTTTGCCAACTTTTACATGGGTACCATTGAAGAGCAGGTCTTTTCGTAGACACCGTTGTCCCCGGAGGCATGCTATATACATTGAAAACATATTTATCCAAGCTGACTCCAAGGAAGAGGTGGAAGCCCTTCACCAGCAGTTCCTGGGCAACTGCACCCTTAACTTTTACAATGAATTCAGCAGCGAAGATCAGCTCCCCTTCCTCGATGTCCTAATTACGAAGACCACCCCGAAGATGACCACTACCATCTACACCAAATCTACCAACTTGGAACTTTGCCTAAATGGAGAGTGAGTGTCTTGCTAGGTTCAAGACCACCACCCACCATCAGGGCCTTCATGAGGAGGGCCTTAACGCACATTTCAGCAAGGCAGGACACCCACTCAGAACTGGATCAAGCTTCCCAAATGATGGTTTAACAATAGTTACTCCAAGCTGATCAACAGGGAGATAAGGACAGCTTTGAACAAATGGTACATGTAGGACGAAGAAAATGAAGAGAATCCCCCCTCCGAGGATGTGCGCCTTTACTACAAGTCCTTTATGCACCATGGATATAAAGAAGATAAGAGATGTATTAAGAAGATTGTGGTAGAGAACTTTCACCCCGGTGGAGGAAGGGAAGAGACTATCTCTTATAATCTATTACAAGAACCGAAGGACAGGAGACCTGGTTGTGAGGAATAACCCTGCCCCACCAGCAGCAGACCCCCTCAAGCAGAATAAGGCTAAGGCCCCACCGAATCCGTCGCGGCGCGTCGCGTGCGTCCAACACGACTATCCGTCTGCAAGCGTCTCCGTCTTCTGCGAGTGTGGCCCAACCAGACAAACGAAGTGACGGTTATAAGACGGACAATTCAAACTTCAGCAGTACTTGCCGTTATGAAGGGAGAGCGCGAGGTTTTCCTCTGACTCGGTGCTGTCAACCAAATTAGAGGCGTTGAACAGTAGGAAAATCTGGACTTATGACATAACTTTAGATGAGGAAAGAGTGGAGAATATGCAAAACTCTTTCATAAGTTACGATAGCGTCCAGACAAGTTTTTTTTTAATATTGTCGGATGCCGCCGAAAACCTTTGACTTAATTCACGAGGGCATTATATCTAAAATATCAAAATTTGATACCAATTACAGAAGATCCGTATCATCGTAAGAAACTTGTAGTAACTCTGAGGGAAGGATTACTGATTTCGAAATTAAAATTGCACTTTATTTTATTTATACAAAAATTAAGATACGTAGAATTGTGTGTGAACTGAACACTTTGATACAGGAACTTCTGAAACAAAGATATTTACATAAATGTATCCATTAGAATATAATAAAAAAATACTTTAATCCTTTATCATAACCACAAATCATCACATTTGATTATAACTCAAAGTTGGGCAGGTGGTTCAAATGCAGGTGTATAGGTCTACCACAATTTCTTCTTTCATGCAGACCCCAGCTCGGAGACGCACGTCCACGTGCGGCTAAAACAAAATGTTTTGTTCCTTGCGCGTCCAGTCTGGTAACGCACCTGAGCCACGCACGCTCATGCGCCGTGTGGGGCTACTCGTGTTTGAACTATGACAGTTGATCGAAACGCACAAAACGCGTAGCCATGTTGGACGCACGTGACGCGCCGCAACGGATTTGGTGGGGCCTTAGCCTAATGTCGTTCTACTGGTACACATGCCCTATCCAAGGATGTCCTGGAGTCTATATGGAATGTCAACGTTACAACTGTCCAAGAGGATCTCTTGTCACGCCCAGAACGGGTTGCCATAAAAAACACCATGCCCTCACCACCCACCACCAACAGCACGTAGAGCGACAGGGCATCGTAAAAAACGCTGACATAATCGGAATGGCTCCTGATCAGCGACGCCTACACCTCCTTGAGGTGTTATTCATTCTAGAACAGAAACCCCTCCTAAATACAACACAAGAACCCTTCCTGCTGCCCACCTGTGTTAGGAACGTTCCCCCCCCCACCCCTCCCTTCCCCACCTCCAGAGGATAACACTAGGGCCCAGGACGGGACCAACATTGAAGAGGATGGCAGTAATACTGGGAGTGACGTCACCATGGTCGCAGCCAATGAAAACCCGGAGGTTCCAGGTGACGCCACATACCTAAGAAGGTCAACATGCCTCAAGTGTTTCCGACGCCTGGCCGCCAGCCAATGAAAAGTCAAATATCCCCCGGGGCCTGCAGGAGCATCCGTAAACACCCGCATGACCATAATATAGAGCAAAGGACGTCGCCACCAAGATCTAATCAATAACTTACTCCTGCCTTCCTTCATTTTCCTCACTCTTCACATCCTAACCTTTCCACCCCCCTCACCTTTTCCCAATTAATTCAACCTTACCTATCCTAAATAAAGTAAAGTGATTCAGTCCTCCGCAACCATCGCTGTGACAATGCCCTGGCAGATCTGGGCGAAACTCGCGTCAAGAGAGAGAGAGAGAACAAACACATAGTAGCAGTAATAAATATACTTCAAAATTACGCTACCAGATTTGACGATCCCCTTTGGCACGTTGCTTGCCAGTTTTAGCAACACTGCGAAATCCTGGATAAGGAAAATAGAGAAAGACTCTATACAAAATTAATGGAGCTGATGCAGCAATACTTTTTATTAAGACTTATTTAAAAGAGAGTACTCCCAAGATATGTATAAATACCAGTAATTATATGCCTAACTACAGGCAATAACTTTTGACAGCCATCAAGACAAGGCTTCATAACTCATAGCTGACTGCAGTTTTCATTTGAAATTCTGCATCCAACATTTGTTTCTTTGTTTCAGTCTGGTACCCTGACTACTCAAGATTAGAATTGGCATTATGAAAATATTTTGTTCCTGATTTTGTGGCAACTGTATACCCTGTGAGCATGTGCATTTTCTTTGTAATACGAAAAGACCAATATTTCACAGTGAGCTACAGAACACAGGTTTATCTTGTGCTTATCGCCCTTGTAAATTACTTCAGCCATTATTCGTTGATAACAGAAGATGAATAACGAATTTAAAGCTGATATCATCACACTGACAGCTCAAAGTGAGTAAATCATAGGAGGATCAGTCTGGGATTAAAAGTGTTATCTTTGATCCAGTAATTATAACATCTAACGTGCAGTTGATCTACCCTTGCTTTGTCCTTCATTGGACTTTATATTGCATGGGCTGGCAGCACCGAGCGAGAGTATCAAAACATTCCATGGATCGAAAGCACTCCCGCCCTCAAAGAGAACTGCACTGTGTGATATGTGGGTGTATGTGCGCATGATCCTCATGAGCACATGCGCATAGAAACACACAATCTCACAGATATACAACTCACAAACTCACAAACACACGCACAGAAATATCAGACAAACAGCACACTTTGAATATGATAATGCTTTCAGTTTATGAAAACTTGTAGTATTTTCAGTACAACCAGCGAAGCATTTCTAGTCTACAACTCGCACAGAATTGCTCTGATGACTTAGTGTCAGGAAATGGTTTGTTCGGGTGACCACCAAGGAAGATCAGATGCTTTCGGTACCAGATCATTCGTGGGTAGGTTTAGGGAGCAAACTTCAACGCAATTATGATCTTTTGTGTCTGTCTGCCTGTTTGTCGCTGGTTCTCTCACACTCTTTATATATATATATATATATATATATATATATAATATATATATATATATATATATATATATATATATACATACGATATATATGTATAATAAATGATATATATGTATTTGTCTAATATATATATGTATATATATATATATATATATATATATATATATATATATAAAAATATGCACTATATATATATACATATATGTATGTACATAAAATTATATATATATATATATATAATATATATATATATATATATATATACTATATATATATATATATATATATATATGAATTTATCACGTTCCAACTTTCGTGATTCAGTTATACATACATACATATATATATATATATATATATTATATATATATATAATATATATATATATATACATGTATAACTGAATCACGAAAGTTTGGAACGTGATAAATCCATAAATAAAGGTATAAGCCAAGAAGGAAAAATAAAACAACAGAGTTTTTTGCAAGATCTTTCGACTCAACGTCCTTTACTCAGCAGATAAACTGACTTACATGAGGAATTGACAGTACACGAAAGGTTGTTATAACTGACAGAGAGGGATTATAAGGAGATTAATACCTAGAATCGGTACACCGGAGAATGAGTAACCTTCCCAAAAAAAGCATAAACATGGGTGCAATTTAAAAACCAAAAGATTAAGTCAATCTGCTTAGACACAAGGACAAGACAATTAAAGGATTATATAGGGCGACAGCTATTCAGAACTTTGGTAAACAAAAACTTATTCACAATACATATTCACAATACATATTAAATATACATATACAACGAAGATATCTAAGGGAACAGAGAGAGAGAGATCTTCATTTAAAAAGAGACAGAGAGAATGATTTGACAAGATGTAGCCACCATACAAAACCTGTGCGCTGGTCGAGCGTTGGCTTAAAAATGGACTGAAAGTCAGAGCCATATTTGCCAGACTGTGGATCAGCAGACATTCGTACTATCTGGAAACGTTTTCCTCATCCAACATAGACGGTTTCCCTCGTCAGATTTAATCTTGCGTGTTCTTGCTTATGTTATCCTTGGTTGTTACATTGTCTGTCTGTTTACCTAGCATTTCTAATGTAAAACACCGCGCTTCCCGTCGGGAAAATCAAGCGAAATGTCAGCACATGGTGTGAAACTAGTATCATAAACTGTGTTCTTTTACTCAGGCGGTCAGGTCATAGGGTAATTTTCCACACAGTTCACACCTCACGTTCATATCCCACTTCCTTTTAAAGGAGGGAGCTGACAGTAGGAGTAGGGTTAGCATTCCTGAATTGTACAGTGTCAAGCATCACTTGGACTTCCAAAACTAGCAATAGTTGTCCGGAGGAAGTGGCTGTGTTCAAAGGACAGACGCCAATCTTATATATAGCTATTGGTGCGTGCGTGCGTGCAATTGTGTGGTCAGTTTTTGTGTATGAATGCGCAGGTATAAATTCTCTGCTTACCCGAATTATTTGCACACCTGCAATTACAAGCACATTTTGTGAACTTTTCTGGTACAATTGATGACAACATCGGGGAAAGACTGACTCTGTCAAAGAGATGCACCTATGGATGAGTGCCATGACAAGCGCACTGCTGGGAAAGTTCTAGACCGAGAGAGCCACTTCAATCCCGTCTAGTCTGTCCTTTCCTTTCTTCTTTTTTGTCTTTGATATCCACGAAAAAGGAACGCATGCAGCGACAAATTAATAATCTATAAATCAACATCTTTCTCATACTATTATTATATTATTATTATTATTATTATTATTATTATTATTATTTTTATTATTATTATTATTATTATTATTATTATTATTATTATTATTATTATTCAAAACGTAAAAAATGCCATAAGAAACAAACCAAAAAAAGACGATAATTTGTAAGGGAAGGAACCACATAGTATATACATAAAGGTAATTTCACCGCATACGGATACATATTTGAATAGCAGTATTAGCTCCGAATGAAAACTGAGAAGAAGTACAAGAAACGTAGAGAAATAAGACTGAACACGTAAGGTTCGGGAGGTCTCCTCTCTCTCTCTCTCTCTCTCTATCTCTCTCTCTGTGTAAGCATTCATTCCTGCTGAAGTGCGATAGAGAGCAAGAACGTTTGGCGGCACACAACCCCGATATGCTGACGAAGACCAAGATCGTTTTATCGTCATTCAACTCCGTTAAGATGGCCCATCAGGCGTGAGTGCCAAGGTTACTTCTTAGAAAAGAGCTCTCTCTCTCTCTCTCTCGCTCTCTCTCTCTCTCAACTTCTCTCTTCTCTCTCTCTCTCTCTCTTCATATGCAAACACACGTTCACATGCTCATATAATATATACATACATATAACATACATACATACATACATACATATATATATATATATATATATATATATATATATATATATATATATATATATATATATATTTATTATGTGACTGGAACAGTAACTGTATGTTTTTTTAGATGACGTCACCTGAACTCCCAAAAGTTTCCTTTTGCCTGTCGACGTCAACTCATGAGGGAAGGTGATCTTACAAAAGATGCAGAAACCAATTCTTTCTTAAATATACATGCACACACACACACGCATATACACCAAACACATTCATATACATACACACATACATATATATATATATATATATATATATATATATATATAATATATATATAAATACAATTGTTATTGTAAAAACCTATCTGAAAATAAGAACAAATGAAGAAAACTCTAAATTCCTGAGAGAAGAATGAGCTTACACATAATAAGTCGAAGTCAGTTTAAGATAATATCAGCCTATGGTATCAAGGCAGATGAATATTTCAGCTCATATTTACATAATATTTGACAAAATTCAGATACATTTTGCTAGAGTTGGAATAGATCCATCCTCACCATCGCGGCATAGTACCTATTTTACATATGCAGGAGCTTAAAATTTAAACTTCATGTCCTTCATGGACGAGTTCATTAGTAGGATGCACAGTGGTTACAAGTATTACACTTCAAATCTTCACGTAGATGACCAAAAAAGCTGTTATTTCCTGGTGGAAGTGAGAGCAACACTAATCATGACCTCTGGACAATACCTTCCGCCCATCAGGGTATCTCCACATAGTTGTCTTGAAGGTCTTTATTCTTTTAGGAACAATTGAACTTAAAGGTAATTTCCACTTTTCATACATATACAATTGTCAAGTCTTTCATTTAATCCCCATCCCAGACTAACCTATATCTACCCCTGTTGCCAAAAAATAATGTGGACGCTGTTTACCCAGAAAGTGGGTGAGTCCTCCCTGAACCCCCTACTCATCTGCCGCTAGTTAACTTAATCACCTTTTGCTAAGCTTCAACGACCAAATGATATAGGCAAGTATCATATCAAAAGAAGACTCATATTTTAAGTCGAATTTTAACTTGAAAAGCAAAAACTCTTAGTGAGCAGTATTTTGTTCTGAAAAAAAAAAAGTTTGTAGCTTAAAGAATATGAGCTTGTGGGTTAATTTTTAACTGTAACTGTAATTGAACTGATGACTGACAGACTTGAATGTGTTCTCAATAGTTGTTGATGAACATATGTTTGCAGTTACCTCAATGTTGAGAGTGTCGCGTATCACGAGCGGACGAGACCGGCAGCGTTAAAGGTATCCCTTACGCATTCAAATACATATCAACTTAGTCATTTCATAAAATGCAACAGGTTCTCGTTATCTCTAGAAACCTATGCTTGATTATCAAAATTCCAAGAAACTGAATTTTACTTTTTTTTTATTCTCTACTATGTACGCAATGAAGTTCTGCTAAATTCATAAAATTTACCATTAGAATTTTTTTGCCATCATGACATGCAAATGACGGAGACAAGGAAATAAAACCTGAAGATATGGAAAGCGTCAGGTCAGGGAAGCAATGCGATATTATGGGAAATTTGAGTCTATTGTGTTTTAAGCATTCACTCTAAACTAATGCCTAATGTGGTGTCACATGACCACGTTATTCGGCAATGTATTAGGTACGATTTGAGACCAAGTTTTGGATCAATTAGACAATAACTGAATGACTGATTTCCACATAGCCTAACTGTTCACTTAAGTTTTACCTTAGACAAAGATGTCCAAGAAAAGAGAGCAAAAAATGTTCTATCTCTGAGAGAGAGAGAGAGAGAGAGAGAGAGGAGGAGAGAGAGAGAGAGAGAGAGAGAGAGAGATCTTCACTTAAAGAGAGACAGAGAGAAAGATACGTCAAGATGAAGTCACCATACAAAACCTATTCGAAGGCCTAGCGTTAGTTAAAATGGATGGAAAGGCAGAGACATATTTACCTGTCTGTGATCAGACAGGCAAATATGAGGAAACGTTTTCCTCATCCAAAACAGACGGCTTTCCTCGTCAGATTTAATCTTGCGTGTACTTGCTCATGATATCCTTGGTTGTTACATCGACTGTCTGTTTACCTTGCATTTCTAATGTAAACACCGCGCTTCCCGTCGAGAAAGTCTAGCAAAATATCTGCTTGTGCTGTGGCGGATATAGAAATCTTCCTTTGGGGGGAACTTGGAATAATCATATAATATATATATATATATATATATATATATATATATATATATATTATATATATATATATATATAGATATATATATATATATATATATATATATTATTAATATATATATATTGTGTGTGAGTGCGTGTGTGTAACATGTACACACATACGGTACTACATATAAGTACATCAGTATTTACATGTATGCACAAACATATATAGACATAATTTACATCATATGTTCATATATATTGCATGTATTAAGAGAGAGAGAGATTATAAATTATGACGATTGTTACATTGTTTCCAAACAGCTGTAGCTTACAAAGCAGTAGCAGGTGAAGTTGCTTTGGCAAATTCAAGCATTCAATGCTATTGATATCAATATTCTACTTGTTGCAGTGGGTACACATTATAAAAATTTCATCATAGCTTTTACAAATCATTCTCTCCATGGGGGGAGGGGAGGGGGGCACAAGACCAGGTGGCCCCCTTTGAATCCGCCACTGCGCACATGATGTGGAAATTTTATCATAAACCTGTGTTCTTTTACTCAGGAGGTCAGGTCATAGAGTAATTTTCCTCACAGTTCACACCTCACGTCCATATGCCACTTCCTTTTAAAGGAGGGAGCTGACAGTAGGAGTAGGGTTAGCATTCCTGAATTGTACAGTGTCAAGCATTACTTGGACTTCCATCTAGCAATAGTTATCCGGAGCAAGTGGCTGTGTTCAAAGGACAGACGCCTTTTATTTTTATATAGCTATTGGTCAGTTTTTGTGTACGAATACGCAAGTATAAATTCTGTGCTTACCTGAATTAATTACACACCTGCAATTACAAGCACATTTTGTGAACTTTTCTGGTGCAAGTGGTGACAACAGCCGACAAAGACTGATCTCCGTAAAGAGAGGCACCTATGGATGAGTACCATGGCAATTGCCCACTGATGGGAATGTTCTAGACCCGAGAGATCCACTTCAATCTCGTCTAGTTTGTCCTTTCCTTTCTTCTTTTTATCTTTGATATCCATGAAAGGAACGCATGCAGCGACAAATTAATAATCTATAAATCAATATCTTTCTCAGAATATTATTATCATTATTATTATTATTATTATTATTATTATTATTATTATTATTATTATTATTATTATTATTATTATTATTATAAAAAAATGTAAAAAATGCCCTAAGAAACAAACCAAAAAACAACAATAATTGCAAGGGAAGCGTTTCACACAGAATCGAATGCCCAATGTGTGAAAACAGCAACCACAGAATAAATAATTAAAGGTAATTCTACCGCATACGTATACATATTTGAATAGCAGTTTTAGCGCCGAATGAAAACTGAAACGAAGGTGCATGCGTTCAATGCAGTAAATTGCATACGTTTACGAGAAGAGACATTTTAGTTTTACATAAAAGGGGGAGGGTTCTTTAAATAGTACGATACCTATACGAACTGAGTCTACGAGGTGGCTGGCAATGCCCTCCGACAGGGGTTATATATAGCATCCTGCGTCTGCTCTGAGACGCCACTTACACCCCACTGCCCGACCTGCTCCTGCAGCTGAGGGGTGCTGTTCAAATCTAAAGCTCACATTCGTTGGGATTAACGTTTTTTTTTTTTTTTCTAAAGAAGACTTAGTAGTATTGTAAAAGGGATATTTACTAACCATTTCTTCGATTTCACGGGCAACGATTTTCGAGACGTCAAATTGGAATTCTTTTGGGAGAAGCAAACAGGATAAGCACGTGCTAAAAGGTAAGGTCATT
>NC_061088.1:38569553-38603708 GCF_015104395.2 Macrobrachium nipponense | reverse complement strand
AATGACCTTACCTTTTACACGTGCTTATCCTGTTTGCTTCTCCCAAAAGAATTCCAATTTGACGTCTCGAAACTCGTTGCTCGTGAAATCGAAGAAATGTTTAGTAAATATCCCTTTTACAATACTACTAAGTCTTCTTTAGAAAAAAAAAAAAAAAAAAACGTTAATCCCAACGAATGTGAGCTTTAGATTTGAACAGCACCTCAGAGCTGCAGGAGCAGGTCGGGCAGTGGGGTCTAAGTGGCGTCTCAGAGCAGACCAGGATGCTATATATACCCCTGTCGGAGGGCATTGCCAGCCATCTCGTAGACTCAGTTCGTATAGGTATCGTACTATTTAAAGAACCCTCCCACTTTTATGTAAACTAAAATGTCTCTTCTCGTAAACGTATGCAATTTACTGCATTGAACGCATGCACCTTCGTTTCAGTTTTCATTCGGCGCTAATACTTCTATCAAATATGTATACGTATTTATTCTGTGGTTGTTTCTTAGGGCATTTTTTACATTTTTTATAATAATAATAATAATAATAATAATAATAATAATAATAATAATAATAATAATAATAATAATAATAATAATAATAATAATATTCTGAGAAAGATATTGATTTATAGATTATTAATTTGTCACGGCATGCGTTCCTTTCATGGATATCAAAGACAAAAAAGAAGAAAGGAAAGGACAAACTACTATGAGATTCAGGGCCTCTGTAACACTGTTTTTTGGACTTTGCTCCTTGTCAAAGCATCGGATGTAGCTGAAAGTTGACATATGTATATTTTACAACCACACACAAATTTTGTCAGCATTATTAATAACCTAAACCCGATAGTTTTAATTTTTATAGAGTAAAAATGCTCTAGCCGACGCCATGGCCAATGATTACGAGCCAAGAGTCGAAAAACATTCATTACGTAAGCAAGGTAAACAAACACCTTTTGACGAAATGTTGCGCCGCCCATCCACTAGACGGAAACCCATTCACCTTGTTCCATCGGCTCTGAAACCCAAAGAACGATACATAGATGTGGGTGGGGTATCTGTGCTAGCGTAGTAATACTACTGTAGCAGTAGTGCCGCAACAGTACAGCAGTAATATACATGAATTAAACGTTTAGGCCAACTGCTGGGATCCTTGAGGATCATTTAGCACTTCTTACAACTACTGGAGAAATGAGTTTTTATAGCCAGAAGTTAAATTTTCTAATCCAACAATGCCCATGATAGCCTTCAGTGTTATCCTGAATTATAACGAGGCCAAAGTGGGTGGAGCCTCAAGAAGTTATCATTATGACAATTATCAGTGGAGAGGCTCAGAGTTCATAAAGGTGTGCTGCTTTGGTTTTATTTATTGGTGAAGGTTTAAAGCCAAAATACGCTACCGGCTATTTTTTTTTTCAGTAAATAGGTAGATAGCCAATAAATGAAAATTGCATGACATTGGATATAGCAGTTATCAATTCAAGCTTGTCTACTATGTTTTTGAAAATTACCATCTATTCCTTACATCTTGTTAATCTGATTGTGACCTATAAAGCAGACTAATTTCTTAGGAAACTTATTTTGGGAGTTAGACTAATAATCGAAGTGTTTTTGTATTTATTAACATATTTTGTTGGTTTGTTCATTATAACAATTATCAGTGGAGAGGTTCAGAGTTCATAAAGGTGTGCTGCTTTGGTTGTATTTAAATTTGTTTGTCATTGTTGCCAGAGGTATAGCCTTTGTTACGTATAGCCAATCATCCATCGAGAAAGAGGGAAGAAATGCTGTCATAAGTTACGTAACGAGTGCGTTCGAAACCTTTTCTCTGAGTAAGTTGGCCCGTCTTCATAAAAAGTCACTTTTACATTGTAAGTACCAAATTTATTCAACCTACGTAATGCAGAATACAGTCAAAATTTATGTGTAGATATAATGTGTATTCTGAGTAAGCGTTATATTTATGAAATGCATAGATAAAAAGTTATTGCGAAAAAACCGTGTTACAGAGGCCCTGAATCTCATAGTAGACGAGATTGAAGTGGCACTCTCGGGTCTAGAACATTCCCATCAGTGGCAATTGCCATGGCACTCATCCATAGGTGCCTCTCTTTGACGGAGATCAGTCTTTATCGGCTGTTGTCACCACTTGCACCAGAAAAGTTCACAAAATGTGCTTGTAAATGCAGGTGTGTAATTAATTCAGGTAAGCACAGAATTTATACTTGCGTATTCGTACACAAAAACTGACCAATAGCTATATATAAAATGGCGTCTGTCCTTTGAACACAGCCACTTGCTCCGGATAACTATTGCTAGTTGGAAGTCCAAGTAATGCCTGACACTGTACAATTCAGGAATGTTAACCCTACTCCTACTGTCAGCTCCCTCCTTTAAAAGGAAGTGGCATATGGACGTGAGGTGTGAACTGTGTGGAAAATTACTCTATGACCTGACCTCCTGAGTAAAAGAACACAGGTTTATGATAAAATTTCCACATCATGTGCGTAGTGGCGGATTCAAAGGGGGCCACCTGGTCTTGTGCCCCCCTCACCTCCCCCCATGGAGAGAATGATTTGTAAAAGCTATAATGAAATTTTTATAATGTGTACCCACTGCAAACAAGTAGAATATTGATATCAATAGAAAATAACATTTTATATATATATATATATATATATATATATATATATATATATATATATATATATATATATATATATATATATATATATATATATCTGCATTTATTGAATGCTTGAAATTGCCAAAGCAACTTCACATGCTACTGCTTTGTAAGCTACAGCTGTTGGAAACAATGTAACAGTCGTCATAATTTATAATCTCTCTCTCTCTCTCTTAATACATGCAATATATATGAACATATGATGTAAATTATGTCTATACTTATATGTAGCACCGTATGTGTGTACATGTTACACACACGCACTCACACAAAAAAAAAAAAAAAAAAGAAAAAAAAAAGAAATATATATATATATATATATATATATATATATATATTATAATATATATACATATATACATATATATGATATATATATGATTATTCCAAGTTCCCCCCAAAGGAAGATTTCTATATCCGCCACAGCACAAGCAGATATTTTGCTAGACTTTCTCGACGGGAAGCGCGGTGTTTACATTAGAAATGCAAGGTAAACAGACAGTCGATGTAACAACCAAGGATATCATGAGCAAGAACACGCAAGATTAAATCTGACGAGGAAAGCCGTCTATTTTGGATGAGGAAAACGTTTCCAGATAGTACGAATGTCTGCTGATCCACAAACAGATAAATATGGCTCTACCTTTCCAGCCATTTTAGCTAACGCTAGGCCTTCGAATAGGTTTTGTATGGTGACTTCATCTTGACGTATCTTTCTCTCTGTCTCTCTTTAAGTGAAGTTCTCTCTCTCTCTCTCTCTCTCTCTCTCTCTCTCTCTCTCTCTCTCTCTCTCTCTCTCTCTCTCAGAGATAGAAAATTTTTTGCTCTCTTCTCTTAGACATCTTTGTCTAAGAACTCTCAAGGTAAACTTAAGTCAACAGTTTAGGCAATGTGGAAATCAGTCATTCAGTTATTGTCTAATTGATCCAAAACTTGGTCTCAAATCGTACCTAATACATTGCCGAATAACGTGGTCATGTGACACCACATTAAGCATTAGTTTAGAGTGAATGCTTAAAACACAATAGACTCAAATTTCCCATAATATCGCATTGCTTCCCTGACCTGACGCTTTCCATATCTTCAGGTTTTATTTCCTTGTCTCCGTCTCTTGCATGTCATGATGGCAAAAAAATTCTAATGGTAGATTTTATGAATTTAGCAGAACTTCATTGCGTACATAGTAGAGAATAAAAAAAAAGTAAAATTCAGTTCTTGGAATTTTGATAATCAAGCATAGGTTTCTAGAGATAACGAGAACCTGTTGCATTTTATGAAATGACTAAGTTGATATGTATTTGAATGCGTAAGGGATACCTTTAACGCTGCCGGTCTCGTCCGCTCGTGATACGCGGCACTCTCAACATTGAGGTAACTGCAAACATATGTTCAATCAACAACTATTGAGAACACATTCAAGACTGTCAGTCATCAGTACAGTTACATTTACAGTTAAAAATTAACCCACAAACACATATTGTTTAAGCTTCAAACTTCTTTTTTTTCAGAACAAAATACTGCTCACTAAGAGTTTTTGCTTTTCAAGTTGAAATTCTGCTTAAAATATGAGTCTTCTTTTGATATGATACTTGCCTTTATCATTTGGTCGTTGAAGCTTAGCAAAATGTAATTAAGGTAACTAGCGGCATATGAGTAGGGGGTTCAAGGGAGGACTCACCCACTTTCTGGGTAAACAGCGTCCACATTATTTTTTGGCAACAGGAGTAGATATAGGGTTAGTCTGGGATGGGGATTAAATGAAAGACTTAGCATTTGTATATCTATGAAAAGTGGAAATTACCTTTAATTTCAAATTGTTCCTAAAAGAATAAAGACCTTCAAGACAACTGTGTGGAGATACCCTGTTGGGCGGAAGGTATTGTCCAGAGGTCATGATTAGTGTTGCTCTCACTTCCACCAGGAAATAACAGCTTCTTGGTCATCTATGTGAAGATTTGAAGTGTAATACTTGTAACCACTGTGCATCCTGCTAATGTACTCGTCCATGAAGGACATGAAGTTTAAATTTTAAGCTCATGCATACGTAAAATAGGTACTATGCCGCGGTGGTGAGGATGGATCTATTCCAACTCTAGCAAAATGTATCTGAATTTGTCAAATATTATGTAAATATGAGCTGAAATATGCATCTGCCTTCATACCATGGGCTGATATTATCTTAAACTGACTTCGACTTATTATGTGTAAGGCTCATTCTTCTCTCAGGAATTTAGAGTTTCTTCATTTGTTCTTATTTTCAGATAGGTTTTACAATAACAATTGATTAATATATATATATATATATATATATATATATATATATATATGTATGTATGTTTGTATATAAATGTGTTTGGTGTATATACGTGTGTGTGTGTGCATGTATAATAAAGAATGAATTGGTTTCTGCATCTTTTGTAAGATCACCTTCCCTCATGAGTTGACGTCGACAGGCAAAAGGAAACTTTTTTGGGAGTTCAGGTGACGTCATTTAAAAAAAACATACAGTTACTGTTCCAGTCACATAATAACTATATATATATATATATATATATATATATATATATATATATATATATATATAGTATGTATGTAGTGTGTATATATAATATGAGCATGTGAACGTGTGTTTGCATATGAAGAGAGAGAGAGAGAGAGAGCTCTTTTCTAAGTAACCTTGGCACTCACGCCTGATGGGCCATCTTAACGGAGTTGAATGACGATAAAACGATCTTGGTCTTCGTCAGTATAACGGGGTTGAGTGCTGCCAAAACGTTCTTGCTCTCTATCGCACTTCAGCAGGAATAAATGCTTACAGAGAGAGAGAGAGAGAGAGAGAGAGACTCCGAACTTACGTGTTCATTCTATTTCTCTACGTTTCTTGTACTTTGTCTCAGTTTTCATTCGGAGCTAATACTGCTATTCAAATATGTATCCGTATGCGGTAAAATTACCTTTATGTATTTACTATGTGGTTCCTTCCCCTGCAAATTATCGTCTTTTTGGGTTTGTTTCTTATGGCATTTTTTACGTTTTGAATAATAATAATAATAATAATAATAATAATAATAATAATAATAATAATAATAATAATAATAGTATGAGAAAGATGTTGATTTATAGATTATTAATTAGTCGCTGTATGCGTTCCTTTTTCCTGGATATCAAAGACAAAAAAGAAGAAAGGAAAGTTCAAACTAGATGAGATTGAAGTGGCTCTCTCGGGTCTAGAACTTTCCCAGCAGTGCGCTTGTCATGGCACTCATCCATAGGTGCGTCTCTTTGACAGAGTCAGTCTTTCCCCGATGTTGTGATCAATTGTACCAGAAAAGTTCACAAAATGTGCTTGTAATTGCAGGTGTGCAATTAATTCGGGTAAGCAGAGAATTTATACCTGCTCATTCATACACAAAAACTGACCTCACAATTGCACGCACGCACGCACCAATAGCTATATATAAGATTGGCGTCTGTCCTTTGAACACAGCCACTTGCTCCGGACAACTATTGCTAGTTGGAAGTCCAAGTAATGCATGACACTGTACAATTCAGGAATGCTAACCCTACTCCTACTGTCAGCTCCCTCCTTTAAAAGGAAGTGGCATATGAACGTGAGGTGTGAACTGTGTGGAAAATTACCCTATGACCTGACCTCCTGAGTAAAAGAACACAGGTTTATGATACTAGTTTCACACCATGTGCTGACATTTCGCTTGATTTTCCCGACGGGAAGCGCGGTGTTTACATTACAAATGCTAGGTAAACAGACAGACGATGTAACAACCAAGGATAACATAAGCAAGAACACGCAAGATTAAATCTGACGAGGAAAACCGTCTATGTTGGATGGGGAAAACGTTTCCAGATAGTACGAATGTCTACTGATCCAGTCTGGCAAATATGGCTCTGACTTTCAGTCCATTTTTAAGCCAACGCTCGACTAGCGCACAGGTTTTGTATGGTGGCTACATCTTGTCAAATCATTCTCTCTGTCTCTCATTAAGTGAAGATCTCTCTCTCTCTCTCTCTATTCCCTTAGAGATATCTTCGTTGTATATGTATGTTTAATATGTATTGTGAATATGTATTGTGAATAAGTTTTTGTTTACCAAAGTTCTGAATAGCTGTCGCCCTATATAATCCTGTAATTGTCTTGTCCTTGTGTCTGAGCAGATTGACTTAATCTTTTGGTTTTTAAATTGTACCCATGTTTATGCTTTTTTGGGAAGGTTACTCATTCTCCAGGTGTGCCAGATTCTAGGTACTAATCTCCTTATAATCCCTATCTGTCAGTTATACAACCTTTCCTGTGCTGTCAATTCCTCATGCAAGTCAGTTTATCTGCTGAGTAAAGGACGTTGAGTCGAAAGATCTTGCTAAAAACTCTGTTGTTTATTTTTCGTTCTTGGCTTATACCTTTATATATGGATTTATCACGTTCCAAACTTTCGTAATTCAGTTATACACACACAACACACACACACACACACACACACACACATATATATATATATATATATATATATATATATATATATATATATATATATATACATATATATATATATATATATATATATATATATATATATATATACTAGATGTATGTGTGTGTGTGTGTGTGTGTGATTTATACACACATATATGTATATTGCATATTTAAATATATATATATGTATATATATATATATATATGTATATATATATATATATATATATATATATATATATATATATATGTGTGTGTGTGTGTGTGTGTGTGTGTGTGTGTGTGTGTGTGTGTGATTTATATACATACATATATGTATATTGCATATTTGAATATATATATATATATATATATATATATATATATATATATATATATATATATACTAATAAAAGGAGCCATAAAAACACCAAAATGTAGAGAGAAAAGTACTATATTTCAGAGACTGCTGTCTCTCTCTTCAGGTATATGAATGAGAAAAGTTTACAGAAAAGGTGGTATTTATACCAAGAGATCCGTCCACAAGTAAGCCAATTTAGGTCACCCCCGCTGATAATCTTCCTTTAATCTTCTTAAGCGTTGGTTGAATGAAAACTTCGTCGACGACATCTGAGATCCACCTGCCTTTTGAGATGTTCATTACCTGCTTCTCTTTTATTAAGGCCGATTCCATCATTTGACTCTTGTACCGGCAGTTGCTGCTATAAATCACACGTGACAAATTCCAGTTTATTCTATGGTTATGTTCATTTATATGGTTGAAAATAGCCGAGTTCTGTTGTCCATACCTAACTGACCGTTTGTGTTGTTATTAATCTCTGGGGAAGTGATTTACCTGTAAATCCGATGTAAGATTGGTCACAGTCCTGGCATGGGATTCTCATAGACCCCAGAGTCTTTGGGAGATGTCTTTTGTTGGACGTTAATCAGGGATTTGGCTAAGGTATTTGGGTAGGTAAATGCAAAAGGGTTGGATTTCCCAAGGGTGTGGGTTATTCTCTTAATCGTCTCCAGGTGAGGAATTTTTATTTTATTGTTGGGCGTGTCTCTGGTCTTGTCTTTAGGGGTCGGTAGAAAATTACGTTTGCTTTTTGAATTGCTTTCTCAATTATATGGTCAGGATACTTTAAAGATGAAAGTTGCTTGCGAATTAGTTCAAATTCTTTTTCCAGGAAATCTGGGGAACAAATTCGTAAGGCTCTTAAGAATAGGTTGCTAGCTACACCTATCTTGATAGTAATGTCGTGATAGCTAAAGTAATGAATATATGAAAGTGAGAACGTTGGTTTTCTGTATATGGTAAATTTGTATTCTGTCGTGTCTCTGATTATTAAAACATCAAGAAAAGGAATTTTGTTGTCTGTTTCCCATTCAACTTTAAATTTGATGCTGGGCACTAATGCGTTTAATTTTGAGAGGAATTCATTAAAATTACCCCACTTATTATCCCAAAATGTTAGGATGTCATCCACGTATCTCATCCACAGCATGTTTTGGGTTTTATTGCATTTATTACTGTAGTTTCAAAGTATTCCATGTACAGATTGGCTAAAACAGGACTTAAAGGACTACCCATACTACACCGAATTTTTGCTTGTAGAATGATTCCCCGAATGAAAATACGTTATTAGATGCACATAATTCAACTAACTTTATTATTTTGTCAAGCGCCAATGGGAAATGATCTGAATAAGGGGATAATTTTTCCCTTAAAAACTGAAGAACGTCCTGTACTGGTACTTTTGTGAATAGGGAGTCTACGTCAAGGCTTAAAAGTTTTATGTTGTGAAGTGGTATATGTGCTTCTCTGAATTTGTGACAAAAATCTTCCGAATGTTTAATGTGACTGGGAGAAAAAGTGCCTAAAAAAAGGAGAAAGGAGGCCAGCTAACCATTTAGAAATTTTGTAATTGAAAGCTCCGGCGCATGAAATGATGGGTCTGAATGGAAGATTGTCTTTGTGAGTTTTGGGAAGGCCATAAAAGTAGGGTAATTTAGGATTAATTACTTTAAATTTCTCTAATAGTTCAATACTCTTTTTGTCTTGGCCAATTAATCTTACTTTCCGAAAAAATTCTGTGGGAACGTTCTGGAGGGGATTTTTCGTCAGTTTTTCGTAAGTATTTGTGTCGCTAAGGAGCTGGTTGATTTTGTCGAGGTAGAAGTCTTTGTCCATTATTACAATTTTGCCGTCTTTGTCGGATCTACTTATTATAACATCTAACTTTTTTAGCGAGTGGATGGCTATCATGAATCTGCGGGGAACAGGATATTTCTTATGAAGGTCAGTTAAAGCATTTAGTAACACTCCTTTTAAACATATCTCTTCAAGGCTGTAGTTTTTTTCAGATATGAATTTATCAAAAGCCACTATGAAGTCTAGGTTGTTTTTGCAGTCTGGCATAAGGGCAAAGGATAAGCCTAAATTTAAAACTAAATGTTGATTTACAGTAAGGGGGGTGTTGGATAAGTTTAGAACTTTGTCTTGTTGTTCAAGATTATTCCATGCGCTATTATCTATTAGGTTATTTAACTTGCGTAAAAGTCTGTTGGAATGAGTCACGCTATTATAGGCAGCAATGTCGGAACAGAATGAAATCAGATACCTGTATATGTGGTCTGTAGTGAGGAGGCGAAGATTAGACTGAGTTCCATGTATCACTCTGCGTAGCAAGATGTCGTTTCTCGTACTGGTGATTCTTTCTTCCAGGAAATTCTTGTGTGATAGAGGGAAGGGGTTTGATTGTAGAGTCCATCTCCCGAATCCGTACATTTTTGGAAGTACTTGTTCTTTGAGGCATTCTTCTCAAAATTAAACACATTAGTGCCCAGCATCAAATTTAAAGTTGAATGGGAAACAGACAACAAAATTCCTTTTCTTGAGACACGACAGAATACAAATTTACCATATACAGAAAACCAACGTTCTCACTTTCATATATTCACTACTTTAGCTATCACGACATTACTATCAAGATAGGTGTAGCTAGCAACCTATTCTTAAGAGCCTTACGAATTTGTTCCCCAGATTTCCTGGAAAAAGAATTTGAACTAATTCACAAGCAACTTTCATCTTTAAAGTATCCTGACCATATAATTGAGAAAGCAATTCAAAAAGCAAACGTAATTTTCTACCGACCCCCTAAAGACAAGACCAGAGACACGCCCAACAATAAAATAAAAATTCCTCACCTGGAGACGATTAAGAGAATAACCCACACCCTTGGGAAATCCAACCCTTTTGCATTTACCTACCCAAATACCTTAGCCAAATCCCTGATTAACGTCCAACAAAAGACATCTCCCAAAGACTCTGGGGTCTATGAGATCCCATGCCAGGACTGTGACCAATCTTACATCGGATTTACAGGTAAATCACTTCCCCAGAGATTAATAACAACACAAACGGTCAGTTAGGTATGGACAACAGAACTCGGCTATTTTCAACCATATAAATGAACATAACCATAGAATAAACTGGAATTTGTCACGTGTGATTTATAGCAGCAACTGCCGGTACAAGAGTCAAATGATGGAATCGGCCTTAATAAAAGAGAAGCAGGTAATGAACATCTCAAAAGGCGGGTGGATCTCAGATGTCGTCAACGAAGTTTTCATTCAACCAACGCTTAAGAAGATTAAAGGATTATTATCTGCGGGGGTGACCTAAATTGGCTTACTTGTGGACGGATCTCTTGGTATAAATACCACCTTTTCTGTAAACTTTTCTCATTCATATACCTGAAGAGAGAGACAGCAGTCTCTGAAATATAGTACTTTTCTCTCTACATTTTGGTGTTTTTATGGGCTCCTTTTATTAGATGGAATTCTGTTGTTACAGAACATTTTTACCAGTCATATATATATATATATATATATATATATATATATATATATATATATATATATATATATACACACACATATATATATACATATGCATACTATATATATCATTTATATACATACATATATGTATATATATTATATATCTATATATTATATATATAATAATTATATCTATATATATATATATATACTATATATATTTATATATGTATATGTATATATATATATATATAATTAGTATAAATATAAAGAGTGTGAGAGAACCAGCGACAAACAGGCAGACAGACAAACAGATCATAATTGCGTTGAAGTTTGCTCCCTAAACCTACCCACGAATGATCTGGTACCGAAAGCATCTGATCTTCCTTGGTGGTCACCCGAACAAACCATTTCCTGACACTAAGTCATCAGAGCAATTCTCTGCGAGTTGTGGACTAGAAATGCTTCGCTGGTTGTACAGAAAATACTACAAGTTTTCATAAACTAAAAGCATTATCATATTCAAAGTGTGCTGTTTGTCTGATATTTCTGTGCGTGTGTTTGTGAGTTTGTGAGTTGTATATCTGTGAGATTGTGTGTTTCTGTGCGCATGTGCTCATGAGGATCATGCGCACATACACCCACTATCACACAGTGCAGTTCTCTTTGAGGGTGGGAGTGCTTTCGATCCATGGAATGTTTTGATACTCTCGCTCGGTGCAGCCAGCCCATGCAATATAAAGTCCAATGGAGGACAAAGCAAGGGTAGATCAACTTGCTTTTATTTGGTCCGCACGTTAGATGTTATAATTACTGGATCAAAGATAACACTTTTAATCCCAGACTGATCCTCCTATGATTTACTCACTTTGAGCTGTTAGTGTGACGATATCAGCTTTAAAATTCGTTATTCATCTTCTGTTATCAACGAATAATGGCTGAAGTCATTTACAAGGGCGATAAGCACAAGATAAACCTGTGTTCTGTAGCTCAACTGTGAAATATTAGTCTTTTCGTATTACAAAGAAAAATGCACATGCTCACAGAGTATACAGTTGCCACAAAATCAGGAACAAAATATTTCATAATGCCAATTCTAATCTTGAGTAGTCAGGGTACCAGACTGAAACAAAGAAACAAATGTTGGATGCAGAATTTCAAATGAAAACTGCAGTCAGCTATGAGTTATGAAGCCTTGTCTTGATGGCTGTCAAAAGTTATTGTCTGTAGTTAGGCACATAATTACTGGTATTTATACATATCTTGGGAGTCTTAATAAAAAGGATTGCTGCATCAGCTCCATTAATTTTGTATAGAGTCTTCTCTATTTTCCTTATCAAGGATTTCGCAGTGTTGCTAAAACTGGCAAGCAACGTGCCAAAGGGGATCGTCAAATCTGGTACCGTAATTTTGAAGTATATTTATTTTTGCTACTATGTGTTGTTCTCTCTCTCTCTCTTGACGCGAGTTTCGCCCAGATTTGCCAGGACATTGTCACAGCAATGGTTGCTGGAGGACTGAATCTTACTTTACTTTACTTTATTTAGGATAGGTAAGGTTGAATTAATTGGGAAAAGGTGAGGGGGGTGGAAAGGTTAGGATGTGAGAGTGAGAAAATGAAGGAAGGCAGGAGAAGTTAATTGAGATCTTGGTGGCGAGTCCTTTGCTCTATATCATGGTCATGCGGGTGCTTACGGATGCTCCTGCAGGCCCCGGGGGATATTTGACTTTTCATTGGCTGGCGGCCAGGCGTCGGAAACACTCGAGGCATGTTGACCTTCTTAGGTATGTGGCGTCACCTGGAACCGGGTTTTCATTGGCTGCGACCATGGTGACGTCACTCCCAGTATTATTGCCATCCTCTTCAATGTTGGTCCCATCCTGGGCCCTAGTGTTATCCTCTGGAGGTGGGGAAGGGAGGGGGGGGGAACTTCCTAACACAGGTGGGCAGCAGGAGGGGTTCTTGTGTTGTATTTAGGAGGGGTTTCTGTTCTAGAATGAATAACACCTCAAGGAGGCGTAGGCGTCGCTGATCAGGAGCCATTCCGATTATGTCAGCATTTTTTACAATGCCCTGTCGCTCGACGTGCTGTTGGTGGGTGGTGAGGGCATGGTGTTTTATGGCATCGTTCTGGGCGTGACAAGAGATCCTTTTGGACTGTCCTAACGTTGACATTCCGATATAGACGCCAGGACATCCTTGGATAGGGCATGTGTACCAGTAGATGACATTATTCTGCTTGAGGGGGTCTGCTGCTGGTGGGGCAGGGTTATTCCTCACAACCAGGTCTCCTGTCCTTCGGTTCTTGTAATAGATTATAAGAGATGGTCTCTTCCCTTCCTCCACGGGGGTGAAAGTTCTCTACCACAATCTTCTTAATACATCTCTTATCTTCTTTATATCCATGGTGCATAAAGGACTTGTAGTAAAGGCGCACATCCTCGGAGGGGGGATTCTCTTCATTTTCTTCGTCCTACATGTACCATTTGTTCAAAGCTGTCCTTATCTCCCTGTTGATCAGCTTGGAGTAACTATTGTTAACCATCATTTGGGAAGCTTGATCCAGTTCTGAGTGGGTGTCCTGCCTTGCTGAAATGTGCGTTAAGGCCCTCCTCACGAAGGCCCTGATGGTGGGTGGTGGTCTTGAACCTAGCAAGACACTCACTCTCCATTTAGGCAAAGTTCAAAGTTGGTAGATTTGGTGTAGATGGTAGTGGTCATCTTCGGGGTGGTCTTCGTAATTAGGACATCGAGGAAGGGGAGCCGATCTTTGCTGCTGAATTCAATTGTAAAGTTAAGGGTGCAGTTGCCCAGGAACTGCTGGTGAAGGGCTTCCACCTCTTCCTTGGAGTCAGCTTGGATAAATATATTTTCAATGTATATAGCATGCCTCCGGGGACAACGGTGCTGCGAAAAGACCTGCTCTTCAATGGTACCCATGTAAAAGTGGGCAAAGAGGACACCCAACGGGAACCCTATTGCCATGCCATCTTTCTGGTGGAACATTTATCCTCTGTGGGTGGTGAAGGGGGCTCTCTTCATACAGATGTCTAGGAGTGTCTTGAGGGATTCTTCTGGGATGTTCGGAGGTTCACCTGTAGACCTTTTCCTAAATGGTGTCTATTGTTTCATCGACAGGGACGTTGTTAAACAGGGACTCCATGTTGAGGGACACCATCGGGCCGTCGCCAGGGGAATCCCATATTTACTCCAGGAACTCCGTCGAAGAAGTAAGGCAAATTTTGGAGGGGGTATACGGCTCATGATTTTGTTCAGGTGTTTTGCCAAACCATAGGTTGGGGCAGGTGTCTGGCTGATGATGGGGTGTAAGGGGTTACCAGTCTTGTGTGTCTTTATGTTTCCATAAAGATACGCCAAGCTGGAGGTGAGTTGAGTTCGTTGTGGCGTTCACTGCAGTGATGATGTGGTTAGCATCCCGTTTGATGTTTTCGGTAAGGAAGGTCCAGGGCCCCCCTCTCCAGAGGATAACACTAGCGCCCATGATGGGACCAACATTGAAGAGGATGGCAGTAATACCAGGAGTGACGTCACCATGGTCGCAGCCAATGAAAACCCGGGTGCAGGTGACGCCACACACATGAGAAGGTCAACGAGCCTTGAGTGTTTCCGATGCCTGGCTGCCAGCCAATGAAATGTCGTAATATTCCCCCGGTCCTGCAGGAGCATCCGTGAGCGCCCCCACGACCATGATATAAAGAGAAGGACTCGCCACCATCATATACACAGACAATGTCTCCCTAGTTAGCACAGACAGACACAGATCCCAACAGAATATGCAAAATGCAATAACACAGATTGAGAATAGATGCACAGACCTAGGTCTAAAAATCAACACGGCAAAGACTAAAGCAATAGCATTCAAATACAGTCTAGACTCAAACGAAATAGGGCTTATGGGTGAACCCATCGAATGGGTAGACAACTTTGTATACCTAGGAGTAAACATGAACAAGCAACTCTCCCCACATATAGAAATTGAAATACTTAAACAGAAAATAAATGCAGACACAATGCCATGAGAAGGATCACCTCCTGCAACAAGGAGCAGTATACCACGCCCTCAGAACCTTCTACATACAAACAATAAGGTCAACATTTGAGTATGCTGCGCCTGTCCTCACCAGTCTCACAAGCACAGAGCAAAAAAGCCTTGAAGCGATCCAAAACATTGCCCTAAGACTCAGCACAGGTGGACTCATCACAATGTGGACTAACTTAAGCATACTGAAAAATGAAACAAAACTACAGTCTCTGACATACAAAATAGACCAGGGAAACACATCCATCCTACTAAAAACCTTAAAAAATGAAAGGAACTGTCCACTAAAAAGATAGATCGAAAGGTGCGTTGATCTCCACAAAGAACTAAACCCACCCAAGACATATGCTGGCAACCTTTTAGAAACATGAAGAAGAGTAGGCATGCAAAAATATGCTGCAGCCATCAGAGAAAACTCACCTTTCACTGAGTACACAGAACCAGCACCCTGGGAACCAGAACTTTGCAAAACAAACTACACAATCCTTCCAGCAAGCAAAGAAGCATGCACCCACCCAACAGCTCAAACAAGCAGCACAGGATTCACAGATGGATCAGTAAACCTCAGCATCCCTGCAGCGGCAGCAGGAGTCTACTCGACATCACTAAAAGGAAGCTGGAGGCTCACTGACAATGCCTCCACTCTACAGACTGAGCTGATAGCCATCGCTAAATTGCTAGAAGTCTTGCTGCACAAAGTGGGAAACACAACTATCCACACTGACGTCATCAAAAGGAGCAATACATGCCATCACGAAAGGCAAGGCAAAGGAAAACATCAAACTCCTGACAAGCATATGGGCAATTGCAAACCTCCACCAAACCAGAAACAGACTGATAACTCTCAAATGGATTTCAAGCCATGTAGGAATCCAAGGAAATGAGGAAGCAGACTCCCTAGCAAAAAACGGGTTACAAATCAACAACGTAAGTATCAAAATCAGTCACTCACTGACTCAACTAAAAAGCAAAGCTGCAGCATACTGCCAAGTGCAAGAGGAAAGTAAAGTCAGGAGAGCTATCTTTGGAGGCTCCAAAACTGCAAAATGGTATGTATAGACCACAAGTCTACAACCACACGACATACCAAAAAATATGTCACAAGCATTAGCAGTCATAGTCCATTGGCTAAGACTTGGATACCAATGCAGATGGCAAAGGATAGAAGGTGATCCCAAGCCATGTAGATACTGTGAAAGGATTGCAGAAGAACCTCTAGACCACTACCTTTTAGGCTATCCATTAACGGAGCAGCTAAGAGAAAGGTACATAGGAAATGAATGCACAGCCACTCAAATCCCATGGCACATTCTAGCCAACACCCATGAACTTGAGGGTTTTCTATGCTCCTACCCACCACCAAGGTAGAAACCGAACTCTGCCCTGATTGATGGCACGTGGTGTTAACAGTCATGATAGCCCCCTCATCCTGCCCCAACTCACATAACACTCAAGATAATACAACAAACAACAAACCTCCCACTTGCAAGACAGACTAAATGCAAAAACCTCCCCTGAGAAGCTTTTCATCAGCTAGCATCCTTTGTCCATCTCTAGCTTCCTTCATCACCCCACTCCTCATTCACATCACTATCCTTCCAGCACACTCAGCAGACAACACACACACACAACTACCCACAAGAAATAGGACCGGAAGAAGAATATACCTCAGAATCTCATGAGCTATCTTACTAGCTACCTGTGCCTACAACTCCAGCCTTTCATTCTTCCAATCTGTTGGCCTCTCCTGCTCGCCAACACTCACTACTATTGGGCTTTCCCTACAACTGAAGGGTACCTTAGGGTTTAAAGGGTTTCCACCTTACCCATCAAATTTTTCATTTAACCCTTAAACGCCGAAGCGGTAAAAATCAAAAATTCCCCTGAATGCCGGAGCCGGTTTTGAGTGAGCGCGGAAGCAGAAAAAATAATTTTTTCAAAAAATCACAGCGCGCTTAGTTTTAAAGATTAAGAGTTCATTTTTGGCTCCTTTTTTTGTCATTGCCTGAAGTTTAGTATGCAATCATCAGAAATGAATAATAAAATCATTATCATATGTAAATAATGCGATATATGGTAGCAAAAAAAAAAAATTCATACATAATTGTATTAAAATCACGCTGTGCAAAAAACGGTAAAAGCTAACGAGTTTCTTTTTTTTTCGTTGTATTGTACACTAAATTGCAATCATTTTGATATATAATAAATTGTAAAACAATAAAAGCAACACCGGAAAAATATTATCACAAAATGATGTACGAACTCGTAACGTGCGGACGTAAAAAAATGTTTTTTTCAAAAATTCACCGTAAATTTAAATATTGTTCAAGAGACTTCCAATTTGTTTCAAAATGAATAACAATGATTCAATATTACGATACTGTAAGAGTTTTAGCTTACAATTGCGTTTTTCGACCATTTCGATAGAGTCAAAGTTGACCGAACGTGATTTTTTTTCTATTTATCGTGATTTATATGCAAATATTTCGAAAATGAGAAAAGCTACAACCTTCAAATATTTTTACTTTTATTTTATATAAAATTGCGCACATTTTCATATATAAAACTCTATGAAATGCCTAATATGAAACGGAGCAAATTTTCCGAGAATTCGATGTACGCAATTCTGAGATTTAAGGCGGAGAATGCGCGCACGGAGGGAAGGAAAGTTTTTTTCATAAATTCACCATAAATCGAAATATTGTGATAGAGACTTCCAATTTGTTGCAAAAGGAAGGTAAATGATTGAATATTACTAAAATATAAGAGTTTTAGCTTACAATTGCGTTTTTCGACCATTTCGGTAGAGTCAAAGTTGACCAAACGTGGTTTTTTTTCTATTTATCGTGATTTATATGCAAATATTTCGAAAATGAGAAAAGCTACAACCTTCAATTATTTTTCGTTGTATTCTACATGAAATTGTGCACATTTTCATATATAAAACTTTATGTAACGGCTAATTTAAAATGGTGCAAACATTACCACAATTGCACATATGATTTTTTCGGAAGAGTTACCGTGCGGTCGTAAGGAAAATGTTATTTTTTTCATAAATTCACCATAAATCGAAATATTGTGCTAGAGACTTCCAATTTGTTACAAAATGAAGGTAAATGATTGAATATTACTAAAATATAAGAGTTTTAGCTTACAATTGCGTTTTTCGACCATTTCGGTAGAGTCAAAATTGACCAAACAAAAAAATGGTTGAAAATTTTTTCACTTATCATTTTTTATATGAAAATATTTCAAAACTGATAAAAGCTACAACCATGGGTTGTTTTTAGTTGTATTGTGCATGAAATTGCGCACATTTCCATATATAAAACTTTATGTAACGGCTAATTTTAAAATGGTGCAAACATTACCACAATCACATGTATGATTTTTTTCGGAAGAGTTACCGCGCGGACGTAAGGAAAAAGTTTTTCATAAATTCACCATAAATCGAAATATTGTGCTAGAGACTTCCAATTTGTTGCAAAATTAAGGTAAATAGTTGAATATTACTACAATATAAGCGTTTTAGCTTACAATTGCGTTTTTCGACCATTTCGGTAGAGTCAAAGTTGACCAAAGGTTGAAATTTTGGCACTTATCGTTATTTATATGGAAATATTTCAAAACTGATAAAAGTTACAATCATGAGTATTTTTTTTTTTGTATTCTAAATGAAATTGCGCACATTTTCATATATAATACTTCATGTAACGGATAATTTAAAATGGTGCAAAAATTATGTCAAAGTGACGAAATAATTTTTGAGATGTGTCACTGATACTTTTTAGTGCAATTAGAAAGAAATTCGTGCTTGCGCGCCTGCGTAACGATTGTAAACAAAACAACGCCTTGATCCGTGAACTCCCAGCATCCCCCAAGGCGCGTGATTCAAAAGTTTTTGGCTGGTAGGCCTATAAGTATTTTTCCGCAAATTTAAAAAAAAACTTTTTTGAGCCGACGTATGGTACGTCCATTCGGAAATCGGGGGAGATTTTGACTCGACGTTTAGTACGTCCATTCAGCGTTTAAGGGTTAATATCAATTTCACCTTCGCCACCATATATTCATGCATCACCAATAAAATTTCATACCCTAAACATCTCACATTCTCAACATTCAATATGACCTACAGGCTGCTCTAGGAGTAAGAGCCCGTGTCTGGCATAAGGCCAGCTTAATCTCAAACAACAACAACCACCACCAAGATTCAGTCCTCCAGCAACCATCGCTGTGACAATGCCCTGGCAGATCTGGGCGAAACGTCGTGTCAAGAGAGAGAGAGAGAGAGAGATAACTAAATATAATTCAAAATGACTCTACCGGATTTCACGATCCCCTTTTGGCAAGTTGCTTGCCAGTTTTAGCAACACAAAAATCTTTGATAAGGAAAATAGAGAAGACTCTATGCAAAATTAATGGAATTGATGCAGCAGTCCTATTTAATAAGACTTGGTATTTATGCAGTTACATATAATCATTGATACCTCGTATGTAACCTCATATAACAAAGTATAGAACATCAAGAGGGAATGAAAGTCAAACCTTTGCATTTTAAGTACAAATTTTGAGTGTATTCTTAAAAAATATTTGCAACTGGAAACTGCTGCCTATGTAATGTAATATGAATATGCCTACATACAGTATTTTGAAAAATACGTCATTGCCAAGATTATTCAAATACCTGTACCATTTTTTGATATGCATATGGCATTTTCGTTGTAATATCTAACTCTATAAAGCAGATAACTTGGAAACATTTAATGAACAGGTCTCATCTATCAAATTAAACTAGAAATAAAAAAGATGGCTGCTTGCTCCTTTTAGACATTGATATTAGATGCGAATCTTTTTACTGTAAATACTATGCACAGAAAATTAACCACTTGTTCAACTTAAAGCATTGTCTTCAGTGTTTCTAGAAGCATTATGTTCGTCAGTCCCGAATATCTGGACAACGAACTGCAGAACATTACAAAAGCAGGTAGGAAGTTGTTTTATGTAGGTAATCTTTTGGATGCGTGCTACAAAAAAGACATGAAAACTTTATATAAAAAAGTGACAAGAAGAAAGAATTCTATACCTGAGAAACCCTTTTGCTTGCCTTATTTTACTTACGCTGAATACATTTAGCCATTATTCAAAATAATAAGTTTAAATCTTTTCATGTAACAAACTTGTGAAAACATACTTATAAGAATTTGTCTTCACCAGAGCAGCAACTTTATTTGTAAAATCACATGAATTAAGTGTAAAAACAAATCAACATAACCGCTCATTTAGGACAGGCCAAAAGAAGATATTCTAGTTTTTACACCTTCGTGGAAAATCACATAGAAGTGATAGGCCCTGCAGTAATATAATAGCAAGAAGCAATAACATCTGCAGAAACCTCTTAAACTCTGCGTTAATAGGGCTAGCAAATGAAATTAATATTAAAGTCTAGGTCTGTATACTCTTGATCCAATTCTGCGGTAAATGTTCGAAGGGGATCTGAAAGACAAACTAATTTTTATTAAAAATTCTTGTTCATGTCCTTAGCCTCTCCTCGGTCAATCCTGTACATGAGTTAAACCGGGACAGTTGTTCTTCGTCTGTAGATCAATCTCAAAAACAATGATTTCTGCATGCATTAAGTGGTTTTTGTGAACTGATTTTTTTTTTTACGTGTTTTCTTTGTTATTTTTCAATGTACTCATTGTTTCACTTTCCTCGTGGTCATATATCCTATTCATATTTTACATTACAACTTAATAATCTGACATACAAGATCACAGATAGGCCTTCTTTTCTGAATAGGTGGCTACAGGAGATAATACCTTGAATTACAGCTCTCGGTGAATTAGCAAAGGAAAAGTTGCCAGCTCCTTTTTATGTATAATTTAAATTTCCTTCAAACTAATGCAAAAGGAAACGTGAGCAATATATCAGAGTTACAGTGTTGAATTATGTTATCAGAGTAGATTATGTAGTCAAGTATTCCTATCAAGATTAGTAGATTATATTGGCTTTCATATCTACGTAGTTTCTTTGCGGATGAGTACGAGCTTAATACGTACTAATGTATTTATTACAGACTGGCATATCTGCAGACTGCGGTAGCTACAGACCAATTTCTATTATCCCTGTGCTCCCAAAAGTTGGACAAAAACTTACTTTTAAGCCACTTTACAAGTAGGTATGTGGAATTCATAGTCAATATGCATATAGGAAGCAGTTAATTACCTACAATGCTCTATTAGATTTGACATGCCATTTACAAGAGAAACTTGATAAAGGTTTTGAGTGTAGTGTAATTCAAACAGATTTTAGTAAATCGTAAGGCCCTTATATATAAACTGCAGAATCTTGGAGTGGGTGGATACATTTTAGCATTACTACAAGATTTTCTTGCAGGTAGGTATCAGCGAGTTGCTGTTTATAGAATCCTTAAGAAACATGGACCATTTGTGTTTGGAGTTCCACATGCAGGGTAGTGTTCTTGGTCCATTGTTATTTTTAGTATGTACAATCGGTACGGAAGTTGGCGTGAAAAAAAAGATTGTTCAGTATACCGATGATGCAACATCTGTAAGTGTAGTAACGTCTCCACTTATGATAGATGAAGCTGCCCCCAGCATCAGTCAGGACATGGACCGGATCAGTGAATGGTGTAGTGGATGGGCTATGAGGCTAAACTCCAATAAGATGAAAGCACTATTGATCAGTAGATCTCGTAATGATTTTCCACCCCATCCTCCCCTTCAGGTATGGATTGGACACTACTAAATGAGTCTGAAGCTTTAACTATACTTGGTATAACTTTTGACTCACATCTTACTTTTGAGAAACATCAAATGAAAGTTTCAGCAAATTCCGCACGAAAGTTAGGTATTGTACGTAAGGCCTCGTGTATTTATAACAGTGATACAGTGCACCCAACCCCCTTTTTTGTAGGTAATTTGTCCTTTCTTTACTAAAATACTGTTCTCCGGTGTGGATGTCTGCTTCTGCCAGAGATTTGTCTCTTCTAGATAGAGTGGTTCGTGGCGGTAGGTTACCGTTTCCTAATATGAGCAGTTATGGCTAAGACCATTGACGGATGGTTTCTTATTTATCAGTTTTTCATAAGTTGTATTTTAACACAGAAATGACACTTTCACAATTCAACTCTGATTCTCTTTTCGTGGCGTGAGCGTCCAGATTTGCTGAACAGCATCGCCGCGATACAGAGAAGTTCCTCGCTGTCGACCTTCTCAGTTCCAGCGGTTCTGTTTTTCCTCGCCCCGTTGGACTGTGGACTGGTCTGTCAGAGGATGAGGTGCAATTGTCACCTTACTTAGAAGTTCAACCGAAGATTCAGTGCAAAAATTCAAACGAAGAATCAATGCATCACTACCCTATAGCAATTCTCAATTATTTTTTAATTTACTTACATATTTATCTATTTGTTTAATAATTTGTTCATTTTTTTCTTTTCTAATAGATGATATCTTCTTTCTGTTACCTCTTTCAAATGAATTCCATATTTTATGGAAGCTTGAATTTCAAGTCAATGGCCCCTGTGCGCTTGTCCTGTATGGGCAGGATACATCTTCTGAATATAATAATAATAATAATAATAATAATAATAATAATAATAATAATAATAATAATCAAGAGCATTTTAGCTTCAGACGAGTTAGACGAGCCGCCTATAGGAATAAGTGCTGTGACTCAGAAGAAATCTGGTCACAATTTACATGTACATTAAGTAAAAGATGGATAAAGTATCACCTTGCTAACGATGCATGGTTACTCTTGGTAAGTATGATTACAGTTCTTTATCTATCTATCGATCTATTTACACACAGACTATATATATATATATATATATATATATATATATATATATATATATATATAGTATATATATATATATATATATATATATATATATATATATATATATATATATATAAATGATATGTATGTAGATGTGTAAATATCATTTGCCACTAAAATAAAAATCGGCAACATTTCTGTGATAATTTTTTCTTTTTTTTTCTTTTTGACAAGATAAAACACAACGTTCACATCAGACATTTGAGAATTGGAAAGAATTGTAGTGAAACAGGAGTAAAACGTATGGAACATAGATAGGAGTAAAAATTATGCGAAAATATCTTGTTATGTTTTGCCATGCAACGTTTTTCAGGCAAATTCCGACGCTACGTTGACCCGGAATCATCCATCGAGTTGCCAACATCGAAATTTCGCTGTTAATTTCTTTCCGTCCTTTATGCACCAAACAATAACCTAGTATTATCGATAAACGTCTATCGAATCATCCGTTGATATCTCTTTACGATAAGTTGTCGTCTAGGGTTTCTGTTCGAAAGATAAAAAATACGTATATGAGTCGTAACTTGGGAGTAATAGAGTTGCCTATAAGCTCTATTTCGGACACTCGGCAGCAATAGGCACATTAATTAGAGATATGCTGCGCTTAGGACGAAATCTTGGTGCATACGATGTGATAGGCCCACCTGAGAATTTAATGGAACGCTCAGGTATAAAAATCAACTCACCCCTTCCCCCCCAACACACACACTAAAAAAAAGAAAAACACTGATATAGCCACAAACGGCACGTCGCTCCTTCATCGGTGTTCTGTACGTTTCTCGTTGCCAAGGGAGCGACAAGGCCAGAAGTTAAAGTAACCGTAAAAGTTAGTTTGCTGATTCTTCGAACTTGAAAGGCGCCATAGTTGTAGCACTGCATCTGTGATTTTGTGAAACCGTGATATCACGAATGTAGGTGCTGAAAAATATATACTCCAAGATCACAAAACATTATATTAATATTTGCAAGAAGGTAGGCCCTTCCTGTGATTGTTATTTTCGAGTTGCTAACATAAATATTGCTATTTGATAGAATGCACACACACACACACACACACACACACACACACACACACACACATATATATATATATATATATATATATATATATATATATATATATATATAGCGCATACACAATACACACGTAAACACAAACGTTCAGATACGAGTTGTAGGTGACCTCCAGGGAAGGGCAGGTGCTTTTGGTACATGAACATTCGTTGACTAAGTTTATGACCTAAACTTCGGTCCGAAATCAGTGCGGAAATCGAGGTCTGTATCAATCTGGAGATGAGTTAGTCTTTGAGCTACTTTTGAAAAAGCAACGGGACATCATCCGATGTAATGTGTACATTTCTGCTTGATATATATATATATATATATATATATATATATATATATATATATATATATATATATATATATATATATATATATGTGTGTGTGTGTGTGTGTGTGTGTGTGTGTGTGTGTATATATATATATATATATATATATATATATATATATATATATGTGTGTGTATATATATATATATATATATATATAGTATATATATATATATATATATATATATATATATATATATATATATATATATATATGTGTGTGTGTGTGTGTGTCTGTGTGTGTATGTGTGAATCGCAATATTATCGTTATCATTTCATCGTAGAAAAAAAGTAAGAGCATATTTAGAATCCTCATGAAACGTTCTAACAGAAAGATAATTTGTTGTTCCCCACAACAATATTAAAGAAGTTACCATGACCGAATACCCGGCAGAATATTCGGATCAAAACTGCCCCCTGCTAAAAACCATCCCGTAATATCGTCGTTATTTTTCGTCGTAAAGGAAAAGTAAGAGCATATTTGGAATCCTCGTGAAAAAGTCTATCTTTATAATGCTTTCTTTTTTCTCTAGGAATAGTAATAAAGAAGTAACCAAGGCCGGATATCCGACCGGACATACATACAGTCCAACCGTCACTTTATATATATATATATATATATATATATATATATATATATATATATTTATATATATATACTATATATATCATATTATATAATATATATATATATGATATAATAGTATATATATATTATATATATGTGTGTGTGTGTGTGTGTGTGTGTATTAAATGAAAATGTGCACAGGGTTTAATGAAGACAATGATCAGTGCATTGTCTTTTTCCCCAAAAGAATTCTTTTGTTGCTTATCTGATTATGTTACAGCACCTTTTTCAGCGCCCTCGAAAGAAATGTGTGACACTTACATTAATATTTTCCAGGGTGGATTGTTTCATTACACAGTGTACTATGGAAAAGTACTATGGAAATTCTCTATGCCAATTCAGGCGTCCAGGACTTTGTTTCCAAAGTAGTAGGATTCAAAAACATAATTTAACTGCTGAACGACATGTTTTTAAAGCGGGCTCGCTATCTAGGTTCTTTTGAGAAGTCTGGTCTATCTGGAGTTCACAGCGAAAACCTGTTACCAGTCATGGTGCAATACATAGTTCTCACATGACGTCACAGCATCCCGTCGTCATTTCCTAAGGACTCGCCATGTTCGTTGGCAAGCTGTGGGCAGCTGTGTAATGAGCGAATAGCATGTTAAATTGCAAAAATGATTGTTTCTCGTTGGGTAGATGAATGTACAATTCGTGGAGGGGGGCTCAGCAAAACATGGATTCTATACAGTACCTGATTGCTATTCGCTAGATATTTAGAGAAAGCAGCTCTGTGAAGCTATTTTGCACATCAGATGTATAAACAATAATTCACGATTCTTTCTGAGTACGAGGTTTATGGCTCATATTACATTGTACTACACTGCATATATTATGTCATTGACATTGAATGAATTATATTGATTTTTTTTCTATATGACATAACATAGTATATCGTATTTACCAACAACAAGACCTGATGATCTTGGTAAATTTGGGTGTTTATGAATGACACTTCCTCGCATGAAACTTAATACACTTCTTCAAGACTTGGCTCATCGTTCGATTCCAAACTTCAACATCAACTGCTTCCAGGATTTTTCTTGTATACAGTCATGTCCTTCATGTTAGAATTCGCAACATGATAGACTGGCCAACTCGTAAGGAACTAATGAAAACCATCCCCATGGAGTTTCGAAAAACAGCTGTCGTCAGTGACTGTTTCGAAATTCCAATTCAGTGACCAAAGAAATTAATGGCATGGGCACAGACTTGGTCAGCATACAAGTACTGCAATACAATAAAATTTTTGGCTCTAATCACACCCCAAGATTCTGTTTCTTTCTTGTCAAATGGATGGGGTGGTAGAGCCAGCGACAAACATCACAGAGAACTGTGAACTGCTGAGGAAAGTCACTGCTTGGAGACTTCGTCACCTCATTCTGGCTGACCGGATTTTGACATTTCAGACAATGTTCATTTCTACTGTGCGCAAATAATCATGCCCAGTTTTACAATGGGAAGGTTCCATCTGTCACCTATCAACATGAAATTACACTAAAAATTGCTCATGTTATCAGTCTGGTTCGGAACAATGACAGAAGATGAAGAACTTCCGGTTAACGACAAAATTGCTGCCGTGGCTTCTTCACTTTCTAATCTGCGTGAATCTCAGTATGCTCTAGAAATGAAATTGTATCACTGCTTCACAAATCAGGGACATAAATAACATACAACGAAGAATAACAGATTGTTAGCTTAAGTATAACTGAAAATTTCAGAATAAGACATACACATTACAAATTAAAAACAACTGTCTAATACAGCTTGCCAACAAACATGGCGTCGCCGAGGAGGTCACGTGACAGAAATTGGCCTGTGGGAACCATGTCTATCGTGCATGGGTGTTTTACTTTTTTCTGAGTTAGTTGCGTCTGAGAAGAAAAAAGCATTGAAGTATTAACCTGGGTGGGTTTAATATGTATACATGTAGATTGGTTCCTTTGGTTTTGGACAAGGCTAGTACAGTATGAAATGTCAGAGTAAATCAACTTGTAAGGTTAAACATGCCCTTAAGAACAATGCTCATGTTGTAAACCTAATGGTTCTTTTGTAGTGTCATACCAATATATGATAATATTGTCTCTATCAATATACAATGATATTGTCTCTAAAACTTTTAAAATCCACATCGTTTCAGCTATCAAATGAAAATTTTATTAATCTATGTCAAGGAGGGTAGGGGAAACAGCAACACCGAGTTCTAGCACGCGTAGCTAAGATATATTCTTCATTCCTTTATGTTCCCAGGTTCGTTTACCAAAAGGTCCAGCTTGTAAGACACCTGACGCCATCTTGAAGGTCAAATGGGACTTGGAAGAAGAAGTATTGCCAGTCTTCTTTGCTGCAGTCACGAGTGCCATAGTGGGCTTTATGAACGAGGTAGCAGTGGACTTGTTATTATGAGAGTGAATTAGTTGATCATACTTACTAAGGGAGTGAAGATGCGGACTTAATTTGCTGTGAGAATGAAGTAGTGATTTTAATATTTTGGGAAATTAAAGTACTGAACTTTTATTATTCTAAACAGGAAGTGAACTACTTATGTAAGGTTTAAATAGTACAGTAGATTCAGTTCATTGTGTGAGTGAGGAAAGGATATCATATTGGCAGGAGTCCCCTTATAGACTTCATTACCGAAGTGGTGAAATAATGGACTAGAAAGGAGTTACATTTGTAGCTGTGAGAGAGAAACAGTGGAATTTTCAATGCAAGATTGCAGTGCTAGAGTTCATTAATGTAAAATTTAAATTCTGTAATTTGTTATTTTATGGGCTAAGTTCACTGAAAAATTACTATGGGTAACTCTGATTCCCGCTGCAAAACTTGTAAGAATTGTCCTGACAGTCACACTGAGGCAAGTGAGGAGTGCACTTGCTCATGTCAAGTCAGGGTGACATGTACATGTAAATGCAACGTTGGCAATGGGCATGACATTGCCCAAAAAGTCTCTGCAATTGCAGGAGGCACCATTGCTGGTGCAGCAGGTATAGCAGTGACTGTGTTCACGGGTGGTATAGCCCTCCCTATAGTTGGAGGGATGGTGGCAGGAGCTGGGATGAGTTCACTCATCCATGGCTCTGTGAAGGCAGTTAAAAGAGAAAAGATATGTGGAAAAGACTTTGGAGTTGACGTTGGTGTTGGATTTGCTACCGGCGTTATAGGAGGTGGAGGGGTAGCTGCAACAGAAAGTCTGGCAAGTGTTGCAGTCTCAAATGTTGCCAAAGAAGCCTTCAAAAGAGGAGCCGTTAAACTCGGGGTTCGAACAGCAGGTGGAATAGTGTCTTCTGTAGCATCAAAAGCTGTGCATGAAGTCGGAGATTGTGTCAAAGGTAACAAAGAATGGAGTGAATATGGAAATGACCCTAAAACCTGGGGAAATGCTATTGCCTTTGGTGCTTTGGGAGGAGTTGGGGCTCATGCATCATCAAATATCTCTAAGTTAGGCTCAACAGCTCAAAATGCTACTACTCAAATAGTGAAAAGAAATGCTAATCAGTCAAAGCAAAGTTCCAATTCACTAGATATAAACTCTAGTCTTCGATCTACTGAAAAGCAGCAGGAGTACATGCGGGAACTCGCTAAAGCATCCTTGACCAAAAGCAAAATAATCTTAGACAAAGTTAATGAAGAAAATGAAGATTTGTATGAAGGAAATAGAAAACATCCTCACTGGCAATAATGCATTAATATTCAGAGAAATATAATTCCTGGGGCTGCATTTCTGGAGAGCAGATTCTCTTCAAAGTTTTCAGTAGTTGGAGAGGATGAAGGCAAAGAAACATATGTATGATGGAGAATGAAGCAAAAGAAAGACCCACTGTTTTGTGAAGCAAGGCTGTCAGTACAGAGTTAACCCAAAGAAAATCAGGTAAAAAAGTCACAGCAGAAAAAGTCACATTAATCTTTCCTAGATAGTGTTCCCCAAGAGTTTTAACCCGGTATTTATCCAAATATCCACCTTTGCAGGGTATTTAGTACAACCCCGTTGGTGATTTTTTTTCTTTTTTTTTTTTTTTTTTTTTTGTAGCTCGGTATGTATCCTCCTTCGCGGCGTGTTTAGCACAGGCCCGTTGGGGATTACCGTAAAAACATAAAAAAAAACTGTGAAGGTCCTAAAGATAATGACCCTCAAGAAACATTGTGAATTTTTCCCTGACTTTATTACCGGCCACTATAAATGAATGTTACTTTTCTCCTAGACAAAATTGTGACTTTTTTTTCCGGCCATTATTCATGATCCAAATTCTCAGTATTGCTTTGGTCATCCACTTATAGCGACCCTTTGACGTTAAATGGTAATTTAAGGTGTTCTTAAAAGCAGCAATCACCTACTGAATTCATTCCATAGAAGCCATATGCCTTTATGTCCCATTTTTAAAGATGTAATGATTTCAGACCAAGCAATTGATGAACAGTTCGCTTGATGGCTTTGTAGATTTTATTATCCTTTCACAGATACTGCTCAAATATTCATAAGAAAGCTTTTGTATTTGCTTTTTCTGGAACTTCTCTCGTATCACTATAGCTAAACGCCATTGCCATCAGATCGCGTGATTGCCAAAGCATCTGGTGAAGCTTGGCTATAACACAGGATTTTGCCTCATTCTGAGTAACGAAGATGATTAAAATTGAAGCCAGGAGGAATCAAAACAAGATTTCAAGGTAGTCTAGTCATCAAGGTTGTTAAGAATAAAGGTTTGGAATGATTTATATTGCTGGGGTTATTTCAGCATATACACTGTCACTGCTACTTGTTTATAACAAACCAGTGGTGGTGTAATAAAAATGTAAATGTTTTTTCTACAAATTTGAATTTCATTTTCCCTTTTATGTTGGCATATTGGAACTACAGAATGGGTCTTCATATAAACAGAGTAAAACGAAGACCTAATATGCACTTTCCTAAGATATATCCTTTATATTAGCATCAAGAAGTAGCAAATAAATCGGTCAGCTTGTTGTCCATGATACTGACAGAATGGAAGCTCAAGGAATGTCATAGAGTTACGCAATATTAATACAGACCTTAAGATGAGCACTAAATTGACAGAAGCAAGGAATAGTTCAGTTTGAAATTTTATGTACAAGTATCATAGTTCCTTATCTTTATGCTAGATTTTATTGCAAGGTGCAAATTAATGACATTTTTTTCTGTTGAAATTACCAGTCATCCTTGTTTATTATAATATTAGATATTCAAAATAAGGACCTACCCTAAGTGTTTCTAATTTTTCACTTTTGAGCCCTGAAGTAAAGTAATAATGCTCTAGTGTGTAGTATTTCCACTTATTTTAATTTCATTTTTGAGCACCTATACATTTTTCCCTTCCCTTTTCTTGGCTGTAAAGCTTTGCTGTTATTTTCTTAGAATCTTACAAAGATGGACATTTCAGTACAATTGTTCCCCCCTTTATTTTGAGAGCCTGTTATTGTGCTCTTGTGTCAATTCTTTTTTAGACAAGTGTTCAGACATTGACCTATGAATGTTCTAGTGTGCTCATAAGGAGTTTCAGCATAAATCTTGTAGTACACATATACAGTTTTTGTCTTAAACATAAAATGTACATATAGAACGTGAAATGATATATATTACAAGACAGGTAATCAGCTATTTTTATGTTAGAGTATTTTAATGATCTCATAAGATATGTTTCCATTAATTTCATATACATATACAATTTTAATATGATTTACATATTTTTTACATATGTAATTCCCTTAAATTATAAGTAATAGGGTATCCTGTTGATGCATAAAAGGAACCCATAAAAGCGCCAAAAATATGGAAAGTAAGTGCTCTATTTCAGAGTCTGCTGTCCCTCTCTTCAGGTATGTAATGAGTGAGAAAAGTTACAGAAAAGGCAGTATTTATACCAAGAGATCCATCCACAGATAAGCCGTTTATCTATGATATTTGATTCCCAGGTGATGTCCATTACCTGTTTTGTTTAATCAAGGCTGACTCCACCATCTGACTTTTGTACCAACATTTGCTGTTATAAATTATATGTGGCAAATTCCAGTTTATTCTGTGGTTCTGGTTATTTATAAGGTTAAAAATAGTTGAGCTCTTTTGTCCATACCAAACTGACTGTTTATGTTGTATTAATCTCTCTGGAAGGGATTTTACTGTAAAACCAATATGAAATTGGTCCTATCTCCAACATCGTACGAATTTGGGGGACAGAAAGCCGTTAGAGTACAAAGAAAGGTCAGAAGAAGAAATAGGCTGCTGAGTGGACCCTTAATAGGTCTATGATCATTACAAAATTAAACGAGCTCTCTGGCGGGACGGTTTGGGTCCTCTTCATGTGTGGTTAACCTCCTCATATCTGAAATCTATAACAACAGAGAGATAAAACCAATTCTTCCATTACAGATATGAAATATCTTCTTTTTCGTTATGCAGAATTCTAGGTCATTTACGTAGGTTCATGATTTATAAAGTTCTTTTTGCAATAACAAAAAACGGAATCAGATATTCTATCTACATGGCATCTCATTTTGGTGCTGTTGCCAATATTTCAAACAGCTCCATGTGCATCTAAAGCATCTTAAAATTCTCCCGGAGGCACTTTCGGTAGTCACGGTATGTTTGTAGGCATTTTCATTTTCTACAAATATCCTGATTTTTTTAATATCATAGGTAAAGAATAAACTGATAAGCAAGGTAATATGAAATAAAGCATAACATAGAGTAAGTTGGACGAGTGAGAAAATAAACAATTATATACAAACATTCTCTCTCTCTGACAAAATAATTGATTTGAAACTTAACAAGGACGATACTTCTCGTTATAGATAATACATATGCAATAAAGAACAGTATTATTTTATTCGTAATTCGAAAAACGAACACAAAAGAAGACTGTGTCAACCTATGCCCCTATGAGGCTGGATAACGCAATGCCTCCCTGAGTCAGCAGCAGGCCTGCTCCCTCTACCAGAACAGTGCCACCCAGAGACTACAGTCAAAACTATTGCACTGCATTTAAAGTTTATGGACACTCTGCCTTATGGGTGAAGTACCCAAGCAAGACCACAACACCTGACATTGACCTTGGCAGTAATCATGCCCTCATCCTTAGACCCTTCAGCCGAAGTTCCTATTACTTTGGCACCTCTCAGAGGTAACTACCAAGCATAGCCACGCACAATATATATTTATATGTGTGAGTGTATGTGTATATACTCTAAAAATTAAGGGTATATTAGGGGTAGGAAAAGGGTATTTCTAGTGGTTAAAATAGCATACCCTATCGGGGTATATACAACTATAATATACCCTTTACAATATACCCCTATCAAGGGTATAACATGTATTTGTGATACCCTTACTTAGGGGTGTATCATAGATAAAGAATACCCTCCTTGCAGGGTATTCTGTACAATATATATACCCATGTATATAAATTATATAATCAATATATGAATGCAATGCACCCTTAGTGTAGTTATAGCTTACAGTATATAAAATCATAAGGTCAATGATTATAAAAGTTTGGTTTATCAATTTATTATTGACATCGCACCTGAAAATCAAAAGTATATTAGTGATGAACGCTGGTGGACGAGGGGAGGAATGTGATCTGCGGTTACGTGCACATTACGAGACAGAAGTGTTGTTTGGGCGGTAGGTACATGTTTTGAAATATTGATGTCACACTGTCTGGGACACCCCGGCCAGCGATGTCTCTTTGGAGAATTAAAGCTTCTTATTATTATTTCGCTTGGGAAAGTTAGTTCCTATGTGTTGAAATCAGCACTTACTAAGTTTCACCAAAAAAATGCTGTCTCAGAGTTATCTAAAACTTCAAAATGTTGCTCAATAATTGCACGCACCTCCACCAACCACACCTCACCTCCACCACACACACACACACGTAACAGCACTGGACTGAAATGTTGAGTGACTTGAGTCTTGAGAGCAGTGCCAAGACTATAGCATCAAATGAGCAAGAGACAACAAAATATGCTTATGTGTGTGTCTATGTAATATATATATATATATATATATATATATATATATATATATATATATATATGTATGTATATATATATATATATATATATATATATATATATATGTATGTATATATATATATATATATATATATATATATATATATATATGTGAGTGTGTGTGTGTGTGTGTATAGATATATATATATATATATATATATATATATATATTATACATATATATATATATATATATATATATATTATATATATATATATGTATATATATATATATATATATATATATATATACACATATATATATATATATAGTATATATATAATATATATATATATATATGGATGATTATAATTGCATTTGTAATCAAGTGAGTCTTGGCAACAATATAATTGCCAAGTACTGCATTTGTACCATACTGAACTTGCTTCAAAATTATCAATAACTCAAAACTAATATGTTATTATTAACTTTTTTGTTGCATTACATTATCAGTATAACAATATGGTTATTTGATAAAGAGTAAAAGTTCATTTCATGACATGATCAGGTATACTTCTGAAGCCCATTTTGAGGCCAACTGTAAAAAGGGTGTAACACATTTGGTCTCAAAATGGACTCCGGAAGTATGCCTGATTATGTCATGAAATGAACTTTTACTCTTTATCAAATAACCATATTGTTATACTGATAATGTAATGCAACAAAAAAAGTTACTAATAATAAATTAGTTTTGAGTTATCGATAATTTTGAAGCAAGTTCGGTATGCTACAAATGCAGTACTTGGCAATTATATTGTTGCCAAGACTCACAATCGCAGTTATAATTCATACATCCATATATATATATATATATATATATATATATATATATATATATATATATATATATAATATTTCAGTCCAGTGGTGTTACACACGTGTGTGTGGTGGAGGTGCGTGCAGTTATTGAGCAATGTTTTGAAGTTTGATGTGTGTGTGTGTTTATATATATAACTATTAAATAAGCTTTTGATGCTTAATGTTTTTGCTTTTTAGTCTGGGTAGAAAACTGAACTACCTTTATTCCGTAAACATTATGTTACTCCAGCTGTTGCAAATATGGTAAAATCGTGTGAATAACGAATGTAAACTGGAGTAAAGATTTGAATTTGAATTTGAAAAACCTGACAAGGTAAACAGCAAACATCTATCCCTATCTACGAGAGGTTGAGGCTTTCCAGTAATTAGCGGCTCTGACA